>NW_027555514.1:163421029-163988529 GCF_003287225.1 Phascolarctos cinereus
ATGAGGGAAACATTTTTCAGACAAATAGGGTCTCTTGACATCCTTCAAACTGTCTAGCACTTGTCATACCTCACAATATCCAGAGTTTAGTAAATCAGAAAAAAATGAGAAAAAAATTTAAGCCTTACATGCCAGGAAAATTAGAAAATAATTGTAGGAATGATTGTAGAAATAGCATCAGGGTGATATCCAAAGTATAGTGATAAATGTTTATTGATTGATTGTGACTTGCAGGTCATACAGCTATGACTTGAACCTGGCTCTTCTGACACTAAACCAGTCCCCTTTTCAATATACCTTTTTTGCCACTTTCAAGTGTACAAAATATATATTACTTTATGTGATGTATTATGCTATATAGAACCTCACATTTAAAATAGCAGAATCTGTGTCATAAACCTGTTCTATATAATACTCAGCCTAATTACCACCAAAACAAGTATTCATGGAAAAAGAGACTCCAATTGTCTAACTGACCCACAGAAAGACTCTTCAAGAATAATCTGAATCCAGAGGCCATAGAGAGACTCTGCTCTGAGATCTTCCTTTGTCCAGCCAGGTCTTCAGTGTGGGTCGAAAAAGACCTTTCAAGCAACTGCACTATTTAACATGGCATCAAAGACAGTCTATTTATTTTAGCGTTCCTCACTCTGAAAGTAACCATAAGTTTCTGTCTCCCTTAGCGTCTAATACAATTCCTGGCAGATAGTGGGTGTTGGGATTTGTTTAAATTGAATCAGTTCCACTGGGATGTTCCAACTACCTTCCTTAGAAACCCTACTTTAAAAACTGCAACAATGGAACCTGTAATATGCTCAGCTTTAATAGACCTATATCTGGCTACTGAGGCAGAAAACATTCTTCAGGACAAAAGAAACAATATTTTCTCACATTCTTCAGAGATGCTAACATTGCTAACATCATGCCCTGTTCATAGTAAATGTTCAATAAATATTTGTTCAACATATGAAAAGTCAAGGCTTTGGCCACTACTTATTTCCCAACTGCAATAACGGAGCCTTAGAGTATTTGATCCCAAGGACTGAGAAGCTGAATGAGTCTCAGAATAACTATAGACCTTTTAAACGAAGTAGTTTAAGCTATACGCACCAAGAAAGAGCAGGAAGAAAAAAGGAAAAGGACCCTGGGGTATCTAAGGCAGGGAGCATCACAGACATAAAGCAGGGACTTGTTTTTGAGCAACTGACAAATTCAGGAACACACATGGCACAAGTAACCATGAATGGAATAAATATGCATGTGAAATATTTGCATACCAATGAAGGCAAATGAGAAAGGGTCATTGCAAAGATGGTAGTTAGAACGCCCCAGAAGAACTGATCCTGAGTATAATCCATTACTATAAAAAGGCATTACGCTATATCCATTACTATAAAAAGGCATTATGCTAGACACTAAGAGAGAGACACACAAATAAATACAGCAACTATGCTCTAAAAACTTGTTATTTAGAAGGAAAGATAAGATACATACACACAGATAACTAAGTACATAATTTTTGTTTAATCATGTCAGATTCTTCATGACCCCGTGGACCATAGCACACCAATGCTACCCATGGAGTTTTCTTGGCAAAGATTTGCAAGGGTGGTTTGCCCTTTCCTTCTCTAGATCATTTTACAGATGAGGAAACTGAGGCAAACAGGTTAAATGACTTGCTCAGGGTCACACAGATAGTATCTGAAGCAAGATTTGAACTCACGTCAGCCAGGTGATGCACCGGGCAGAGTACCAACCCTGGGGTCAGGAGGATCTGAGTTCAAATCTGACCTCACACACTCACTAGTTGTATGGCCTGGCACATGTCACTTAACCCCATTTGCCTCAGTTCCTCAAAATGAGTGAGAGAAGGCAATGGAAAACCAATCCAGTATCTTTGCCAAGGAAAACCCAAATGGGGTCATGAAGAGTCAGACAAAAGAATGTCTGACTCCAGGCCCAGTATTCTACCACTGTGTCATGTAACTGCCTCTAAGTACATAAAAGAAGTACAGATAAGATGCTGTAGGAATCCAGAAAAGTGAAGGCTATGTGGGGAGTGAATTAAAGGCCAGATTTAGGTTAAAAAAAAAAAGACCTGGACACAAGAAGCTCCATGGTCTACTTAGTTTCTTGCTTTTTAGTAACTGTGCCTCTTCTCCTATGGACAATATAATCTCCCTAATGGTTTCTCCAATTTAATAACAAAGTAATGATGTTTTAATATCTTCCTTTTTTTCTTCCACTCAATATGTATAAACAAAAGTGTTGCTTTTTTTTTAACCTATCAAATCTGCTTCTGGGTTTCTCTCTCAAAGCTCTTGTTTCCACATCAATGCAGGAATCAGGAGTTTAGGACACAAACAATGTTTCAGTTCTCAGCTAGTCACATTTATTGTGGTCCATTAACTCTTACTATTGCAATTCTGTTCCCTGCCCTTAACAGGAGACCATTTCATTAGGAAATCCTAGGAGGAATAAAAGCACTGAAGCAGCCCAGCTGAGTTGCAAAGGGTGAATACATTTGTTTAAGTACAGCCTGCATCCACCCTGATTCCCTATTACCCCAAAGGCTATAGGCTGCATGTATGACTGGAAAAGGCTTGTAGGACTTTGATCCTAGAAGAGACTACTCTGATACTACAAGCAGTAGTTGTAGTATCATTGACCTAGGGTTGATAGGGATCCTTGAGGTCATATAGTCCAACCCCCTTTATTTCACTTGTCAGAAAATTGAGGCCCAGATAGGTTAAATACCTTGACAAAATTCACACGGGTATTAAGCAGAAGAGCTGAGTTCCTCTGACTTTAAATCCAATGTTCTTTCCATAGCATTATGTTGCCTCCCCCTAGGTAATTTAGAGAGGCAAAGAATCCATAGTGGGACATGACCAATTCTCCATATTAGTAATATCCTCTCAAAGTGTTAGATTTTGCCTGATTCATATCACACCTTCATCCCTCATAACTGTGAAAGACCATGGGAAAAGTTTAGGCATAGAATAAAGACATACCTCCTATTAGTTTTCACATAATATCAAGGGATTTAGAATTAAAACATTCCACAAAAATACAAAAACAAACAAAAACAAAGATTCTGTTCCATAGTGACAGACCAAAATATTTAAGACTGGGCGGCTAATGGCAAATTAGTAGTGCTTGTTAGAAATACAATTAGTGGCTGGTAGAAGAATACAAAATCAAGCTATAGAAATATTTTTAAAGACAAAGGGGCAAGAGATATGAGGTTAGTTAAAGCAGCTGTTGGAAAAGACACACAAGAACAAGGTAAATAGAAATTTAGGGAGTACAGAAAGAGAAAGGAAGGAATAAGCAGGAAAAAGAGAGGGTAATGTGGCTTTCTACAGGCCCTAGGCTAACAGTATTATTAACAGAATTTAAAAACAAGGCTGGCTCACAATTATAAACATTGGCTATTTAACACTCCTCCCCCACCCCAACTTTTCTGTTTTCTAGTCATCAAGGAAATGGGTTGATGATAACAACACACCCAAACCAACCTAGTTCTATTGATTATAGGATGCTGAGATAAATCTAGGATGCAATCCAGTACAGTTTTCAAAGCTGTATTTTACAAGGTATTTTTAAAAGTCTGAAGTATCATCAAAAGCAAAGTTTTTATGCCTACCAACTCAGGATGCTCACCTGTAGCCCAGTGGTCAGTGACATGGACAATTTTTGAGGTGCAGTTTCAAGTAACTTCTCTGTAGCTGAGACAAAGAAAATTTGTTTGTCTATCAAAAATATTTGGAAGGCTGAAACTTAATCTTCTTTTTTGGGTCAGTGAGGGAAAAAGTCAAGATTTTTAGTAGAACAGTTTGTTCAAGGTTACATAAGAACATGCAGGACATCAAGAAGTTATTTCTTTCTTGCCAATTTTGCGTGGTAATAGGTTACACCCAGTATCCTACTCAATTCTGCACATATTTTGCAGCTCTTCTGGTTTCTAATACACAAAGACAGCATGTAATGAAGGGCTGGGAAAGGCTTCATTTTGTTTCCTCCATAACTTCAGAGATGCCACATTTCCTGACATTGACATGTTGTTGTTATTATTATTATTATTATTATTATTATTATTATTATTATTATTATTATTAATTTAGGCTGTGTGCACTCACATACATGCATAATATCTGGCAGATTTTTTAAAAAATCTTTCACCTCACACACCTATGCTCTGAAACCACTATAATCTGTGAATGAGAAACAGATTGACTTGAGCAGAAAAGATGACAATGCTCTGTTAGATATCAAGTAAAATTTTTTTTAAAAATTGGAGTGTCCTTCAAGGAGAAGGAAGTCTGTGTTCTTAAATTCTACCTCAGATGTTTTAATGATGTGTTTTTACAGCTCAGTGGATCTTAACAAGCATAATATTGCCATCAAATGAGAGCAGCCTAATTAGTTCCAGATGTTAATATTCCTTACTTTTTTTGGTGGGTTGGGGGAGAGGCATAGAACAAAGATTCATGAAGTCTAAAAACACTTTATCACAAACAGCATTATAAATTTAGTGCTGCAAGAGAATACACTGGTAATCTAATTCAAGCTGTTCATTTTACAGTGGAGGAAACTGAGTCTCAAAGAAGTTAAATGCAAGGTTACTCAGGTAGTGAGTGGAAGAACTCAGATTTGAACCTGGTTTCTATTGCAAATCTCTTTCCATTGCACCACACTGCCTTCTAGAAAATTATCCAAACTCGGATGATAAGGTTATCAAAAAACAAGAGAAGCCATCAGTTCTGTATACCCAGTTCTATAGTATGTTCATGGGTCCATCTCCTATTACGTCCATACAGGATGGTAAAACTAATGCATGTGAAACTAAATATAAGGGACATATCCATACTTTTTTTTAAAATGGAAAAAATGCAACTCATAAAATTACTTCCAGAATAATAAAAAAAAGGAATATGACATATCTTTATAGCTAATGGTGCTTATAATCTCTAACAACAGACTTCTACCCTTTCCTTTGACAGTATCAGAGAGATTAATAGCTTCCATTATTAAAACAATTACTTGACATTTTCTGGTGCCTAGGAAAAGTGGCGTTTCAGAGAGTCGCTAACTGGAATGCAACTTTTCTGGGCAATAAAAAAAGAGATAAGTAAAAGTTTCAGAGAAAGGGTGAAAGCTGACACTTGGATGCTTGGAATTTTATGATTATAGAAGTTGAAAATAGTTCCTGTGATAGGTGAAGAGAGGAGAAAGCTGATAGTCCTGCTGCATTCTACCCTAATCAGACAAATTCCAGGCTGCAGGGATTGAGAACCTGAAGCTTCAGGGCCACATGTGGCTCTCTAGATCTTCAAGTGTGACCCTTTGACAAAATCAAAGGGTCACACTTGAAGACCTAGAGGGCCTCCCATAGCATAGAGGCCACAGGCTTCCCACCCCCGTGAGCAATGTCTTCATTCCTGGGTGCCATATTGTAGGAAGAACAATGAGAGACTGGACCGTGTCCAGATGGCCCAGGATGGGAAAAGTCCTTGAGAACATACCATATGAGGATCATTTGAAGGAACTGAGAATGTTAATCCTGGAGAAGAGAAGACTTAGGAAAGACATGATAACTGTTTGTTGAAGAACGTAGAAAATAAAATACTTTCACCTAGATTAATGAAATAATCTCATAATTAGTCTTTCTGCCTCTGTTCCCCTTGGTTCACCAACCCATCCTCCATAGAAATGCCAAATCAATATTCCTAAAATATGAGCTTGACCATGTCATTCCCAGCTCACAGATCTTCAGTGGTTTCCTACTGCCTCCTCAGCTTGGCACTTAAAACCCTCCACATCTGGCTCTCACCTACATTTCTGAACTTACTTCATATTATTTCCCTTCAGGCAGTCTGGTTCCAGCCAAATTGGCTGGATTACCCGTTTCTCAAATATAACGGTCAAAATCCTCTAACTTCACCTTTTCATATGCCATCCCTTATGCCTGGAATGCAGTCTTTCTTTGCTTATCTCTTAGAATCCCTAGCTTCCTCTAAGGCTTAACTCAGGTAGTAACCACTTCATGTGAGAATATTTTCCTGATTTCCTCAGTTGGGAGTACCTATCTTTCTTTGATTTGCTTGTATTTCATTAATTTACCTTTGCATATTACATACCTCCAAAAGAATGAAATTTTCTCGAGGAAAGGGACTGTTTCATTTTCATCTTTGTATCTCTAGCACTTTACACAGTGCTTTGAATGTAACCATTTATTAAATTATATAAAATGTTATGTGGCAACTAGGTGGTACATGGGATAGAGCACTGGACTTGGAATCAGGAATACCCAAGCTCAAATTCAGACTCAACACTTACTAGTTGTGTGACCTTAGGTAAGTAACCTAACCTTTCCCCTGTCTGGTGCAGTTTCTTCATCTGTAAAATAGGGATAATAATAGCACTTGCCTCTGAGTTGTTGTGAAGATGCATCAAGCTAATATGTATAAAGTGCTTTGCAAACCTTAAAATGCTATAAGAAATGCTAGTGGTGATGATGATGATGATGATGATGATGATAATGATGATGTGAGGAGGTACCATGCAGAAGAAGCCTGACATAGTGGATAGACTCAAGAAGAACAGGTTCAAGTTCTGCTGTGAACACATACTGAATATGTGACCCTGGTCAAGTCCCTTAACCTCCAAGGAGGTCGCCTTATGTAATTCTCTGCAACTAAAAGTGCTTATCTACATTGTCAAAGGGAGGTTCTTTACTGGGAATTCCCTATACCAATGGAATCACATGTCTGGTCCAAAAATGCACTAGTTATTGGCAACATAATGATGGAAATCTACACAGTCAAACTACAGACTATAGTGTAAGGGTGGAAAAGAGATGAGGTATCCTCATAAATAAGAATGATCACAAGTAACAAAAGGGCTGAAAGGATCCAAATAAAGTACTTCAAGCAATTTGAAAGATCACTTTCATCTGGAGGGAGTGGCTATCAGGAAAGGATTCACAAGGGGAACAGCATATAAAAGTTAGACCTGAGATGACAGAAAGAACTTCACACAATTATACTTAGTGGTCATTTAATCCAACCTCCAACCCCCTTTTTTCACTGAGGCTCAGAGAACTGATATGATTTATACAAGGTCACATGGATAATAAATAGCAGGGCTAGGATCTGATCTCAGGGCCTTTAACATCAAATTAATATTTTTTCCACTATATCACAATTCATCAAAAGAATGAGAAAAGGGTGGAGGTTATCTTTTCCACAAATAAGCAAATACATGGAGACTGAGGCAGAAGGATGACAATAAAGAACAGAATGTAGTCCAATTGGGAGTAATATAGAATACACAGCAATGAGGCTCAATAAGAAGGTGGAAGATAGATTGCCAAAGGCCTCAGAGTGTCATGGTCAAGAGCTTATATTTTATTCATCAGGCAAATGAAGTCGCTGAAAGTTTTCGAGTCACGGAATAACATGGACATTTGATTACATTAGGATTGTTACTCAGGTAGCAATATGGAATTTGGCATGGAAAGGGGATAAAATAGAGGTAGGAAGGCTATTAAAATAGTTTAGATGAGAAAAGCTAAAGGCCTAAACAAGGGTAGTTATAACAGGAGTGAAAATGACAGGTAGAAAATGGAGGTAGAAAAAGCAGGTCTTGGCACTTGAATATACATGTAGGGGAAAGGATTGGTTGGAGAATAGCAGGCAAGAAGAAACAGAGTCTGACCTATTCATTTATTTATTTATTCATGCAACAAGTGCTTATTAAATGCCTACAATGTGTAAAATATTGTGCTAGATTTTGAGGAGATAAGATAATTAAGACAAGGTTCCTAGCCTCATGGAGCTTATTGTCTAATAGAGATGCAAACAAATAGCTACGCAGCTATCAGAAGGACTAGAAAAGTCTTTATGCTCATGAGAGGGGTACAAAATGTTATGCAAAGCCCAGAGGGAAAAAATCCAATATATGAATATAGGTCTATAGTAGTAACCCAATTGACTTGCTGGTAGGATAACAAACTTGTCTTGTATTCTCCAACATTTACCACCAAGTCAATACTGCAATTCACATTATTAAATAAATACCCCATTATAGGTATGTAGTCATAAAGAGATATAATTGAAATACATATTACTTGACACTATGCCAATATTACATAAAACTTTGAAATAAGGGAAGGACTTGAATATAATATTTCACCAAAGAAAACCTTACAGACCTAGGGGGAAAAGAAAGTTGTGCTGTACAAATAGAATCTATAGGACCCTAGTAAGAAGAAACAGGTAGGTGAATGGGGGACGATGGAAAGAGACGGCCCTAGAGGATGTGGCTCCTATACCACCTGTGTGACTTCCGATGAGCTGGGGAACTTGTCTGTGCTTCAGTTTCCTCTTCTATTAAGTCAAGAGTTAGACTAGATCAGAAGGGTCAAACACAAGGTCCGCAAGACTCCTGAGTGCAGGTGAGGGGCCAAACCAGATTAAAATGTAATTGAGAAATACTTAACAAAATAAATAAAAATGCAACAAAGCATAGATAATGCAGCATTTTAAAACTAAGTCAATATGCAGCCCCCAGGGATCCTTATGTACTGATTAGGGGCCCCTGTTTCTACTGGAGTTTGACAGCCCTGTACTAGATGACCTCTTGTCCACAGTCACAGGGCTAGTAAGTATCTGAAGCAGGATTTGACCTCAGATCTTCCAAGTCTGACACTCTCACCACTGTATCATCTAGCTGCCAATATCTATTTTCAAATTTGTTCAAAGATGCAATCTGTGGATCCATTATATATTTTGACCTTGCCACTATAAACAAAGATGAAGAGGAGAATATGCAATTTCAAATTCAAACCTCCATTATGCTTTGCTGTTATTTGTTACAGCTTTGTTTCACACTTTTATCCTTCCTCTCACCTGGATTCCATTTAGTAGTGGGTAAGCACCAATAATTATAACAAGAAAATCCACATTTACATAGAAATTTTTTTTTAAAATCAGACCTGTGATGTTGTCAGTAATTGGAGCTCCTGGTGGGGCACTTCCTTGACCAATGCAAATCTGCACCTTTTCTGTAAGTTACAGTATTAGCAGCCTCGGGCAATGAGAAATTAAGGACCTTGCCCAGAACCGCATAGGTAGCCTACAAATTGCTTTTCTCAAAACAGATCTCTGAGTTAGGGAATATAAATATGAGTTTCTTCATTTTACAGATAAGGAAACTGAGGTTTAGAGAAACTGAAGTGGTATAATGGTCACAATGCCCATTGAAATGCAAGAGACAGGAAAATTCTCCTGACTCCAAATCCAGGATTCTAATTTGCCATGCCAAAATCAGTAATCAGTTCGAGTTCAATGATGTGAGGATGTATTGTATGTTTTATGAGCCATAAAATAATGCATTTTTCCCTTTTCTTCCATGGCTCCTAAAATAACTTAAAGCTATTTCAAAGTTTTGAAAATTTTCATTTTTCCATTTCTTTTCTCCCCTTTCCTAGTACCAGAAAACATGGTTTTCAAAGGAAAAACAAAGCAACGATTATATGAATTAGAGGAAAATGAAAATATTACAAAAACATTCATATACACGTGTCAAAAGTAGACTATATACATATTTATTTCTATATCTCTTTTCTTGCATAATCTTTGAATTGCTATAAAATTCTCTAATCACTTTATTGTGAGGTTCTCTCTATGGGATTGTTTTATTTGACACCCTGGAAGGAGTAATGGTTTGGGAATAGGAGACTTGGGGTTTTGGTCTCAGCTCTGTGACCTTAGACAAGTAATTCAAACTCTCCAATCCTCAAATTCCTCATTTGTAAAACAGATATCACAGAAACTCAGAATTTCAGAAGGAACTTTGGAGACAATACACTCCACGCATACCTGAACAAAAAAGACTCCAGAAGGCAAAATGGACTTTACTTGAAGGCCTCTGGGGAGGGGAAACCCAGTGCCTTCCATAACTCAAATCATTAGGTAATGTTTCCTCATTGCAAGCCTGTATCTGCCTCTCTTCACTGCCCCTATTCTGTTCTCTGGGGACAAACAAAACAAAGCTGATCCCTCTTCCACACATGTACTTCATTGGGTTGTTCTGAGGATCAAACCATCAAAAAAAAAGTATTTTAACCATAAAGGCTCACACAAATGGGAATAATTATTCATTTTCCTGATTCTGCCACTAACTAGCTGTGTGACCTTGAGAGAATCCTCCTACTCCTCTGGGCTTCCCTTTCCTCCTGTGCATAAAATGAATAGACTGGATCAAACCACCTCTCAAGCTCCATTCAGTTCTAAAATCTCAGAGACACTCAGAGTCTAGGGTGCAAATGCATCAAGTGTCAGATGTTACTGAGGTGTGGATGAGATTTGCTCAACTGCTTCCTCTCTTCTGCCTTCCTTTTATATTCTTTGCTACAAGGGATGACTCTCTGGGGAGCAGAAGGGGGGATGGATACATTTGGATAGAAGGCAATGTCAAAACAAAAGCAACAAATGTATTTTTTTAAGACTGTGAGAGCTATAAGGATTTTTTGTACAACAAAAAGAACTTGGGACGAGCAGTGCAGCCTTAGTTGGGGAGGGCATGGAGGTGAAGATGGATGGGGAACAGAAATGGGGAGATCATCCCAGCCTTTAAAACTTTCCATTTTAACCTGGTAGTCTTGCTAACTTGGTAATACAAGCTCTGTGATTTCTACACAACTGTTTCTACATAATGAAGGGCGATCGGTGTCCCCCACATTCAAAAACCTGGAGCAAAGCCCCCGTCCACTGCCCTAGTTATAACTCTGATGTGGTTGTATGATTCATTCCCTAAGGGAGTTGGAGAGGTGCCCACTGGATTCTTAGTGAATAAATTAGGATTTCTGCAGAGCTTTACTGATTCTTTCAAAAAGTAAGCTCCATTTCAGGTCAAGATCCCAGGTTCTGGCTGATACACTATGTTACCAGTAAGGGAACCAGCCCAAGGAACAAAGAACTGCTGGACTTCTAGGGTATCTTGGGCAGCAAAGATGTTTACAACATGTAAGCATCAGACAACCCTAAACTTGGACTGGCAGAAAGCAAAAGGGAAAAATTTATTAGCAATTTTATAAAGGAGGGTATGTATTTGTTTACTGATTAACTTATTGCTGGTGACAACAAGGACCTATTTGAGAAACACCTTTTCATTTTTCCTTTAAAGCTCACTGTAACTACTGTAATAGGATGCTAGTTAAATCAAATGAAATGGATGTCATTGTAGCCACATTTTATCACCTGAAACATCAGCAAGTACTAATACCCTGAGAAATTTATTCAGAATAGACAATAATGAATATGACTGCATAATACTCCTCAAATAATCCTCCCCAAACTCAATTATTTGATATCCCTCAGCACTAAATCTAGCTTTAAGTGAGTTGGGTTTTGTTTGAACAATATGGAATTCAAGAAAACTAAGACCTCCTTTCTGCTCTTCTTTCCTCTCTCTCAACCCTTCAGCAACAAAAAATCCAAGATTTTTGGTTCTGCAAAATTTAAAATGAAGAGAAGGGACCTTTAAGAAGCTCTTGAGTAAAGTATGAGAACTAATCATTCACTTCTTGGTCTTGAGGGTTTTTCTTTTCACTAAATGTATTATTTTTAAGAGAGTAAAGAAAGAAAAGAGTGAATAAGGAAAACCTGCCATTCCCTTAGAGCAGATGAAAATGATATGACACTAGGGATCAGGACAGGCTTGAAAATTAGCACTGGGCCCACGTGCCGAAGATATAAAAGAAACCAGGGCAGCCTTAATGAGAATCAGGCAGGGAGCTTAATGAGAAACTTAATCTGCTCTGCTTTTCCTTTATATTTCATTATATCTTCTGTTTCATAAGAATAAATCAATCAACAATAATCCTTGAGTGCCCACTATATGCCCAGTACTATGTCAGGAAATATATGTAATGTACAATATGGCAGAGTTACTCACCAGTGTGCTGTTATACTAGCTAGCTACTACATAGGGCAAGAAGTAGATGTGGGCTCAAGTCACAGGCTGTAGAGCTGGATAAAATTGCAGAGGTCATCTCCTCCAATTTAGATTTTACAGACATGAAAACTTAGTGCTTGGATGGCTTAAGTAACTTGCCCAAAGACTATAGACAATAAGTGTTGTAGTCAACCTGTCTTTCCTGAATGCCAGTGGACTTCTTTTGAAATCCAACGTCCCCTTTCTTTCTTTCTTTCTTTCTTTCTTTCTTTCTTTCTTTCTTTCTTTCTTACTGCATAGCGCTGTTTCTCCAAGTGTTGGCATGCTAGAGGATTAAAGAATGGGCATTTCATGCCACAAGAAAGCAATCAGAAGCTGATATATTAGGAGACAGCAAGCCAGAGCCAGTGATAAAGGAATGGAGCTTCAGAATAAGAATGGCATGCAAGTAATTGTGAGCATAAGTCATATTGTCTCAGGTTCATATGAACACAATGCTCTATACCGGAGCTGTGTCTTTTCCATACCTGTCTTTACTAACTTTATTCACAAGGACAACTAGGAAAAAAGGGAAAGCGATAGTAAAAAGGTCTAGGCTGGCAGCCAGGAGGCCTAGGTTCTAATCCCTGATCTGTCACTGACTAGATGGGCAACCTAGGAACTGTATTTCCTCAGCTCTCAGTTTCTTCATTAATTGAGACAGTTAGGCAAGATATTTTTTCAGGTTCCTTCTAGAGTCTAGCTTTTGTTATTCATAGCTTCAACTCTTACTTCTATTTGTATTCCCAAGGTTTTATAATTAATCTCTTCCCCTACACTTCAAAAATGAATTCCCAATCGCTTATCTACTTGGGCAAGCCATCAAACTCAACAAGTCTACAACCTAATTTACCATTCCCAACCAGACTTAGTGCTCTATTTGGTTTCCCTATTTATTCAATGATGCCACCATTTTCCAGTTACCTGTTCTTGAAACTTTTGACTCTTCCATCTTCTCCAACTCTCATCTCTAACCCATTGCCACATCTTGTCTATGTCTGAAACATTTTTGCCTCTGCCCACTGTTCCTACCACCACCCTGTAAGGCTCTTAATACCCCCACCTAGGCTACTGCAATTTTCCCTTAACTGGTATTTTCGTCTCCAGTTTCCCTAATATATCCTCATAGGATTGCTATAAGATCAATGATTTACAGCTGGGAGAAAGCTTAGAAATGATCTCTTCCAAACTAAGAGAAACTGAGGCCCATGGTGATCAAGTGACATACAAGATCCCACAGGCCAGAACTTGAACCCAGGTCCTCTTAGGTCAAAGCCAGTAGCCTTTGTATTGAACCATGCTACCCCTCACACTAGTGCTAAATTAATCTTCCTTTTATGCATTCCTCTTCTCAAAACCCTTCAAGTACTCACTACTGCTCACTGAATATAGTCAGGCATTCTGGTAAATATTTAACAACCAGCTCTCTTGAAAACAACTTATAAATTTAATCTGTATTATTTTTTCCTCCATCAATTCCTGAAGTCAAGACAATCAACTAAACAATCAAGTCATCATCTGTAGCTTGCTGAATTCCAAAGTATATATGCTTACAGTGAAAAATTTAAAACCCACCAAGCCAGCCTGAGCTGGTTCCAGCACATCACTAAATAAAATCAATTCTCCTTAGCCTAGCATGGAAGGGCCTCCAAAAGCTTGTTCCAGCCTACTTTTGCAACCCTCGTTCACACGGCTTTTGCCAACTACCAACATTGCTTGAGCCTCCATACAATATAGACGTTTTGCTGTCCCATATTTTCCTGCCTTTGTGCCCACGCTGTTCCTATTTCTGGATTATGCTTTCCTCCATTTCTGCTTGATGATCTCCTACCTATCCTTCCTAATTTGGTCAAACCTCCTCTATGAAGACTTTCTTGACTCCTCCAGGTAGACATAATATTTGCTTCCAAGTCTCCCAAGGTGCTTTGATAATACCTCCCTTATATGTGTCTGTTATATAATATAGTTATTTGTAATATGTCATATCCTTATAACTAGACAGCAAGATCCCTTTAACCCAATAGGGTTTTTGGAGTAGGCAAGTAACCAAAATGCTTATTGAATTAAAAAGTTTTTAGGACATATGAGCAGGGATTATAAACACCAGGGGGTGGGGGTGGGGATGAAACAAACAAAACATCTCCACAGATTGTAAAATTCTCGGAAATCATCAATCAGTAGTTGAAGTATCGTGGTGTAGTAGAGATAGTGCTGGATTTGGAATGGAGAAGAATATTGCCTCAGATACTTACAAGCTGTGTTACCAGTTTAACCTCCCTCAGATTCAGTTTCCTCATCTCTAAAATGGGCATAATAATAGCACTTACTAGACAAGGTTATTGTAAGGTCAAAGGTATATGTATGTTTGTACATATTATATATGTGTATATACATATGTAGGCATACATATATGTATATGCATACATATGTATATGCATGTATGTACATACGATATGTTTTGAAAAATCTTAAAGCATTATATAAACTATATAATATATAATAAAATATAATGCTCATATTTATTGTTTTATATATTAATATCATATAACTATCTACTATTATCTATTTTATCTATTATATTAAATTACATAAATATCAGCTGTTATTGTTGTAGTGGTTATAGCAAGAATTTCTGTCACTTGTGTCATCCCCAAGACACTATGAGGTGGTCTCACAGAGCTAGAGCCTGAAGGACTCTTACAGATCTGTGCCATACAACCCCATCATTTTACAGATGAGGAAAGTGAGTGATTAGAAGAGACTCATTCAAGGACAAGGACAGTAAGCAGTAAAATCACATCTGAACTCGTCTTCTGTTCCAAAATCTCATACTCTTCCTTCTTTTCTTTTCCTCCTTTTTTTTCCTTGAGACTCAATCTCCCTGTCTGTCAGGCAGAAGTACAGTAGTTACACACTCACAGGTGTGATTCTATTGCTGCTCTCACAGACACTCTGACCTACTGTTTCCAACCTGGGCCAGTTTGTCTGCTTCTTAGGCAGCCTGGTGCCCCCTCTCCCCCCACACTCAGTCTCAGAGGCTCACCATACTGGTGCCAGACTAAATGCAGATACCCAATCAGTTTTAACATTACTGGAGTTCAGAACTCCTGAGTTCCAGTGTTCCATCAGCCTCAGCCTCCCTTCAAGCAGGGATTTCAGACCTGAGCCACCTCAACCAGCATCCAATACTTTTTCCACTGCACCAATGAAAATGGGTTCATGTTGTTTGAAAGAATATATCTACGCATCTATCTGCAGATAGATGTCTTTACGTGCATCTAATTTTTTAAAAAAAGTTTAAAAAGCAGTAGTTTAGTGGAGTCCAATCTAGTTGCAAAAAGAATCCTCTGTCTTTGATTGCTACAGGAAGATCACTTCTCATTCTTTAAGAAGGTTGTAAATTTATCTGGTGCCCTAAAGAAGCCTCTATTTGTATGACACTGTAGCTTAGGAGTAGTTTAGTTCCAGACTGAGACACCCAATGTGGCTAAGATTTAATGGTTCTCTCCTTCAAGGGACTATGAACAAGGTAAAATATCCTCTAATACAGCAAGAGAATGCCCTCAAGGCTCCATATAAAATTATCATAAAGCACTAAAATGTGAAAAACTGAGGACAAAATGTTGGAAAAGGTAGAAAAGCAATAAAGATGACATTTTATTACTATATTTAAAGCCCTTTCCACAATTTACCTCGTAGTCATCCTAGAAAGCAATAGTGCATGTTCTCCAGCAAATGTAATATTAATTCTAGTCATTCCTGGCTAGATTGTTTATATTGGAATGAGTGAATGAGGAGATATCTGGGAAGGATCTGATCACGCTTCAGTTTTAGGCATTGACTATCAGAAATCCACTGCCCCTCATTAAAAGAGTAGGTTGAAGTGAACAATCACAATGTTAAATACACATGGAGCTCTTAGGAGGTTGGTGAAATTTAGAGTCAAAATTTAGAGACTGACTTGAACACTGGGGAGCTTTCGATAGGATCCACAAGAGCAGGTTCTTTTATTTTTGTATGAATCACCTCAAGTTCATCACACCCTATATACACATAAGTGAGATCTCTATTAATAGAACTGTGGCAAGAAGAGATCATTACATTAAAATTTATGATATCCTAGTGTATTATAATAATAGGCTATTATCATGCACTTGGTTAATAGGGTCCATACTGTTATAATGTGTGAAAACCAGATTGAGCAATAAAAATGATAATATAATCATAATCTTTGCTACTCCAAAAAAAAAATACCCTTTATAAGAGGAGGTCTCAAAGCACATAACTAGTTTACTGCTCTTTTTTGTAGATGAAGAAACTATGGCTCACAGAGACGAGATTTTTTTTGGCATACATTTAAAAAGATCTTTGGCTGAAATATATGTGTGATGGCATTTGTATATATATATATATATATATATATATATATATATATATATATATGTGTGTGTGTGTGTGTGTGTGTGTGTGTGTTGTATATTTTTAAAGTTCAATCTCTAAAAGACAGTTATAAGACTGAACACAAGGAGAAGAACGCAGTGACAACAATTAATGAGAATTTCTGGGAAAAAAAAATGACTGGTTCAGAAATTGTGCTTCTCACGACAAGGCATGGTGGAACAATTAACAAAAGGGAGTTAGAAGACTTGAGTTCTACTTCGGGCTCTGCCACTAGCTAGCAGCGTGTGGCTTTGGGTAAGTCACTGAATGTCTCTGAGTTTCAGTTTGCTTGAATGTAAAATAAGAGAGTCACACTACATGACCTCTAAGTTCTCATTTTGCTATAAATTCTATGTTTCTATGATGATTGAAGGAATTGGGGGGGGCAGTTTGTGCATATTCCAAGCAGAATAATTATACATACAGTCCACTGAGCAGTAAAAGAAAATAGTAGGCATGACTGAGGATGAGGGAGGGGTTGGAAGGAAAGGGTTATAGAAACTTTGGGTACAATGCACTGAAGTACTTTATAAGGCAAATCATATACAGTTGTTTTACAAAGGAAGGGAGAGAGTAGGGAACAAATAATAACATTTTTGTGGGCACATGTTTAAAAACCGCGCGTGCGTGCGTGCATGCATGTGTGTGTGTGTGTGTGTGTGTGTGAACATGACTGCAAGACAAAGCTGAATAATATACATTTTCTGATGGAGAGAGAAGGAAACAGATGAATTTGTTTATTGTTTGAAGAAACATCAATGGCACTTTTCAAAGTCAAAAGAACTGTTAAATCATTTGTATTCGAGAACAGCTCAAACCTCCTGGAACCCTGTTCTCCACTCTACCTTCTCTGTGACCCACACTTCAAAAGAGTTCTAACCTTATAGTGCCCAGTTTAAAAAAATCATAGAACTTAAAAGTCATTTTGCCCAGCTGGAATGAATACAGTGCATATTCTGAAACATGGGCAGAAATGTTTGAAAAGAGGTGGGAGAGGAGGATAGAGGTTGCTTTTCTATTCAAAGAGATAAAACTACATTTATCTATTAGGATTTATACACGGTGTATGTAGAGGCAAACCCCATTTGACTTTTTTCTACTGGCCAACAGAGTAACAGAATGCCTTTTATTGTCACTATTTTGCTAAAATCCTAGCTCTAGAATTGGCTAAACAAGCATCCCTCACACCAGGGTCTGGAAATTTTAATCCTGGGTTTGTTTTGTTTTGTTTTGTTTTGATCAATGCCTTACTATGCATTCAAGTGAGGCATTTCTTTTGTGTCTGGTCTTCTTCATGGGTAAAACATGGGTAGGTCAGGAGACAGAAGTGACCAAGACCAGGTATGAACTGTATATAAGAACATCCACATCATTGAGATAGCAGCCATACCCAATACAGGAGAAGAGTTGGGATTAGCTCAATATAACAGTTTTTTTAAATTTTATTTTCAATTCATGGAACAAAACAAGCATTTTCATAATACAGTATAATAAAAAAGATGATTGCATATGAAATTGCAAATTTACCATGTACAACTTGCTATTCCTCCCAAATATACCACAAATTTATCATGTAATTTTCTTTCTTTTTCCTTTTTTTTCTTCCCCCTCTCTCCTGCAATATGTCAGTTTATACACTTGACCCACAATGCACAGAATTTCAAATAATTCCTTTTTTACCCTGGAGGAAGGGTTGCAGAGGTCCTATTGTATCCTACTTAGAAGAAGAGTTAGAGATGTCCTTTCATATGAACTAATCTAACAGGAGAAGGATCCAGATAAGTATATTCTACGTAGAAGGTGGCATAGAAATAATGCTAACTTACCCTAAAGGGGATGCTGTAATAAGTAATAAAAAAAATTAATGCAATGAACCTTGTCCCGTAAGAATGCCAATCTACCCGATTGCTCTATTTATTTGCATGCTAGTTACAATTTTTAGTGCTATGGTTTCAATATTGGGGGAGGGGAGGGGAGAGTCTGAGAATCATGGAGTACTACTACCTTTTTAGGAACCACTGCTAGGACTAGTTGGGAATATGACTGATCATATTCAAAGGGTTAGGAATGAACACACAGTTTGCACTTGATCAGCACATTTTCTTCATAGTTACTGGTTCTTGGTCCTGCATTTTCCTAGCCCTGCCCCACTTTTTGGCAGTCTGCACCTCACCCCTGAAGGAAAGCCCCTAATCCTTGTTAATAGCACCAATGGTTAATAATGGTGGCAGTGGGCCAACAGGAACAACCGTTAGAATAACTTACCATGAAGGGAGGAAAGTAAACAGATGATTTAGCATAGCTCTGGGAGAAGAACAACCTGAAGGAGGGTGGGGGAACGGAGTTAAAGTGCCTAAAGTAGGAATGAAAATTGCCTATTTCTCTATAGTCTATTACTCAAGTCTATGTGTCGTACCAAAAACTGAAATCATATACATCAAAAAAAAAAAAAAGATAATGCTGAATTATAAACAGCAAACAAAGCAATGTGAAAAAAATGCAATATATCCCAGTTACTACTGTGGTGAAAATACAGAATAAATTGAGTTTTCTGATGGCTGGGATTTCTGTTGTACTCTAATTAAAATTCCATACAAATTATGCGTTTAGAGTTTCCATAAACTGCTGTTACTTTTATTACATGACACAATTTGCCTGGCATGGAAATGTTAGAGCATTAGGGTTGTATCATTATATAGGATTAAGATCTTATCAAGCCCTAAACAGGAAGCATTATGATGATACAATGGAGAACCTGTAATATTCTCTTGTTTTCCGACATACTCAGTTTGTAAGTTTTATTAATGCTTGCTTTGAATTATGGGTTCATTCCTTGTTGGAGACAATTCACATACATATGGTAGTCAAGATTTCAATATGAAGTTATTGCTTACATGCCACCCTTTCTTCCTCTGACTCATTCAAAGTGTGATGGTAGATGGACTGGCATGAGAATGATTTAACCCCACTATGCCTCAGATTCTGAAGGTATGAAAAACACAGAGTACGTCAATTCAACAGAAAGTTATTATGCAACTACTATGTGCCATGCACAGTGCTAAAGACTAGGAATAAAAAGGAAAGCAAAAAAAAAAAGTCCAGGATCTCAAGAAGTTCACACCTTTTCCTAATTAAAGGCATGGAAAACTGGAAAATTAATTCTAACTGTTCCCCTAACAAACAGATTCTATGTTTCTTGGAAATTGCTGATCTTCTAATGCATTCAACTCTCAACTACCCACTTGCAGATTATCCACTTTGTGCTTTAATTTTTCATCTCCAATTAGCTCCTTCTGCACACCTAGAATATTTCTGGGCCACCTCTCCCTTGTAAGTTCAAAATACTTAGGCTAATAACATTAGCCTAAGCAAAACATAATTTGGAGGATAATGCTGTTATATTACTCAAATTACAAATTCCATTTCAAAGTAAAATAGAAATGAATTTTAATTATCTGTTGTTTTGAATTATCCATGCCATCTCTCTCTCTTCTATTATCAAGAATAAGCAAGTCTATAACTGAGTAAAGGTACTTTTTCTTTTTTAAAGCCATAGCTTTTATGCTTTCAAGGAAACAAAAAGACCAGACAATTTGAAAAACCAAGCCCTGTAACTTAGAATCACAGCTCCGGAAGGGGCCATAACAGATCCTTTAATCCAGCCTCCTAAGGAAACAAGCTAAGTGATTTACCTAAGGTCACAAAGCAAGTTGCTTGCGGAGCTGGGAACAGAGGACAGACCTCCAGACTTCTAGCCTATTATAACATGCCATTTCCTACACCTAAGTTTTATGGCATATCTTCATAGAATCTCAGAGTCGGAAGGAACCTGAGAAACCATTTAGTCCAACCCAAACTTGAGCATGAATCTAGTCTATACCATACTGATCCTAAAGCTTTAACACCTATGCTCTTATTTTAACAACAACAATAATAGCATTTGTATAGCAATTTAAGATTTGCAAAGCATGTTACATATATTATGATATAACAACGCTGTGAAGTAGTTGCTATTACTTTTCTCATTTTATAAATAAGGAAACTGGGGTAGAGAAAAGTCAAGGGACTTGCCTAGGGTCACAAAGCTATTAAGGATCTGAGGCAGGATTTTAATTCAGGTCTTTCTGACCCTAAGTCCAACTCTTTTCAGCTACTATATTAAAAATAAGTACAATGTTTCAAATTTAGAACGTGTATGAATGTATTTAAAATAGTTTTCAATTATTAAATGAGAAGTGTTGTTTTTTTTTTAAGTGGATCCCTAACTAAAAACGAGGGGTAGTGGTACAGCTAGGTGACACAGTGGACAGAGTGCCAGCAGGCCTGGAATTGTGAAGAGCTGAATTCAAATCTGGCCTCAGATACTTACTAGCTGTATAACCCTTGGTCAGGTCACTTAACCCTGTTCTGCCTCAGTCTCTTCCCCTGTAAAATGAACCCAAGAAGGAAAGGGCAAACCACTCCGGTATCTTTGTCAAGAAAACATCAAATGGGGTCACAAAGAATAAGACACGCCTGAAAAATGACTCAACAATAACCAACAAAAAAGTCTTTATCAACTACCTACAAATTTAGAACTGTAAGTTGAAATAAAATGTGTATATGTGGTCAGATAGCCTGAGAATAGAAGTTCCATCCACTTAAAAAGAAGAACTACTACATGCAGTGACAGTAATGAAATCCTATTTAAAATGAGAATCCTAGTTTTAGCATTCAATTAATTCTCATTTAATGACCCATTTGATCTGTGTTATGGAGGCTGTCTAACTCTCTGTCCTTAGGCTCTGCACTGATGTTCCTAAGCTCATACCAGAAGGTAGAGAATCCCTTTCAGGAAGTACCCAAAATGGGTTGTGATGGCCAAACTGAAACTAGAACCCTGTCTTTGACCTCATCAATGGGAATGCTCTCTTCTCCTTGGTGCCTCCCCTACCCCATCTTGCTCTACTTTAAAAAAACCTCCCATTTTCATAACTAAGCTATATCAAAATTTAATCTGACTAAACTCAACATAAATATGCTTTTAAAAGAATAACCATCTTTTCAATACTATAACACATACGCTATAGGAAAAAAACCAAGGCGGTCATACATATATCATACTATAAATACCAAGGAAGTCTCAAAAATGTTAGCTTGCATAATATGAAGGAAGATTCTTAATTAAAAGGCTACATGCCATCCCAATTATGCCATACTACATGCAATTCTTAAAGTGAATTGCCCTCCTAGTCATAAGAGAGACTTCTGTAGATTCAGTGTAAAAAGTGTGTACATATTCTTATGGAGTAAGAAATGATCCATATAAGCCCTCTATCATCTGAACACTGTAGTGGATATTCTTTTAATATAATTTTGTACCAGCATAATCACTTTCAAATATAATTTACCATCATAATTTAAAGATACCTAAATTTTCTACTCTATATAAGATATGGGACTGGGTGCAAATGATCTAAAGACAAAAACAAAACAGTCCCCCCGCTCCTTGTTTTCATAGAGCTTACATTCTACTGGCAAGAAAATCAGTGTAATATAACAGAAGGCATGGAAGTGAAGAAGAAGAAGAAGAAGAAGAAGAAGAAGAAGAAGAAGAAGAAGAAGAAGAAGAAGAAGAAGAAGAAGAAGAAGAAGAAGAAGAAGAAGAAGAAGAAGAAGAAGAAGAAGAAAGAGAGGGAGAGAGAGAGAGAGAGAGAGAGGAGAGAGAGAGAGAGAGAGAGAGAGAGAGAGAGAGAGAGAGAGAGATCAGACAAATGCTGAAGGAAAGTTTGCTGAAAGGAGAAAATGGTAACAGCTGGGAGGTATATGGAAAAGCTATGCCCGTATAGAAAAAGGGACACTTCCCCTGAAACTTGAAAGCAAATAAGGAATTTTAAAGACAAAAATGAGGTAGGAGTGCATACCTGGAACGGGGGGTTCCTTGTGCAAATGAACTGAGGAAGGAGCTAGTTCGGCTGAAACAAAATGAATGAAAGATGCAATGAGAAATGAGCTAGGAGTAAAGTTGTAATGAAGGGGGGGGCTTACATGTTAAACAAAGGTTATATATTCTATAGTAGATAGAGGCAATAGGGAGCCTCTAAAGGTTTTTGAGCTAGGGAAAGATATCAGACTTTTGTCTTCGTTAAAATTATGATGGCAGCTCTGTGAAGGACGATTTGAATGGATAAGGGAAATAACTAGGAACAGGAAAACCAAATGGAGCATTACAACTTCTATGAGTTGACAATCTTCCTGTATCAATAAGTTAATAAGTACATACAAAAGAAATTCTGTACTATGAACTATTATTCGACTCCACAGGCCACATTGAGCTACCACCACCACAATTCCATAGTCTCATATAGCTCAGGAAATAATACAGTCCAGCCATTTTTGATAAATTTATTCTAAGAATGGATATAGTTTTCCTCTTGGGAGTAGGGACTATTTTTTTAAAAAAAATAAACCACTGAACCAAGTGAATGATAAAAAAACCATATTGGAGAAGAAAGGGAAACAGCTATTTCCATATGCCAATGAAACGTAGTTTCTGGAGCACTGAATTGTTATCTGCTTGCTAGTGGGGCTTGCTCCTAGGGACAGAGCATCCTAGCATGAATCTAGTCAATAGATTGATAAAAAGGACATCAGTCACTTGCTATTCAAACTTAGCCGTTCTACATATCAACTCAAGTGGGGGAGGGGTAAGAATAACAATTAATGGACATCTTGAACTTAGCTCCATGGAAACAATGGTTCTAAAATCCAAACATTTTATTGGCAAGCCCCCATCACCTCTCCTCCATTCCACACATACTTCATTTAACCTCTGTCATTTCAACCCTTTGACTCCACAGATTAACAACTTGAAGCCTCTTGCCTGGTGATCTTCCAGATTCTTTCTTTAAGGGTATAATAGAGACAGACAAATACTAAAGCCATATAATGGTAACACAGTTATGAAACGAGGACTCATCATCATCATCATCATCATCATCATTATCACACACACAAAAGACAACTAAACTCAGCATCTTAAGGAGGAAAAGGAAATAAAATTATCAGTAAGGAAGTTGGGGGTTCCAAGTTAAACCACAAGAATTTTACCTTTGACTTTGTAGATTTGTCCACATCATACAATGAAATATTTGTGTGGAGAGGAATCTTTTGTGCTGAGTTGTGTTTGTTTTTGATTTGGGGGGTGGGGATGTTTCCTCATTGAAGAAAATAATCCTATATATAGATCAAAGAAATGGAGCTACCTGACTGTGTAAAGAGACATAGGCCCTCAGATTGTATTTTGCACAACAAGCCCATTTTATTGATGAGTCCATTGATTCTATCTTGAAGGAAGCCTCCACGATCTTAGAGAGCTCTCTACCCAACAAGATATTCTGATGGGATTAACTACAGAAATAATATCCTCACTAGAACAAACTTGATCATTGCAGCTCCTAGGAAGCCAAGGTTATAACATTCTTTCCAAAATCACCCGACTTCCTCTTTCTTATTACTCAACCTCCAAAAAAAAAAAAAGAAGTAGCTGGACAATTTCCTCAGATCAGCTCCTTTTGCCTCCAGTAAAGTCTGCCTGAGGCTGTATATGTGTATATTAACTGTTATCCACCTGAGCAACTGCACATTAGGTGATGCTGATTAAACTTTTTATCTTCTAGCTTTGCCTCTAGATTTATTGACCTCTAATCAAAGGGACCAAAATGGGAAGAATTACTCTCAGGGAGGATCATGGTATCTCTGGGTCAAGTAATTCCCCAACACTTGGTTATTTTAGAGGAAAATTCTTGGCATTAGATAAACTGATGTTTCAAGTTAATAAGCTATAATCCAAATATTTGCCAACTAAGGATCTCCTTTTTGTTGTTCTTTGGGCCTCTTTGCTTGTTATGCCACTTAATTTACACTGGTAAAACTTTACGTATCAAACCTAGTGTATCTACATCCTTTCTTCTAACCATATTACATTTTTCTTCAGCAATGATTCATTTAAATAAGTAAGGATGTTTAATGCTATGCTATAAATTTTTCTAATTTTTATTATGTCTTCTAACTTTATATTAATTTTGATCAATAGAGTAAAGATAAACAACTTTGAAAGCCTCAGGAACTTTAGTCAATGCAATGACTAACCATGATTCCAAAGGACCAATAATGAAGCATGTTCCCTTTCTCTTAACAGAGAGATGATAAACTTAGGGTACAGAATGAGACATTTATTTTTAGACATGGACAATGCAGGAATTTAGTTTTCCTTTACTGTATACATGTTAAAATCTTTCCCCTCCCACCCAAATTGGAGGGGGGAAGAAGGTAAGAGAAAGAGAAAATAGATTTTAATTGAAAAAATAAAAGTTTATAAATCCTCTTTCTCTTTCTCTCTGTGTATCTCATCTCTGTCCATCTCTCTGTTTCTCTGTCTCATTCTCCTGATCCCTGTTTTCCTTGCCATCCTTAAGCTCAGTCCCACCTTTGCATTAAAGTCACCAAAGATCAGAGTATATGCTGATTTAATGGAGAATGGAGAAGGGAGGGTCTTACTGAGTTTTTGAAAGAATTTTCATACCTTTTCATTGAATGCAATAGATGTTGGTACATAAATTGTAATTATTTTCTTGGTGGACTTTTTGTAAATACTTATCATGAACCGCTACAATGTCTCCTCACTGGTCATTGAACAAGTATTTCACATTTAGAGTACCAGTAACTAAGTTTAAGTGTATAGACTGCCTAAAAAAACTCAATAATCCTCAGCATCCCTATCCCCTTTTCTGAGACCACTGAAGAAGTGAAAGAATTCCTTTATGGGCCTAAGAGTCATTTTTCATTTCCCTATGGGTTTCATAGATGGCCATGGCCAAAGAACTCATTCCTTTCTGGCCTAGGGATGAATTTCTACCCTCGTCTTTGGAAAGCTCACATGGTCTGTTGCTGGGGACAGTCCTCGAAGTCTTTCCAGCACAGTAAGAACTCAGGATCACACCTGCATGATGATGAGGCATCAGCGAAGAACTTCTTATATTTCCAATGATGTTAAATGCAGTGAGGTGTCAATTCTTAATTGAGGTCCCAGAGGAGAAACATCATTATCAACTGGGGGAAAGGGAGAAGATGAGGGATAGGGGTAGGCTTCATGGAAGACACATGGCATCTGAGCTGGTTTTGAAAGATTATAACAGAGAATGTTTGGGGAGGGCATTCCAGTATCTTTGGAACAACATAGAAGAAAGGCCCAGAGTAGGAAAGCACTAAGTGGGTAGGAGGGTTGGTGACTATTTCAGTTTGGTTGGGGCATAAATTACATGGAAGAAAAGAGTTCAAGGCAGGAACAGCAGGATGGTATAAGATAGTTGGAAACTTTGATTGCCAGGTTAAGGAATTCGGACTTTATTCAAAAGATAATAGGAAGCCAGTCAAGTGTTTTGTGCAGAGAAATAATAGGAAATGTGATTATGGTAGGAAGGTTTTATTAAGGTAGGAAAAGAATAAAAAAGAGCAGACCAATTAGCAAGTCATTGCAATAGTCCAAGCAAGGAGCAGTGAAAGTCTGTACTAGTGTGGCAACAGAGGGGATAGATGGCAGTGATGGTTAAGTGGTAGCACTGATACATCCTGACAACCAATTGAATATGGGATTTGAGGGAGACAGAAGTGTCAGAGGTGGACAAGGTAGTATTGTCAGAAACAGGAAAGTCAGAAGAAGGAACAGGTTGTGGTGGGTGGGACACAGAACTGGTTTTAGATAGTTTGATTTTGAAGATTTGGAGGGACATCCAAATAGAGATGTTGTGTATCCATTTGTGTTGTATATGCAGCAAGTGACTTGCTTCGGACCACACAGCAAGTTAGAGTCTGAAGCAGGTTTTAAACCCAGGTTATCTTATCTAAATCCACTACTCTATCCATCATACCACACCATCTCTCTAGGTGGAAGGAAGGTGAGGAAAGTCTGATGCATTAGGAAACAAAGTAGGAGAAAATATTGAGTTGATATGCAACACTGTTAAATGTTGCAAAGAGGTCAAGGAAAATTAGGGCTTAGAAAAGGTCATTAGATTTGTCAAGCAAGTGGTCGTTGGCGACCTTTGAGTGAACAGTTTCTGCAGAAGAAGGAAAAGCAGAAGAGAGATTGTAAGGGGCTCATAAGTAAAAGGGTAGAGTTTGATAGTGAAAGTGAGTTGGGATGGTTGTTCAATGAGGTAGAAGGCAATAAGGGATTTGAAAAAGAGAAGTTTTAGAACAATTCAATTGGACAAGCATTTATAAATCATGTATTATATACCACGCACTGTACCAGATGCTGGGAATATAAAGACAAAAGCAAAATCATACCTGCCCTCAAGGAGCTTACAAGTCATTGTGGGGAAGAAGATATCAAATCAGTAAGTGAAGAACAGTAGAAGTACCAAGTAATAATAAAGATCCAGCTGAGTTTACGCAATAAGAATTTATAATGGGTGAAATCAGTGTGATGACATGACCTTCTCCAAGGATATTCAGCAGCTAAAGTCATCACCAGCTGCCATTTCAAGGTTCTATCAAAGGCTGCAGGAGAGTGAGACACCCTCTAGTGGCAACATGGTGCTAGTTCCAAGCATACTCATCTGAGCATCAGTTCAAGGATGGACTAATTACAAAGCCAAAGGACCTAAAAAGGACTTTCTCCCCTGCCCCAATCATATCTTTTAAGTTAATATGCAAGATTTAAAGTGTCATTTTCTTTTTTATGGAATAAAACAGATTTTAAGAAAGAAAAATTAGAATCTAAGTAAACATTTAGTTTGATGGTGTCTCTTGCCACATAACAGAGGAACTTTCAATTAGTAACCGAACTTTTACTGTGTAAACTACATAGGAAAGTACTTAACAATTAATAGAAGTCACCCTGCATTTGAAGCCTGGAAGGGAAATAATTAAATTTAGTAGAAGCTATAGTCACTAAACAAAGATTCATCATGTAAATACAAAGGGGGAAAAATGGAAAGATAAATGAAAATGAAAAAGTTTGACTGCAAGACTGGTAACATATCTTAAAATTCTCTTCTTACTATAAAAATATTTTCTAAGAAGACTTTGATAAAATTCATTTAATCTAAGCAGAGGTTTTGTTTAAATCCAGGCTGACTTTTTCTTAACTTGAGTACAATACTGCTTCCAAAGAATTTCACACAAAGATTGGACAGCTTCCTGTTATTTGAATTAACTGCATAAGTACCTTTCCTACCAATGCTGATGTACTTGATAAATACAATGTAAACATCACCCAACAAGAATGGAGATGGCAAAAATCACTAGGCTTGTAGTTTATGAAATAAAATTGCCAAACTGAATTTATATAGCTCTAGAGTCTAAATTAATGCCAGTAACACTGTTATCAGTAGTCCTTATCCTGCCACTCTTAGTTCCTAACACAAACATTTAGGACTAGGAAGCATTACATCTGGCTACAGCTGCATATTACATGGTCCATTGAGACTCAGATGCTGATGGCTGAACTGAATAACAAACAGCTGGGCATAAATGTTAAAAATCAGGAAATCATGAGAAAATGTATGTATCTTGTGAAGGGTCTGGAATCCTAGTACAGAGAGAAAGAGAAAGAGAGAGAGAGAGAGAGAGAGAGAGAGAGAGAGAGAGAGAGAGAGAAGAGAGAGAGAGAGAGAGAGAGAGAGAGAGAAACACATTACAAAGGAGTGCTCACCTACGATCAAAGTTCAGAAACTTGGGAAGCAAGTTTCCTTTATTTCTGTCTAGACCTTTTTGTTATTGTTTGATAACAGCCTCTGCAATCTTTAACACACATTGGCAGATTCTTTTCCATAGTAATAACAGTGGAAAGTTATCAGAACTATCTGAGCTTCCATATCTGGGGGTTAACAAAAGAAAACAAAGAGGTTTCAGGAGTAGAGATGCATATAAATTGAGTGAAAACTTCTCTACTAGTATGATTTAATCTTATGATCCTCCAACCTTGATTCCAGATGCAAAACACTTAAGATTTTAGAAAGAGAAGCTGTCATGAAAGGGCCTGCAGCAGAGGGGATTTAAGTTAGAAAGTAGGAAGATCTGTCCATCTATTAGGTTCATAGATGAGAAGATGCTATCACTGAGAAGCTATGGGATATTCTTTCATAAAGTTTTAAAAGGCAGATAAATAGCCATTTTCCTGGAACAGCTGTCAATTTTATACCTAGACAAGGAAAAAACCCCACAAAATGATATGCAAATACATTTAACCACTTAAAATTTATCCCCAGTCCTGCCCACACTCAGCAATGTCATACTAATAAACCATCTTCTGTCTGATAGGCATGTCTGAAGTAGAGTATCAATAATTTTAAGTGTTAATTATCCATGGCCGTTTTCCCTCCCTTTGGGATTTGCCTAATTTCTCTGTAATAAGTTAACTGGCTGCTTTAGTTGAAGCTCAAAAAGTAGGGGGGATGGACTTAGATAGATAAACTCAGGAGATCTCTTCAGGTCTAGAATTCTAATTCAATAATCCAAATCAGAAATAATCTCACCTGGTCTAGGAGAACCTAACCTAAGAGGTAGAACCACCACTACAGGATGCTCCCAACTCTTATAATAAAAGTCTTTAAACAACAAAAAAAAGGGGGGGGCAGCTAGGTGGCACAGTGGATACAGCACCGGCCCTGAAGTCAGGAGTACATGAGTTCAAATCCAGCCTCAGATCAAACACTTGACACTTACTAGCTGTGTGACCCTGGGCAAATCACTTAACCCCAATTGCCTAAAATAAAAAGTCTTTTGTATGATACAGCTGAATATATATCACTACAACTTAATCAAGGCTAATTATTTTTTCATTTCACAAGAAAGTCAACAATGCCTGTCAAATAGTAAGTGCTATGTAAATGTTAGCTATTATTATTACCCTATACTGATAAAGGTAAAGAAAGTTAAGAGGGAAAAAATAGTATCCACATATTTTCACCATGCCAAATATTCTACTTTCCTACCATGGTAAACTTGGTTAAGATAAATATGTACAAATAAAATTTTAAAAACCAGACTAGGGAATAGGAAAGTTTAAGGTAGTGCAGTATTGCAATGCTAATAACTTTTAACCTATATGATTAAAATATGGAAGCATTGAGGCATATGGACTATGTTCTTGCTGAATCCCTGAATATTTATTAAATCTCTCCTATCTACTGGACACTGTGCTGGAGTGCCAGGAATACAAAGACAAAAATAAAACCTGACCCAAGTTTAAGTCCTATTTGAAAACACACACACACACACACACACACACACACATACACATGTACGTATGTAAATTAAAAATAAATACAATACTGAGTAATTTTGGAGGCACTAGCTATTGGGAGGGGGATGGGAGGATCATGAAAGGACTCGTGTAGGAAGTGACACAAGCTGAACTTAAAAGAGAGTTAGAGATTCTTACAGGCAGATGTTAAATGACAGTACTCTCCAAACATGGGAGACAGACCGCCTATGCAAAGGCACAGAGATGAGAGGTAGACCTCTGTACATGGAACAGTAAGTTGTTTAGTCTGGCAGGGACATAGAGTAAAGGGGTATAATATATAACAAACCTGTAAAGACAGGTTGGACCCACATTGTGAAGGACTTTAAAGTCCAAATAGGGAGTTTGTAGGTTATCCAAGAGGCCAAGGGAGTCATTAGAGTGAGCAGGAGAGTGATATGGAAAGCACTGGGCTTTGGGAATATCAATTTGTGAGCTATGTGGAGTGTAGGTTAGAAAGGCCAGAGACTGGACGAAAGGAGACCAATTAGGAAGCTATTGTAATACTCCAGTTAAGAAGTGATGAAGGCCCAGGCTAGGAAGGTGGCCATGTGAACAAAGAAAAGGGGAAGGATCTAGAAGGTGTGGGAGAGTTTGAGTCAAGAAGACTTGAGAAATGATTGGATATGCGATGTAAGGGAAAGTGAAGAGTTAGGGATGATTCTAGAGTTGTGATACTTGGCTAATTGAAAGGAAAGTGGTATCCATGAGAGAAATAGGGAAGTTAGGAAGAGGGATGGGTTGGGGAAGGGAAAATATAATGAATTCTTCCTTTTTTGGACATGTTGAGTTCGAGATGCCATTCAGGTGGGGCTATTCAGAAGAAGAAGAAGAAGAAGGAGAAGAAGAGAGTCAGAGAGAGACAGAGAGGGAGAGGGAGAGGGAGAGATAGATGGAGAGGGAGAGGAAGAGATCAGTTTCTTCCCCTGAAAAATGTTGGGGGTTGGGGGGCACTGGACCAGGTGGCCCCTAAAGTGTCTTGTAATCTGCAGGTCTTAAGTACAGCCTGCACCAGATTAAAATATAATTGGGAATTTAACAAAATAAACAAAATTACAATAAAATATAAATAATATTACATTTTAAAACTAAGTCAATATGCAGCAGTACTCAGGGATTCTTATGTACAGATTAGTGGCACAGTTTCTGTTTGAGTTTGACACCACTGGTCTAGACTCTAGACCAAAGGAACATGAACAAGGTACCCATTTTCTGTACAGTGCAGGAAATATTTAGTCTGCAACATGTAGACCAAATGAAGACAAAACAGCTCATCCAGCCAGTCAAATTAAGAGGATGGAATCAAATGAACCAGTTATTTGGTGGCACCTAAGCCACAAATTCTCCAGTCATTCCACTGCTTCACTTTTCAACCAGTTGTACCAATAATTCTGTCCTTTTCAAATTGCAAATTATGTACAAGATCCCATTTGATTCCATTATGGCAACTATACTGTCCTTTGATGTTTTTACCCAGGTAACTCTGGTATAAGCTAATTTATTTTGGCCTTATACTAATTATACTTTTTTTAAAAGTGAGTTTTGCTGACTGCCTAAGAATACAAACTATCCCAAAGCACAGACATTTTAGTCAGAGGAAAAACAAATAAACCTGTTGTGACAGCACCATGGAGTATGGAGGAGAGCATTCGTAATCCACAGAGGTAACATGTGAAATATACAAATTGAGTTGCCCTCATTTACACCTTACAATTGCACATAATATTATATTACTGATATTTGGCTATCGCTCAAAGTATTCACCATACGGACTAAATCACTTTAAAATCCTTGATAACCCACTAACACAAAATACAACACAGAGAGTTGTTAGTGTGCCATGTCACATGTTACTTTGAGCACACATATTTCCTACTCTGACCCTAAAATGCATCTTACTTCAATTACTGTACCCTGTTTGTGTTTAACCAATAAATACAGTTGATGACCCATATACCACCGCTATAAATGGCCTGTCCCCACCCAACACACAGCTGAGTGTGTTAGTTATAAGCATGACCGAAAAGGGCAGTAAACTATTTATGGAGGGGAAAATTACATTGACTATAAATACTCCCCAGATTTTTAGAGCTGTGAATGGTTAAAAATAATTAAACCATAAAAGCATTCTCATTTCCAAAGATGTTCATTCAATCTGGGGAGGACAAAATATAGAATTGGAAAAGTTATAGATCTTCTGGGTATTTTGATCAAGTCATTTAGACTGACTCTACATTTCCTTAAAATAATACAATAATATGTTAAGCCTTCACAAAGAGTTTTGATTCCCTTAGACCCAGAAATTAGTTCTATTGACCTGAAAGATGACCTAATTCTGAAATCTGAGAAAAAGCTTACCTCCAACTCTTGTAATCCTAGTTCCTTGAAAGATTCAATTCAACCACCACCTTCCATATGAAACTTTTCCTGATCACCCAAGCTGCTAGTGTACTCCTTCCCCAAACTAACTTGTATGTACTTTGTATATATTTTGCATACTATATTTATGAGTACATTTTGTCTTCCCCATAAGAATATAAGCTCCTTGAGGGCAGGGATTTTTTTTCCCTTTGTATCCCTGGTATTTAGCAGAGTACCTGGAATGAAATAAGTTTTTAATAATGTTTGTGGATTGATAGAATACCCTTTTATAAAAACACATAAGAAATGTAAATGTCACCTCCCACTGCCTTCCCCAAAATGAAGGATCTCATCTCTTTTATTAAAAGCTGTTTCAAAGGCTGAGATAATGGACTGCACAAGGATAACAGCAGCTTGAATGCTGAATTTCAATGTATAGTTTCTTCCTAAAATTAACAATGACAACAAAATAACAATAACAGTAATAAAACCAAACAGGGCTCTCTTTTTGAAATGAGGAAATAAAAGATTTCATTTCAGGACTAGATTACAGCTAGCCAAAATTGGTTTATTTTTTTTTTTCTTGGCTATGCTCCACTTCCTGTTGGCTGATGGTGCTTACCCCATAGGACCAAGTCTTCACTGAGTCAGTCCCATCCGGGTTGTGGAAACCAGAAAAAGAGAGTCACATTCAAATATGTCCACAGAGGCTGCAGCAGTTTGGGAGCTGAACCTTGACCAACCCTGTCTAGGCTTTCCCACATTCTTATCAAAATGAGACTAATGTTTCTTGTTTTATATCCTGAAAATAAAGGATTTACAATAGGTGTCATTGTTAACTAGATTGGAAATGGTACAAACGACCACTGAAGGAGTAATAATGTTTTCCTTCAATTATATGATCATCTCTGGAAACCCAGCATTTTAACAAAGTGTTCAAACATCAGAGAATGGAGCTGGTATCATGTAGTTGAGAGCCATGGTATTGGGCCTTATAGTTTGATTTTTGAAAGCCTTATAATGAGGGTGGAGTGGATATACATTCCATTCTTCAGCTGTATTTTTGTTCAACAAAGCCTGCAATTTTCAGTCACTTGAAAATGTAATTATAGATAATGTTTGCATCAGCAGCAAGAATACAATAAGCACACGGGGCATGAAAACTCCACTCAAATCACATCCTCTTAGGTTACGAAGCTTGTCTTCTGCCAAGAGTAAAGGCATTTCGACAAGCTAATATTCAGTATGAAACGGTTTGTGAGTTATACCAACCCATGCATGAATTCTCCTCTAACTTTTCTATTATCCCTCCTCTTGCATTGGGTTCCTCTACAAGACAGAACAAAACAAAACAAAAAGTTTAAAAGTCCGGTTTATCAAATACTCAAGTACTTGACCAAAAAGCTAGGCAGAAGTCCAAAGGATCCTGATTTCTAAATGGGCTGATTCCCATGCCTCACTGGGCCATAACTGCAACTTGGGAAGAAAAGCACTCAGCAAAAATTACAGATCTTGGTTTGTCTTGATGGTAGGAAGTTCATTGACCGGTCAACAGAAAAATCAGCTTTTTGCGGGGAGCAGAAGATAGGTATATGTGTGTAAAACTGAGTGAAAACTTAGGAAGGCCAGATATTTGTGTGGATACCACATAGAAAATTAGATGTGTGATTTAACCACAACATTTAGAGGGTATCTGTCTTTTGGAGGTATAGGAGGGGTGATGCCAGATGTCTAATATGTTCTTCAAGAGAAATCCAGCTCATAAAAAATACTGCTATCCAGGGCAAAGAATGAGTATCCACCTTACATTCAAAGTTAATTGCTATACCATCTCAGCAGTAAGCCAGAATTAGCCTAAGGCATTAGGAGATCTCGACACTGCTTTGGTGACTCTTTCAACTGACATCTCTCATGATATTCTTGCTTTATAGATTCTGGAATTAACCTGGTTGGGGAATAAGGTGTAAGTAAATGCATTTCACCTGCAAGAAAAATGAAAATGAGAAGACTGTTGGAGCACAGCAGAGAACCTCCATTTTATACTCGCAAAACAGACATTCAGCTGCCAATTGTTCCAATGAACTAGAAATTCAATAGATTTATGGTGTTCTGAAGTCCAAAGACATACTTCCCTACTTCAAACTCCAGGACTCCAAGTCCTTTAAGCACTTTCCCCAGAACCAGTTAAAGGATTTACACAGAACTAGTATCCAGAAGAAGCATATATTTATAGAACACTGAGAGAATGAGAGAAAAAATGTACACATAGTTCATGCCACAACTATGCATGGCATCGCATTATGTCAATGCATTGGTAGTGCCATTTCTGCACTAATTCCTACCTTGAACATAGACATAGGGATAAAACCTACCCATAAGAGTCACAACTTGGATAGGCAAGAGAAAAAAAAAGATATATATGAGCAGAGAAGAAGGAAGCCAGGTGGCTGACACTAAAGGCATGGAACATTCAAGTACCTGTTACCTTTTGCAATATCCTGGCATGAAATCTTGATCCCAGTGAAACAATGCCCATTTAGCTTATAGGTCTACATAGTCACAAGGAAAAAAACTCAGAATATTTGTAAAACTGTTCATTGTAATGAAAAAAAAAACCCCTACTATATCTATTTGGAAGACATCCTACTCTTTAGAGGTTTCACTGATGTTAGCCTTTGCCAAATGATAGTTTACAATTACCCTTCCAATTCAATTACCCTTCCAATCACTCAGTAACAGTTTCCTCCATGCTTCCAAAGCTACTAGCTCTTTCTTGATAGACCCTCAGGTAACGAGTAGGCTCAGAGGTCTGTGAGACTCTGTGTTGGGAAGGATACCAATCTACTGACTCCTTTGGAACTTAAGAGATGCTGTCTCATTTCCCAGTGAGCTTAACTTGCTCTCTTATCCTTCTCATGGTATGTGGTAGGCATTTTACAAACTTCCACAGGCATCAGGCATCTGCACTGAGCCCTCCAATTTTTAAGCTTAGAGGGCAAAGCGATCTGAAAGAAATTTTTGTGTGCTAAGTTTTCATAAGCTATATGGCAGCTAAGATTTCTTCCTGCTATAAAGGCTATCTATATTGTTGTTGTTTGGTCATTTCACTTGTGTCTGACTCTCTGTGACCCCATTTGGGGTTTTCTTGGCAAAGATACTGGAGTGGCTTGCCATTTCCTTCTCCAGATCATTTTACAGATGAGGAAACTGAGGCAAACAGGGTTAAGTGCCTTGCCCAGGGTCACACAAATAATAAGTGTCTGAAGTCACATTTGAACTCAAGTCTTCCTGACTCCAGGCCTGGCACTCTAACCACTGCACCACCTAACTGCCCCAAAGGCTATATTAGCAAAACCAAGAGACCGGTAAAGAAGATTAACTACAATTCAAGCATACTATCAAGGGCACTAATGGATGATTGATTGATCATTGAAAATCCCAATTTGGAAGATTTATTCAAACCATAAATTGATTCATTAAAATAATTACTAAGGAAAATATACAAAAAACTCTAAGTCTACATTTTTAACCCTGGTCTGTCTTAATGTAAAGAAGGTGACTTTTTATTTGTATGTAATAAATATATACATTTTTGTAGAATCCATTAAAGAATTAAGTTGCCTACTTCAAATTCTTCTTAGCATGTTTTCCAGGTGTGCTGGGGCTCAGGAAACTCAACATTAGCCACCAGCGTCTACAACATCCCTACTAAATGAAGGCCTACTATATTTATATCAATTTTTGTTTGTTTGTTTAAAGGTTGGACTATTGTTTCCTCCCCCTCCTTTTTCGATAGGGTCAGGATTCCCATTATGTGAAAACCAGCCTTCATATTGTGCAGCTGATTCTCTTCCCATAAGAAAATCAAAATCTATTTCAGCTGGCATGGAGATGGGTTTTTCAGAATGTGCATATGGGGATATTGGATGGGGATATTGCTTTCGTCTCACCCCTTCCCAGAATGGAAGGCCTGATCACAAGTTCACAGCTGGAACATGAACTGCATTTTATTTCTCAATCACTGTGCAGACAAAAAGAAAGTCTTCATAACATTTTCCTGGGGACCAAGCATTTTCTGAAAGTTTATATGGGAGTAATACAGCTTTATGGGTCTTTAGCTGAGACTTTAAAGCATGAATGTTCTGAGAGAGAAAACATTAACTAGGGATGCTGTAATGAAGTTTCACTATATTTGATTCTTAGAATGTGATGTGAGACTGCTGTAGGGTCAGTTTTAAGTGCTATGAAGCTGCAAGCAGACCCAACAGCAAAGAAATGATTCTAATATTTAGATACTATTTGGGGAGAAGTGGAAAGAGTGGAGAAATGGGAGAAGTGTGGGGCAAATTGCACTTAACTCCCTGGGTTGTTATGAGGATCAAATGAGGTAATAATTGTAAAGCACTTAGCACAGTGTCCACCACATAGCAAGCACCATAGAAATGTAAGCTATTGTTAAATATTACTATCTTTATTTTATAGGAGAAGGAACTGGATTTTGTGAAGCAGATGATTGTCATCCAAGAAATTGCAAGATGACCCAAGAACAGACTTCATTTAAGATCCACGTACAGACCTCTTGTTTTTGATGTTCAATGTTTCAACTGCTTGACATGAAAGCTTTACTGTATTGTCTGTCAATGGTGCCTCCTGCAACCTACCCAAATTCAGTTCTTAAAGGCCAGGTGTAACTCGAAAAATCACAAGAATTCAAGAGGAAGGTGTTTTGACTTTAAACTAAGTTGCACAAAACAGAATATGATTTGCCTGTGTATATTAAATGCAATGTGTTTTTCAAGGAAAGATAAAGACTAGAGCCATAATTTTACTGAGTTAGGAAACTCCCAGGTAAGGAAATTCCCTCAGCCCATGCAGGCTGGCACTTCTGCTATTTAGAATCTTAGAGAGTTGCTTAGAGCCCCGAGATCCTAAGTGAATTGGCCAGGGTTACATAGTCAGTATGTGTCAGAACTGGACTTGAAACCAATTCTTCCCAGCTTTCAGGTCAGTTCTTTATCCATAAATAAATGACCACATGCATGGTCACAAAGAAAAAGCACCCAAATTCTCAGGAGGAAAGGGAGGAAGAAGAGAGTGTGTTAGAGAGTAGAAGAAAGAAAATGCACTTTTAACAGAGCTAAGTAAATTTTTGACCAAAATGAGAGACAAGAGAGGAAAAATTCAAGGGATTTTTTTTCCAAAAAGGAGAGAAATTCAGACAGCCAATGTTATGTTGAAATCAGGGTAGAGATTTTATTAATAAATTACTACATGGATTCAGTTGGGGAACTGGTAGTAGTATTAACTAGCAATGTCTGTCAAAAGGGTCTGTGTAGACTTGCAGACATGGGCAATAGGAAAAGATGATTGGGTGGACAATGGGTGCCATGAGGAAAGATTTTTAACAGCATGGGTTGAAGTGAATAATTGGAGTTGGAGGCCTCTCAGTGACAATTTAGAGAAAGCAAACACAGCTGCAGCCTAGCCAAATATAGCTGGCCAAGACAATGACATCCATGAAGTTAATCACTCTGAAATATGCTACCCTTATACTCAACCAGAAAACTCAACACCCCTTCTATAAAATAGGAAGTCAAAATACAGTTGCATACTTAGAAACATGCAGTGGTTAGAGACAGACCCAACAGCAAAGAAATGATTCTAATATTTAGATGTCATTTTGTTCTGGTAACCCCCATTCTAAAAATTGTACTGTGGAAATAAAGTGACCCCCTCTTTTTAAATCTAGAAAGATGTCTGGGAAATCTAAACAGAAACTAAATTTTTAAGAAGTTATGAATCAAATAGATCTAAAAAAGACACAACAGAGATACTCCAAAAATAGTACTATTTAGATTTGATTCAAATTTGAGCTGGTACGTATTAGAAGGAATTTCCATTTATGCAGTTCATCATAGTTCTGGAGTGCTTGGAAATATATTCTCCTACCTAGAACTACCCATGAGGTAGATGATGCAAGACTTAGCATCTTCATGTGTGGGGGGATAAGGAATTTGGTGCATAGTTTCAGGGGTCAAAAGGTAAGCTGGTGAGCAAAGCTAAATACATTTACATTAGTTCTCCAACAAATGCTTTCCTTTCTTATTGTTTCTCTGCCTCTGTCTTTGTCTTCTCTCAAGATCTCACAGGGAGATAAAATATCAATTTTCGGCTTCCTTTTGCTTCATCGGCCTTAAAACCGAAGGGTTCTTTCAGAAACTTCAGAGTATGAGGGCAATAGTTGAGCTGGTGAATCTGTGTTGGGTGCTGGCTTGTGTTAAAACACACAACCTGAAACTTCAATCACTTTCATGGGCATAGCTTGAGTTGGATTTCCTTTGTGCATACATCCAAAATTTCCAAAAGTTTTTTTCTTTCTTTTATTTTCTCTTTTTTTAAAAAGCAGAAAAGGGAAGTTATGACTTCATGGCTGATGGTGCTACACCTACAACATTGGGCCAACCAAAAGTAAGAGTGAAAGGTGGAACTGGACTGGAAAAGTAAGCACGAACCTTGTTGAGGCATGTTAAAAGGACATTTTCTCGAGGACACTTATGCTGCCTCAAGAGATTTTTATAAAAAGAAATAATTCATTACTTTTAGCCACTTTTGGGCTCTATGTTTACAATTAATTCAAGCCTAAAAGGTCTTAAAGGAACTGCATTGATGGTAACAAAAAATATATGGAAGGGATGCAAAGAACTCTCTACCCAAAATGTTTAAGGTATCAGGTGTGTAAATAGGCAACTCAGAGCTGGAAAATATACTAAGGAAGTGTTGAAGTGACAATTACACAAAATCTTGGTTCTTTCATTGGAATAGCCTGGGCTTTTTATGTTTTGTTTTTAAAAAACTTTTAGTAAAAGTTAGTGTTTTGGAATATACTAATGAGTAGACTATTGAGTTGGTATCTACTCCTAAGTCCACCATTATTTTGCTACATACCTTTAGTCAAGATGCTGGACCTTAAGTTTCTTCTTCCTTTCTCGGCTACTACTATTCACATTTACAGAGGTCTAAGAGGCTTACATAACTTTTCCTTCAAAATGATCCAGGGAGGATAATTATTGTATGGAGACTCAGAAAGCATGATAAATGTAGAGCTGAAAGGAAACTTAGACATCTCTTAATCCAACCTTCTCATTTTAACAGATGAGGAAAGTAGGATGAAGAGAGGTTAAACAATTGGCCTAAGCTCACACAAGTAGTAAACAGTACAGTCAGAATTTGAACCTGGATCTTCCATTCTAAATCCACTAATAAGTGTCTTGCTCGGAGTCTCAATGTGGTAAAGTGGAAAGAATATTAGTTGAGAAGATGGAAGACTTGGGTTCAAATTCCACCAAGAACATTATTGGTGCAATGTGATCTAGTCAACAAATCTCTTGGACCTTAGTTTCCCTATCTTTAAGATGTGTGGGGATAGAATTCAAGGCCACATAAATCTGACATAGAAGTCTAGCATTATAACTATAAATATATTCTATTTAATAATTATCAAACTCAAGATTTAGAAAATTCCTGAGTGCAGCACTACCTTGATTAAAATGTAATTGGGAAATGTTTTAACAAAATAAATGAAAATACAATTAAATGTTAATTTGTGCTTTTCTGAGTCAATATGTAGTCCAATGGAGGGATTGGGATTAATTTCTGTCTTTCTTTTTTTTTTTTTTGCTTTTTTAGGCAATTGGGGTTAAGTGACTTGCCCAGGGTCACACAGCTAGTATGTGTCAAGTGTTTGGTCTGAGGCCGAATTTGAATTCAGGTCCTCCTGACTTCAGGGCCGGTGCTCTATCCACTGCGCCACCTAGCTGCCCCGAATTGGGATTAATTTCTGTTGGAGTTTGACACCCCTGGACTGGATGGCTTCTGAGGTCCCTTCTAGACTTAGGTCTATTATACCATAACCCTCAGGGTAGAGTCAGGGCTCAAACTTAGGTCACTCATGTCTCCTAACTCTAACACCTGTGCTCTTTGAGCTACACTAGATTTATTATAGATAAAAACAACTTCAGAGCTAGGAAGACCTGGGTTTAAATTGCACTTGTGACAATTACTGGCTCTATCACTCTGGACAAGTCACTCAACATCCTAGTCCCCCACAGAACTCTCATCAGCTGCAGAATATTTACTGACTGGTAGAGTTTCCTCATTGAAAATTCCTTATACCAATGAAATCACAAGTCTGGACAAAGTAAAAATGCTGCTTCTAAAATACCAATTTTGTAATAACCTCTAAAGGAATATCAGAATTCATGAAAAGTCCTTGACGTCATGGACACACCTGACCCTAGCAGGGTTCACTTTCATTTTTCAAATTAAATTTTGTCTTTCAGATTAACTAACTTTTTAGTTTTTTGTTGCCCCCTAAATCTGTCTATACAGAAGTACAAGGACGTCATGGTATGTATATATTTAACGACTACTTATGCCTCAATACCAATGAGTAGGTACAATCTGAGACAAATGAAGGGTATTTTCTAATAGCATGCATTCCATACAATATGTTTAGGAACTTGGCCTCACAGAATAGTTTGTAACTCAAATTAGGCACAATGCTGTTTTGTGACTAATGATCATAGGCAGTAGAAAAAAAACACTGCAAATATTTTTGTGTAATTTCTAATCCAAATTCCAAATTGAGTTAATCTACCATACAGAATAGGGTCCAGGTTCTGTAAAAGACAGAACAAGAGAAATGATGATACAGTTTATGGGAAAGGGTGTATAATACTTCCTGAAAACCTGATATCCCTCAGTAGAGCCATTACACAGGATCTGAAGTTTATAATTTTTTTTAGAAAGAATAATAATAATAACCTATATAAATGTATTGAATATATGTGTGTATAACTGTAACTAGTTACCCTTGAGACACACAAAAAGACTAAGTTGCCTAAATATGTCAGTCTTGTCTAATAAGTGAACTGAAATTAATTCTAGTCCAGTTACGTTATCACTATCATTTACGAGAATGGAAACTCTTCAAGCCTATGAGAGGGACTGAAAATGTCAGACAGCACAGCTATTCTAAGGGAGGTACACAATTGTCACATATACAACCAGAGTCCCATTGAACAGATGAACCTCTTCAGCTTCCTGGATTACTCAGATTTGAACATGGTAGAGTATTCCCCCATTTAAAAATCAACACTGCAGTTAATGAACTATCTGTAAATGGAGCACCAATCTGGGTAATTCTTATTTTTCTACCATCAAGAGGAAGATAGATCCTTGAGATTTTTTACCCCTTCAAGGTGTATTTCTCCCTCTCTCTCTCTCTCTCTCTCTCTCTCTCTCTCTCTCTCCCCCCGCACACACACACACACACACACACACACACACACACACACACACACACGCTGTCTGTTTCTCTCCCTCCACACCATTCTGACATAGAAGTATACCATTATAACTAAAACATGTTCTTGATAAAATATGGCTTAAATACAATTTCCTTTAAATCGTTATTGATATGAATATTTTAAAGCATCCGTAATCCGATATGATTTGCAAGAATCTTTGAGGCATTCATTTTTTAAAATTAATATTTAACAGAAAACAAAAGTAACAATAGATTATATATTTATATTACATATATATGATCATTTTCACTAACAGTGTTTTAATTATCATTTGCTTTTCAAACATCACATTGTGTGCATGTGAAGATTGTCATGTAAAACCAACTAGCCTCAATGTAATATGTGATTCTGAATTTTAAAGGCCTGTTTTTAAAATGGTGAGTGTAAATCTTAAAGACATTTAAGAGCTTATAAAAAAGATGTTTTTATCACATAACTGAATTAACACTTTACAGAAACACTTCTTAGTAATCACTTCCTACAATTAACTTATTTTGCTTTTAAAAACAGATGGAAGAAAATCAAGCTGTTCAAAAAGCCTCTAAAATAATTTGCCTTTCCTTTCTTTAAGTCCTTTAAGAGAAAAAAAGTCTGAAGCAAATAGTAAATGAAAAATAAATTCCTTCGGGGAAACCATGAGTTCCATCCCTTCACCTTTGGATTCAGAGCATAGAAATATTGGATGGAACAATTAAACAGTGATGATGCTAAAGGGGAATAATTATTTCACAATTACCTGCGAGCATCACATTTATTGCTCTAATTAGTTTTTGTTTCCCACATAGGTTTGTCCAGGAGTGTGCAGCTCTACTTCTCTTAGCTTTAGCAAGGGCCTTTTCTTAACAGAAAATAAAAATACATTTTCTGCACTACTACACAAGTAGCCCTCACCACTGATGCAAGCTCCATCCTGTCACCCCAGTACCTCCTTGAGAGGGAAAGAAAACTCAATTGCTACATAAGGACCTATGCTTGCTAACGAATTGGGAGATCTTAGCAGGATCACAAGTCCTTCCATCAATGGCATCATCAAGCAAATTGAACATCACATCACATCAGGTGATACCTCTTTGTGATGACATGACCTGCAAATGAAATATAAAAATGCAGCCTTCCCTCGAAGAAGGAAAAGTGTTGGAATTATTCATTGGATTTAAAGAGCACAGAGCCTCAGCATAAGAAACAGCACCTCTTTGGCTTATTAGTTTAGCTTCTTAAGGGTCACTTACTGTTGAAATGTATTTCTTACATTGTATGAATTTTCCAGTGCAGGACTGCTTTTACATAATTCTTTATGAGTTGTGTTTGTATGTGGTTATTCTAATGTAACTTTAGGGATTCATTATGAAATTCAGTCTCCTGAGCCTAAATGAACTCTTTAACAAGGACAATTACCTTGAAAGTGAATCAGAATATTTTGGATAATGAAATACAATATTTTAAAATGAGAAGTTAGTGTGTGTGGTTTATAAGAAAAGCCTTGAGTGAATGCAAATGCAAAGTTTCAAGTTTTATCTAAAAATGCAAGGGGTTTTGCAGAATCTTTCATCAGAGGCCAAATATACATACATATATTGTTATCATGGCTGCCAGAAAAGTCATTTGGGGAGGGGAGGAGGAATGCTCAATGGCACCATGAAATCTTAATTACTGGGTTTAAATCTGAAGATCCTTTCTCCTTTTTATCTTGTCTTTCAAGGTTCTTTTTTCTCCCTCTCTCGGCATCTCATCAACGGATGTCCAAGTAATCTCTAATCGAGCAAACTACAATTAAATAGGAAGATTTAACAATTAAAATAATACTACTAACCAGATCAAAGATAACATTAGTATTCCAAAATGTCACCATGGGATGAAGCTCTTGTCTCAGAAAACAGCTGATTCTGAGATATGCACTGTTAACCGAGCAATCCCACCTGAAAATGTGTTTTTTAATTCTCCCAACAGATCAAAAAATTATTCTCACCATAAGCATAATTCCCATTTTGGAGTCATCTCATGCTAATTCTTTTTCATAGTGCCCACTAGAAACCAAGCCTGTAAGCTGATCACTCTCTGGATTTTATTATTTGTAATTACATTTTTTGAAATATATTTTAAATGCCACATGAATAATGGAGCCCATTACTTATGGCACTCAATCTTGCTAGTGCCTTGTAAACCAAAATATGGCTTGAACTAAAATATCTCCTCATTGGTTAATTAGCATATGGAACATAAATGTGAATTTGACTCAATCTAGAGATAAAAGCAGCACAATTCAAAGACTGCAATCTTGTGTGGATGATATATGCTGATTTTCTGTAGTGCCCAATCATTCTTATGAGGTAACATTTCAGTTTTCTGACAACATCAGTGTCTTGTGCTTGAAGATAACAACTTTATTCACAGGCACTAAAAACATCAAGCTGACTGAAGTTTATGCCTGCCAAAAACTAAATGACTAATTTCACTGATCCTATTTAAGAGAACCTACATTACCGTTCCAATAAAGCTTAGTTGAGATAAAGATTCAGGCTACACTCAGTGGTTTGATTTTCAAGCAAATATGTCTTTAGCCCTTGGTTCTGGTCCCAAAACAACTTAATGAAGTTTTCCTCCCCACCCCTCCCAGATCCCAGGGTTTTACTTTTTTAATCAATTTCTGTTTCTTTTGTTGGTGGGGGGCAAAGAAGGCAAGGCCTTTATCTAAAAAGTAAGCCTAACTCTTAATGCTATGGCATTCTAAAAATGAGCATACAAAAATGTCATCAGGATATACCAGTTTAATTATGTCCCAGTATGAAACTTTTTCTGATTTACACTAAGCAGGATCAAAGAAAAAAGTTCCTTATTTAAAAAAAAAATACTGATTTCAAGTCAGTCATTTTATGATACTCACAAGTTTCACATTTTAGTGACGTTACTTATACATGAGGTAGAAAATCAAATGTTAGTCTTAATTGATTTGGCAGCTTTATCTGGGTCTTTTAGCATTCTGTAATCCCAAATCTCAACAACTAGTCATTTTAGGCCTTCAATACTAAAGAGATCAGTTTTCCCCTGAAAACTTCCACAATTTAAACAATCTCCTGGTTACCTAGACATTGCAGTCACAAAGAAAGTGAAACTCATGTGTATCCATTAACACACCTGCGAACAGCAAAAACAAAAACAAACAAAAAAATCCCCCAAACGACCCCACGCACAAAACACAAAAGAAAGCTTACCAAACACCTTAACACCCTGAAACAAAAGTAATTCTAGGACTCAGGGGCTTAAAATGGAGTATCAATTTAAATTTAACATGAAATAAAATTCAGTGTCTGTATTATTCATTTTCATAAAGTATTGCAGCAACCTCCAATTTTCAGAAACATTGTGTAAAAATATTAAAGTTTTACTATTGAGACTATATAATTCAAACATTTAAGCTTATGGAACAGCAATTTTATACCACTACAGAGTCTCACATGACCTGGACCCTTTAAACATTGGACAGTCAATGGGGCATCATGAGAGATCATTCTTCTTAAAAGCTATTTGTTCATCTGCCTGGAGGACTCAAACATATTTTATTCTGCAAAGTATCTAATAGCATTCTTATGGGAAAATGCCATTGAAAATATACTCTACTACTTTTGAAATTCAACACCAGAAAAGCCTCCTCAAGTTGCTTTTAGGAACAGGCCTCTCTCTAGCAGACTACAATTTAGTCTGAAAGGCAATATACTGTACATGACAAACAGACCATTCCCCGAAATAATAAATCTTCCCAGCTATTGTGAACATGGCAGTAAAATTTACTGGTAGACAGATTCCAAACATTTCCCCCTTGTGACCCCTCCCTTTCTCCCAACTTGCTAGCTAATATGAGCTAAATTACAAGCTCTACTGGAAAACATGACTTCTCTGGAACATACAGAGAATTTATATAATTTACCATTAATTTTTAGTTGGGCAGATTATAAGTATTTTCAGAATTAGGAAAAAATATAACCACTGTTCTGACAACAAATGTGCAAAACTATTCTTTACACAACTCTCTCTTTCTTCCTTTCTCTTTCTTTCTCTAATATGTGATCACTGACAGAGAAAAATAATTTGGTCCTGGTTCCAAAAGCGATCATCTGGACATAAGTAATATTTGGATGTTCAGTGGAAAAGAAGTCATTCTAGAATTTGAATAACGGTCTCCAAGGCTATGATACAAAGACTCTATTCAGAGGGAACAGTTTGAGCACTACACTACAGTTCATCTACCAGAGGAAAAGTACAAGTTGAATTTTCATAATTTGACATGACAAAGGGAACATCTTTCAGATGCTCTTAATGCTCCCTTGCTTAAGTTGAGAGAGGTTTCATTAACTAGGTATATTATGATCACCTAGGTAGCAACTATAATCAAACCATGATGGTGTCGATAAGATACTGCTTTGATTCAGCCAGATCTCTGGGGTCCTGAAGAGAAACCATAACAACACTTCAAAAACAACTAATAGAGGTTATAGCTATCTATAGATACGTAGATAAAGGAATGAGAGGGGCAGAGAATGTATATACAAAACTGGATAGAGACCTTTTAAAGAAAGCAACCTGGGGATTTGGACTAATCGAGATTAACTTCTCACAGAAAACTACCAAAAGGAAATTCAATATTTTAATTTATCTAATTACCTCAGTTGAAACAATGGACCTGATCATGTTTACAAACAGTGACATTCTTGATGAGGAGGGCAAGTATTACATAAATTGTGCTTGGTCATTCACTTTTTAGCCCATTCTACTATCAACCTCTCCCCTCCTCTACTCGCCAACCGCCCCCCTCCCCCTTTAATCTCAGCTGCTGGAACAATTGGCTACCACTAAAGCTCTCAACTCATAACACTTAACATACTAGAAAAAGAATCTAGCACCTTGGGGGAAAGTTAGTTGCCAGGGAAATGAATCATAAAGCCCTCAATGGTCTCCACACAGGCAAGAGTATGTGAAAAGCTTCAGAAAGAATTATGAATGGTAAACCTTCCAGCAAGTAGGACATGAATAATATTATTTACATATGCACTCTTACCAATATAGTACTTCCCCCCTCCCAATGATATTATTATGATCTACAGTCATTATCACTCCTCATGCTAAGGAATAATTTAAATAAAACGATCATAATTTCTTATCGAGTCTTAGATGAAGTCTATAGTCTGTCTAAAAAAATTCCACTCACCTTCCATATCATCCCCCTTAGAAATCGAACATTTCCTCCCTTTCTTCCTTTTTTTTCCCTCCTTCCCTCCTTCGGAGTTCAAGATACTTGGAGTACCTGTAAAATCCTCCTGACCCAAGAGCTCCTGAGTTGATGCAAAAACTTTCATATCCAGATCAATGAAGGCAGCTATAAAATTAGACATGTTTCCCTTTCTTTACGAATTCCAACACTCGTACCTCTTCCAATAAGTATTATCTACTTCGGTTTGACTACATTTTAAGACAACCCGAATCACATTAATTATTAAATTACACAGTGCATTATCAGACAAACCATCATGATTACGTAAAAAAAAATTACTTCTAATTTCCGCGCTAGAGTACACCTGGCTATTTTAATACTTTATAATTATCCCTTCTTCCACTTCTCCTCCGCCCTCCCCTCTCCCCATCTCCACAAGCTTTCCCCCCCTTAGAAAAAAAGGAACCTTTACAAATTTCAAGTCAGATGGGAGGGGGGTGTAATTTGCGAAATCTTTAATTATGTTCTTGGAAGGCGCTAGCAAAAATACCTATCCACCCCCAAATTATTACTCACACGCACACACACACATATACACACGCATGCATGCATGCATGCCTGCATGCACGCCGGCGCGCGTGCGCCTCCATCTACATTGGAATGTCACTGGACCTGAGGGAAAGTGTGCTCATCTGCTCTGGGCTCGCCCGCATTTTCACATGGTACCGCGATAGAATGGGGGGGTGTGGGGGGGAAGCATTCTGCCTCCTCACCGCGTTCAAGGAGCCAGCCTCCTGCCAGACAACCAGAGAAGCAGCTAATCTATGGATATTTGGAGGGCTGGGGGGCACCAAGGGTGGAGGAGACCCCCTCCTTTCCCCCCCTCCCCCAACCAACTACCGTTCGGTTCTGAGCAGAGAAGAATGCCAACCGCTTGCAAATTCCTCAGTCCCCTCCGGAGAGGTTCCAGATAAACGAGACTTTGCAGCAGCAGAGGCAGCAGCAGCGGAGGCAGCGGTAGCAGCAGCAGCGGCGGCGGCGGCGGCGGCGGCGGCGGCAGCAGCAGCAGCAGCGGCGGCGGCGGCGGCGGCGGCAGCAGCAGCAGCAGCGAGCTTTGTTTAAATGGCCCAAGGTGTCCTCGGAACGCTCCCCATTGCCGCCGCCCTCCCTCCAGCCCCCCACGCTCTGCCCCCTCAGAGGCACCAGAGCTCGCTCCGAAGATGCTGCTGCATCGGGCAGGGGCGGCCAGGGCTCCACTTACATTCTCTCCGAAACTAGCAAGCGGCTATCAACCATCATCTCCGGGAGGAAATCCAGCTTGAAGGAAGAAGTCATGTTCTTTACGGGGCAACCACTCGCTCCCGGGTCTGGCAGATGAGGGATGCCTGCTCCGGGCTGGGTCTGATTCAGCGACTGGGCTGGCTGAGAGACAGGCAGGGACAGGTGCGGGAGGCCTCCCCCCACCCCCCAAGGCAGCAACCCAAAGCGGCAGTTGTCACATTCTCTCCCCCTCTCTTGTTTTTCCTCCAATCCCCTCTGAAATCTACTGCTGAGGCAACTGTCTATAGAGCACCAGGTGCTGAAAGAAGGGGCGGGGCTACGCTCCCACTGCAGCTACAGCTTAACCCCTGCAACTCCGCCTAAGGTGGTGCTCTCCCTACCTCCCCACCCCACAACGACCCCTGAAATGGAAGAGGGGGAAAAAGGAGCAAAGATCCTACCATGAAGAAGAACAACAAGGCAAGAAAGGGCTTTCTGGGGAGAGGAACTACTGCAACAAATACTTTTGCAGTTCCAACAATATCTGGAAATGCAAATGAGTTCTCTAAAAAATCTTCCCAGTTGCCATTCAACCGACAATAAAGGCTTTATAACCAGACCTGACAGCATGGAGTGGTGTGACTATGTTGCCAAGGCCGATTTCAGTACAAAGTTAAAAAAAGCAAAACAAAATAACAACAACAACAACAACAACAAAAAAACCAACCGGCAAGCCCCAGCAATAAAAAGAAAGATAAAGGGCTTTAAATAGACTGCTTTATAAGGCAGAATTGCCATCGAGTGACCTTTCTAGGAATAACTTACCTGGACTTAATGATTTAATTAGGAAACCATATCCGGTAAATTATATCTTGCCTAAATAATCAAAGATTACATTTAGGAACTTGGTTCAACATGTAAAGGGGAAAGAAGAAGGGGGGAAAAAACCCCTAATCCTGCACAGAAACAATTCTTTTTGCATTATGCTGAAATTCTGAAAAAAGTAAGTAGTTTCAAGTATGAGATGACAGAAATGGCACATTTTATCTTCTCCTACGAGTGATAAATCATTAATTTATAAATTCCTACTATTAGACACACAACAATCCAACAGGATGAGTTATGTTAAGTTCTCAGATGTAGCAGCTATTCAGCTAAAATGTATTTAAATATGTGGAATGGTTACATTTAATGGAATTGGGGAAAGTGGCAAAAATCTCCATTAGTAATAGACAGAAGGTGAGATGGTCTTTAGAAGGCGGTTTGAGGGTGTGTTGGAAAAATAAGCATTTTACATTATGCTGTGGTAAAGTCGGTTCTTAATAATTTTGTTCAAATAAATGGATTCTTGAAACAACTGAACAGTTCACAAAATGATAATGCTTTCTGGTTTGGTGCATTTCACACAGGTTTTAAAGTGTCTACTTTAAAGTAGTCTACATCAAAGTAGTCTACAAGTTTACAATTCCCATGCTTCCCCTATTCTGGTACCACTTTTCACTTCATTGCTGTTAGTATACACCACGGTACTGCAAGGCCTCTTTTGCAAACCCATCTGATTTTTTCTTTCAATCTTCTTATCCATCATAGAATCAGATATTAAATTGACATAATAATAGTGATGACAATAATATCCCTCACTTGTATGGTGCTTTAAGGTTAACAAAGCATTTTCCTCACAACAGCCAAAGATAGTATTATGATCCTTCTCTTATAGATGAGGAAACTGAGGCTGCAGGACATTAAGTGACTTGTTTGTGACAACACAGCTACTAAGTGTCAAACAAAACCTTACAGAATGTTGGGCTCTAGGAGGTGGGCTATCTTATTCTGTCAAATAAATGAAAGCATAGTCAGAGTTAACCAATTAAGTAATGTGTAGTTAGAGATATTGGAAGTGACAATGTGGGGGGAAAAGATAATTCTCTTCTACCAAAGTCCTTTTGAATGCTATATTCAGAGCAGGCCACCAAGGAAGAAGACATTTTTATTCTGATTTAGATTCCACAAGCCTACAAGAAGAGTACCTACAATTTTCACCAGTTAAGTGGTGAAGCTGACATTTACATATCAGTTTTATCCAGATATGGGACCCTGAGTACTATAAGGTAATGGACCTTGGAAGATTTAGTTCAATTCATCCTTCCAAGAAGCTAGCCTAATTTCCTTCAGCTGAACTAACACAGGACTTTTGACTTTCTACCTCCACAATAGTGAATCCTAGCAAGAGTTGGATTTACCTTAGTTTTAAAATATTTTCTCCATTGCTGAGGTATCAGTTTTAAATTCATAGAGAATTGAAAAAAGCACTGAATGAAACTGTCTTATGTCTATACACCCTGATTCCCCTCTGTTGCCAGACACTGTCCACAAGCCTGCTTACTCCTGCTGACCAGGAAAATATGAAGGTTTTGTTGTTGGTTTTGGTGGTTTTTTTTTATTTCCTTCACTATTCTACAGAAAAGGTTGATTGGACTGACAGAGATGATCCTTGACCTTCAGTTTTGTATGTATTATTTAGGAGTGCAAGAGACTTAAAATAAGGAATAAATGAATAATATACATCATAAATAGTAAGTCTCCATATGGCCAAACAAAATTGACCCTCCAAAATATCCCCCCCAAAGGAAACCTCTTTTTAAAAACCATATAGAAAAATCAACTTCTAAAACAAAGCTCAATATTGTATATGGTTAAGTACCCCATTCTATAAGGTGGAACATTATTCATTAACATGTACAGTCTTTTGAAATATTTATTTTCCTTTTAATTGCACGTGAATTAGCTGGAAGAAGCTGTAGGGAAGCCCTCTTACTGACTTAAGCCTTCTCAGCAGTTTGTTAAATTCTAGCCTCAAATCCCTTGAGGGAATAGTGGATTCAAAGCAGCTTTTAATCATACTATAAGGAGGGTGAAGTTGTATGTAAGTAGGTCATAGAGAAAGCATTATGAGTGCATAGGTTACTGCTTTATTTAACAACTACAGTGTAACATACTTTTCAAAGCACATTTGCTTTTCCCATTTAAAGTTAGAAGAAGGACCAGGGTCAGATACAAAAGAAACTCACTCTATAAAGGACACAGAGATATGAACCAAGGAAGGCTTGTGGAGTACAGCAGAGTTTGAATAGTGAAGTTACAAATACATAAATGATGGAATAGAAGCATAGGCCTACATGTAGGGATGTGTGTGCTGGGGGGAGGAGACAAGCAACACATTTTAGGGCTAACAGCAGTCTTCCAATCTAAGCTCTTATTTCAAATATCTATTATGTTTCCATGATCTCAGCCCATACACAGCAGCAATTTTAAAAACTGAACTTTTAAAATGTCTTAAGCTTAAACAAATTATCATCCTCCAAATATCCCTCTCTTCCTCAAGGAAAGCTTAAAATGACAGAAGGCAGAGTTAAAAGATGCAAAGAAATGTAACCCCTTTGACTCATTTTATGCTGAACTGAGTCATCCGGTATCATGTTTTGCTAGTTGGGTTTAGTTGATGGCTAGCCCCACTGGGCTTGCTGCCGAAGCCTTCAGATTCCGTGGAGCTATTTAGCATTCTGGTGAAGTTAAAACAGCACCCACAGGAGTGAGCCTCTCCCATCTGCACGACCTACATGCTGACATCATGGCAGATATAACTGTGAGGAACCGGATGGCCAGAGCTTTCACTTTTTTTCTGGGACTCTTCAGTTTCAGTCCTAGGAGCTAAAGCCCGAAGCTCTTCTCTCATCCTATCCCCCTACCTTCCTTAATGGTCTCACCCCCTGCCTTTTTTTTAAATCAACTTGCTATTCATTTCCCAAACAAAAGGCAATGTAAGAATTGGAAGCACTTCAAGGGGGAAGTTTCTGAATGACCTCATTTCATAGCAACCCTTCCCAGGCAAATAAATGCACAGTGTTCCATTTTAAATGCCCACCTTCCTTATTCTCCATCCTATAAGTAAACTCAGGGCAATGAGCACAGTTTGAGACCCAGATTATCGCTGGCCTCAAAGCAAGGACATTCAATTAAAAAAAACCCAACTTTTTTTTTTAAATGCTGTACATTATGTTACATGAAATACTGTTTCTGTTAAAGGCCTCCCTCCCGCTTTATCAATGATCTAGCAGTCAGGCACAGACTTCCAATGGAACAATCCTATTAAAAGAAGGTATGTTATTTTATTTTGATACCAGAGTCTAATGTGTCTCACACACAAGATTTGAAACAGTAAAGAAAGTGATGGGACACCTGATTCCCTCCTCCTACCAATAACACAGTGTGTTCCACTACAAATATTCATTCTGTTATCACTAAACATTAATTAGAAACATTAATTAGAAACTCTTTAAAAGGCATTACCAGATTGGCAACACAGTTACCTAAAGTCATGAAAAATTCTCTACAATGATTGTATCCTTCTTTGAAAGGTTTTACCTGAACTTCTGGCTCTTCCTGTCAAGCCAGAATCCAAAACAGCTTTCCCCTATCACATTTTCAGACTCAAATTTTATTAACATAACTGTTGTAGTTAAAAACAACAACAACCCACCAATGTGCTTAGAGCAATTTGGAGCCAGAAAAAATGGGACCTAAATGGGAATTTCCTATCATTTCCAGCCAATAAATTGGAAATCCATATGAATTTTAAGTACCTGAGAGACTATCTGACTTTGTGGCCATGTGTTTGTTCTTAGCCCATTCCAGCTTCATTAACGACTTGCAAAAATGAACTGTGGTGTTTTTCATGTGCTTTAAAAAATAAAACAGATCCATAAGTGATACAGTGTGAATGTATCTTTTCTTGGTTTTATAAAGCTTATAGGCTGATTTTTTTTAATTGACAGCAAAAGTGAAAACTTTCTACCAGCATTTTTTTTTATTATTTTGAAAACTAATGAAATGCTGGCCTTATTAAATTCTATTAAGGTTATACCACCTGTTTCATAAAAATAAGTCTTAAAATTAAGATTTTGTGGGAACATGAACATGCTATTAAAATCACACTTTAAATTTTAAAGTACATTTAAAATAGGCATATCTGCTTTAAAAGAACTACTGCAGACTTTGCTTATTTATAATTTTTTCCCTGAATCATCTTTTATTCACAGCAAATATCCGACTGTGAATTTATCTACATTTAGAAGGCTCTCTCAAACTGAAGGTGTTGCTTTGCTGTACAGACATCCAAATACATACATAAATAACATACACATATATACACATATATAGAGATACACAAGGAACATATTCACTAACACACACTAAGTCCACACACTTTTGCTCTCAGAAATTCAGGTGTAACTCTGAGATTTTTATAATGATTTCTTCCAACAGAGAAAATGGGAACACTGAAAATCTTCCCTATCCAACTAACAACCATCTTATCTTTCCTTCATTTTTTTTCTCTCTTTGCTTTTGTCCATTCTTTTCTTTTTTGTTTCTTCTCTGCCTTCCTTTTTTCTTTCCCCCATTCCCCCCCCCTTGTTTCTCAACAGGGAGCTGCAAGTATTGAACAATGCCAAAAGCTCTACTATGGAGGGTATGTGAGTGTGTGTGAGTGTGAGTGTATGTGACAGAGTGAGAGAGGGGAGAGAGAGGGGAGGGACAGAGGAGGGACAGAGGAGGGACAGAAGAGGGAGAGGGAGGGAGAAGGAGGGAGAGGGAGGCAGAGGGAGGCAGAGGGAGGCAGAGGGAGGCAGAGGGAGGCAGAGGGAGGCAGAGGGAGGCAGAGGGAGGGAGAGGGAGGGAGAGGGAGAGGGAGGGAGAGGGAGAGAGGTAAGAGTGAATGGATCAGTCATTGCTTATCTGGAAGAGAAATCAAGTTGGGCTTTGCTTTGGCTGAGGCTAATTTCTGAACCAGGAACAGCTGCTCTATTCACTGGGCACTGCAATTCCTTTTCAGACCCTGCCAGGGGATATGCTAAGGGAGGCAGGATCAAGTACTGTGTGAAATGAAAGTGGGTAACTGCATGTGAAAATTAGGAAGGGCAGAAATAGGGAAAAGTAGGCAAAGAAAACAGTGTTTTGATGGTATATTGGAGGCATCGATAAATATTTGCAGAATGATGAAAGAATGTCTTTGGTGACACCCTTGAAGATGCCTGCATTTTAAAAATTCTCCCAGATTACAAACTCTGGTGCTAGTCTTGTCGACAGGAATAAACTCCACTGGTTTATACAGACTTGTAATCGAGAAAATAGATCCCTGCCTTACTCTATCCTCCTCAGAAAAAGGTTTGCAATCTATCTCAACCTCTGCCCTTCTACTTCTGTGCAGTTTCCCTCCCCCTTCCCTTAACTCAAAGAAAAGTTTTCTCCCTAGTTTCACATTTAAGTTACTGGAACATGTGATAAAAGAAGAGAATGAATTACTGCCTTAAGAAATAGAACCAACGTCTAAATGAACAGCTGCGACTGGACAGGAGATAGCAGTAGGCATTACTCTGGGTCTCAATGAAAGCAGCAACAGGTGGGGGGTGAAAGAGAAAGAAACGAAAGCGTTTTGAGCCTTCTCGTGGGGTGTTCTGTGACTGCGATCTTGGCATGAATCACAATCCCATCTTATGAGCCAGTCTCGGGAGGTACTTCAGCTCCATTTGTCTGGGTCTCTCCTTTTCAAACAAATATATCTTGATGACGAGTGAGGATTAGGCACAGCACAAGCTTTGGGTTTCAGTAAATTAAAACACATGAATCTACTTTACCCGCAACGATAACTAATCTCTGTAGAAGAGCTTTTGTCCATTATGTGGGGAGTACACCTAATATGGAGGCTGGAGACAAGAGCTGGATAAGACTGTTACTTTAAAATAGAATGAAAACATCATGAGACCTGAGAACCAAGCCTGTTGGGTTCTCCATTTCATTCTGTCAGAGATCCTGCTGGATGGCACTGGAAGCTAATGATTTAACTTTCTGACGAATCAGCTAGTCCCTTTACCAAATGGGCGACTACAGCTTCTTAGTTGGGAAATCTAAATAAATGAATAAATGAATGAATAGCTATCATCATCTTTAGATAATAACTACTACGTTTTAACCTTCTTATTACTCTACCAGTTCTATAACTAATCTATTAAAATGGCAATGTGGTTTGAAAGGGACTTAAGTTTTGGAACATGAGGTATCTATTTTTTTTCCACGATCATGGTTCAAATATGACCCATTTAAGATTTTTAAAAGATTTTTTAAAAGATTATTTTTAAGATTATTTAAAGAGATTTGAAAAATTTCACTTGGTTTCTTATTTTAAATTGTTTTCTGATAATAAATCTCCAGAGTCCATAAGAAAGAACAATTTGTTTTCCTGTTCCCCTTTCTCTCAAATGTTCCAAGGGAGGCTATAGGAATTATTTATTAAAAAGTTAGATGTCCACACAAAAATTCTAATGTAGATACATGAATCATGTTTTCCTGGTAAAATATCTAGAGCTTTGGGTTCCTGGGTGAGTCCACTACAAAGGATCTGATCTTGGCACACTGAACCATCATGTGCCTCAATTCTCTCACATCCAAAGTAATATTTTCCCTTCCTTACATTATATGAACGTGCTGCTATTAGAAGGGGTCATAAATGTAAGTTGACTGTTTTTTTGTAAAGAAGAGCATTACACTGTAAGCTCATAGATTTAAAGACAGAAGAGAAGTGAGAGGCTATCTCATTATTTTACAAATGAAGAAACTGAGGTTAATTGATGCTCAGGGTCATACAGTGTCAGCACGTCTCCCTGAGCTATATTCTCTATGTCATCCATCTGCCTCTTAGTTCTAGACCTAAAGCAGTATTATTTTATTTGGGCCAGCTAGCTAGCACAGTAGTTAGAGCACAGGACTTGGAATCAGTAAGACCTGGGTTCAAATCCTACCTCATATATTTACTAGCTGTGTGATAATGGGCAAATATAACAATGTTATCTCATCTGATCGTAAGAACCCTGTGAGGTACTTCCTGTTTTTAATTCCAATTTTGCAGAGAAGGAAACTGAAGCTGAAAGAGGTTAAGACATGCCCAGAGTCACACAGCTAGTAAATGTACGCGATGGGATTTGAACTCCTCTTTCTGCCTTCAAGTTCAGGATTCTTACCCACTGTGCCACCTAGCTTTTTCTCTGTGCTACTACCTAGCTAACCCCTCTGTGCTTCAGTTTCCTCATCTTTAAAGTGAGGATACACCTACTTCACAGGGCTGTTGTGAGGATCAAACAAGATAACATTTGTAAAGTCCTTTCCAAACCTTAAAGAGCTATGTAAATACTAGTTACTGTTTTTATATTATTAATATGTATATATGTATATATATTACCATCATTCCCTCCCTTCTTCTTTTCTACCTCACCCAACTTATACTACATGCTCTATCTCAAATCTCATTTCCTCCATGCAACCTTTCCTATAGTAATTTGATTTTCACAGAACTCAACTTTGTTTGAATTACAATTCATTTATTGCCTATACCACATGACTTAGCACATTATACCCCATCTTGTGCTTTCTCTAGGTTTCATGTATATTGATCATGTCTGTCCCACACCTCTGCCCCTTTTCTCCCACAGGACTGTAAACCCCATGAAGGTAAGGAACTTTTTCTTACATATTTTTCTTATATCTCTCACTGTATTTATGCTGGGCACATAATATTCCATACATACTTGGCTGATCATCACAGCATGAACTACTGGCTGTCTGTCTGTTCTCCTCCACAGAGACAAAGCACAGAATTAGGGAAGAATACTTTTTCTGTATTTATGTTCAAAGAATGCTTCAGATTCATCTACATTTACTATTTTTCTAGCTCTTCTCCCTATTCCAGAGGTTAAAAACAACTCAAGAAAAGAAAATCCTAGGTGTATGCTTAAAATTCTTCCTTTCTATGTTCTTAGGACCCTCAATAGTTGAAATGGAGAAAAGAAGAGAAATTGCTAAAAGTAAAAGGGTTGTTATTTCTCCTTTCGTATTCTATTTTTTTCTCTTATCTTTCATTCTTCTACTCGGATCACAAATTTGGCAAGGAATGAGCTGGAAGTAACAGAGGGCTGCACCTTGGGGAGCTGAATTTACTTCAGGAGGGGAAATGTGCCTAAACCCACAGAAAATAATCAGTGACCAAGTATAGGTCAAACTCCATAATCTCCCTTACAATGGGATGGTTCTTTTATTGACTCATGTTAATGGGCAAAATGATAATGGATTGGGAAATTCAGGCAAGTGGCAATATTATTATTAATAGCTAACATTTCAATAGAGCTTTAAGGTTTACAAAATGCTATATATATATTATATATTATATATATAATCTCACTTGATAATCCCATTATCCTTGTGAGATGATTGCTACTATCTTTTTTTTTTTAAAGATGAGGAAACTGAGAGGATAAGGGATTTGCCAGGAGTAGAAGCAGAATTCAAACTCAGACATTCTAAGGCCAGCATTTTTGCCATCAATACATGATGTACAGCACAAAAACCTCAGGCAAGGAAATATGTAGATAATTTAGCAATATGTCAAATATTTAAGAGACAAAGGTTCATGATGAGCAAAACAAACAAAAAACCACACACAATGCTTTTTATCTATTATTCCTTACCCCTTCCCCATTATTTTAAAAGCTAAAAGTTATAGTAAGAAATGAAATGATGCTTCTATTGTTTTTCTGGCGCCAGGGTTTCCCTTTTGACTCTAACCACCCCCTAATTCCACTTATATGGCCACCAGGGAATCTCAGGGTGGGATGAGTGGCTGACAATTATCTTCTGGAAATATTCCTTTTAACAACGTTTTAGAAGTGGGGTATAGAAGATAGTCCTGATAGCTAAAAAATAAAAACACCCTAATTAATGGCACCTAAGATTGATCTCTCCTACCTAAAAAAGAATCACAGAATTTCAGAATTGGAATAAAATGAGATCATACACCTCTTTATGAATACATGCTGCCTAGCAGTAAGATGAATAACCATACCCATTGATGGTTTCTGAACCATCTTGTTTGTGGAGGGGAACTGGTGAATAGACAGGCAAAAAGAAGACCTAGAAACCTGAGACCCAAACAGAAAGACACAGTCACATCTAAGGTCATTTTAATACTGGTATTCCTGAGATAGTTCTACAATGGGGAAGGGAAACATTTGATCAGCTCCTATATAAAGGCTCAACTATACTGTAACCAGTCAGTTTAGAGGACAGCTAAAGACCAATAATCTAGACACACACACACACACACACACACACACACACACACACACAGACATAGGTACACAGAGACAGAGAAACAGAGAGAGGCAGAGAAAGAGAGAAACACAGAGACACAGAGAGAGAATGAGAAAGGATTCTTAAAAACTTGTGCAAATAGCAGCGTTATAAGTTTTGTTTTGTTTTAAATGAGCTCTTCTTTCCTATGACAAGAAGATTCAAGTTTTTATTTCCTCTGTGGGTATGCTGGCAAGTCCTGTTTCATAAACTCCCGTGATTCATTGTCTTCTCAGGTAGCCAATCATAGAACAGGTCAAGTTGGAATGGGCTGTGGTGGCTGAAGCTCATACTGCCCTAGTAACGTATGTCATCCTGGGCTTGGTGTCATCATTTCCCAATAGTTGACATTTTCAGTTACCTCTGCTAAGGCTGACATACAAGTAAGCGTGTGGGAAAGCAGTAAAAGAGTCATGGGAAAGCTGTGGCAAAGATAAATAACACCTGTACCTGATAATCCCTAATGACATTACAGGAAGCAGGGATGATATGTTTAGAAACAGAATTTACCTCATCTAAAAACAACACTTAACCAGTAGTATTTGTGACACTGTACCTGAATCATAATCCAGGGAATAATTTGAATGATAATGTTCAGAAGAATGGAAATGGGCATGCATGGTGGGGGAGGAACACACACATACGCACATATACACACATTCATTTGAATTTAGGTTTATAGTTTTCCTGGGATTACTCTCTGGAGATTGCTGGCATGTAAAATGTAGAGGTGTTTAAACTCTAGAACACTTCATTTTAATTCTTAATTGGCCACATCATTTGAACCTCATGAATGTTTTCCTTCCCCAGACACCCTCTTCCCAATGTCAGCTAACTGAAATTCCACAAATTGTTAATCCTCTCCAAACCCTGTCCTTTGAATGAAATATGGCTGCATCTCTCCTAAAAAAAAAAATAAGAGACTGTACTTGCTAAAAGAAGCTCTCAAATCCAGCAGCACTGGGGGGGGGGAGAGGAGAGAGAGAGAGAGAGAGAGAGAGAGAGAGAGAGAGAGAGAGAGAGAGAGAGAGAGAGAGAGAGAGAGAGAGACACAGACAGACAGACAGACAGACAGAGACAGAGACAGAGAGAGAGAGAGACAGAGACAGAGACAGAGACAGAAACAGAGACAGACAGAGAGAGAAATTTGTATGAAAGAAAAAAAGAAACTCCCGAGCCCGCCAAAAAAAAAGCCCTGCAACCCTCAGAAAGTACCCATATTATAAAAGTGAATGCAGGCTAATAAGGATGATTCATAAATAAGACTGAAACTGAAAAGATTTGCACAGATTAACATATGAGAGAGAGAGGGGGAGGAGGTACAAATAGATGCTGCAGAGCAGTAGAGGAGGCAAAGAAAGCCCCTGAACTCCATTAATGACTTCCACAGAAATCGCTTTACAAGCAACTCAGTTGGCTGTTTCTAATTTCCTCGATATCCATCCTGTGTGAAAATCAAGGCAGGCTTCTCTTCTGGCAAGTATGGCCCCTTTAATGCCAAGTGAAAACCTGTCTTCTTTTCACATGAAGCTCTTTCCTTGGCATCTTCCCTTTAGGTTTCATCAACATAGGTGTTTCCAGGGCTGTAAGCAATGAACTTTCCATCAGCCGCATCTTCTGCTAATTAACCCTCCTGATTACAATAATTAGTATTGATTCACTCCTTGAATGACTTCCTAAGTATTCAAGCACAATCTGCACTTGCTATAAAAGTTCTAGATATGAATATTAATTGAATGTGCTCTTTTGTTTTTTCAGCCCCAAAGGTATAGTTTGCAATCTTATATACTTAAACTTGGTAACAGGAACACTTCAGTTTTTATTCTGCTTTAACAAAGAGAATATTAATACCTTGGGATTAGAGATCATACTTTGTGGTCAATTAAAAACACAGGGACATGGCTCAAAACTCATTTGGGAGGATATTCTGGGTATGATCTCTGCAGTTTGTTTCAAAATGACAGTTTGCCCATTTGAATTTTCAATGGTTCCTTCTCTGCAAATCTGAACTTTGCATAGTTTTGTATTCAAAACTATGCTTTATTTTGGCATCTTCTGGTCACTTGGCAAGGTTGTGGGAGGGGTGAATTACACAGTTGAGAATTATTGCAGGAAAGAGACTAGCTGTCTTGGTACACTTAGGGAAATGGATACAGAGAAGTTCCCCAAATTCCTAGCAGTGAGCTGATCTTTTAATTAAAGCAAAGGGTTACTTACTAAAATCTAGGAAAGTGGATTTCAATTTCTATGTGTAAAAACAGCAGAAGAGACTCTGACCTAACAAAAGTCACCCAAAACTTAAAGAAATAAAATATTTATAAGGGAAGCATCTGTAATTTAACATGACTAAGAAGCTAGCATGTATGTTTCAAAGTTATTTCTTCATACAAATACAATATTATTGAGCACCTGGGAAATGGAGGAAACTATTGGTTAAGACTGCTTTCTCAAAATACCGTTTAACATCCCCTCAAATCGCAGAGATAACATGAATTCTTTACTTTCAGTTTGGTGTCTGGATCTGGATTCTCCCAAATTATAAGCTGGGTGAGCTGGAGACACCCAGAAAAGGTTTCACCAGTTTCCTGTTCTGAGCTCTTCCTGAAAGCAATTTGCTAGTGCACCCACTGGAGCAAACAGTTCACATTAGATTGGAAGTAAAAGACCAAGATAATTGCAAATTCTGGAATCCGCTCTGTACGAGATGAGTAACTTCAAAAACGTATCACATCTTAGCTTTAGAGAAAGAGGCATCATCTCATCTGTTCTCTGAGGGCCAGTAAATGTTTCCAAAAATATCATCAGAAGCTTTTTGCCTTAAGAAAAGCACTCTAGATCTGAATTGCTCATGCTAAATACCAGTCACATTTGCACTGACGGTTTAGTAATAACATTAAAACATATTTCATATCCTCCAAAATCTAAATTATAACAATTTATATCCAAACTCTTGATAGATATTTATTGTTTCACAAATACACATATTTTCATACATATTTAATGCTGTCCCTAATTCCATCTTGACTACTGATAAAATAAACTAACAAGGTGCATGGCCAGGAAACATTACATCCAACTAAAAGATTTTCATTTTGTCTATTGATATCTCTCTTGCCTAAAAAAATATGTGGTGGAAAATTACTCTAAAATCCATCGATTTTTTTAATTGCTTTTTGTGCATATTTTTCAGCAAAACATGCATGCTAGAGAAAATAACTATCTCTTGGTTGATTACATCCATCATTAATCAACTTCATTGTTATTTAATATATTAATACCATCAATTATATACTTAAGAAACAGAGTATTTTTTATTTTTAAAGTTAGAAACAGATTTTTCTATTTTCTCTGCCTGAAATCTCACTATCCCCACATTAGAGATAAGCACTTGTCTTCCAAAACACAATTTTGAAAAGCTTGAAAAAAACATTTTTTTAAATTCCAGAATGCCATACTCTATCAAGGCATAAGGATAAATTAAGAATCAGAAACAAAAGCTTCAATATTTCCTCATAGAGACCTATAACTCAATAATTATTGTCATAGTTATTTTATAATTATAATTTATGATAAAAATTATGTGGACAAAAGTTCTACCATTTGTCCTTGGATTTCCAATCTTACTCCTTCCTGGATTATAAAAATGGATCAAAGACTAGAAATAATAATTTATTTAATTTAAAAAAATCTCTTAACTTTGTCTACATTGTAAATGCCTTAAGTCTACAAAACAAGAAAACTTGAAATAACCAGGCATTAAATATTGTAGACATGTCTGACAACAAGGTATTTGCCAGATTGATAATGGTATTACAAGCTTCTCAATCAATAAGTTTTCTTTCTCTAGTTAACAGAGAGGATAGCAATAAATCTCTAACTTAATCCAACCGACATAGCTACAAAATGCAAAAAGCTTTATAAACAGTGGATATTAAATTTTTTAAACCCACAACCATAAACAAGCAATACTAAAAGCTCTTCATTCTGCATAGTCTATACAAACAAGATTATAGAAGATAAAAAGAGTGTTGAGGGGGGAAAAAAAAGCTCCAGACATGCATTAAGCTAGTTTGACAGCTCCATTGTTCAGCCCGTCCCATTGTCAGACCCAAAGATGTATTCAGTGCTACAATGTCTGCTAGCAAATAAAGAATAGACTACATTTTTCAAAGCAGGATGCCAATTTTCACATAATTCCCTCTACCTAAAAAAAGGCCAGGGGTAGCTCATTCATAGTATATGATGGAACCAGAGTGTAGGTGACATGCAAGGATGTATATTTGCTTTCAGTATATGGGGACCCAGGACATCATGCATGTACACTGGTCCTCAAACACAGGTACATATTTTGGCAAACAGAAGAAAAGCACTCAACTGGTAGCACAAAGGATTACCTTAGGTCTGCTAAATTCTAATTAAAGTGGTATTTGAACACAAGTCTAATATGGAGTCATCTTAGTTCCTTTTTACCATGATTATTCCAAGCACAATGCATAATAATGAAAAAGAAATATTACAAAAGGAAAGACAAATGAAGAGCCAAATTCTGCTTTTTAAAATTAGTTGCCTACCCTTCGCATACAACAGGGAGTCAATACATGATAAGCTTTCAAAAGGTAACTAGTACAAATATGCAATCCCTTTTTTCCCTCTTTCTTTCAATCTCTCTCTCTCTCTCTCTCTCTCTCTCTCTCTCTCTCTCTCTCTCTCTCTCTCTCTCTCTCTCTCTCAACAGAGAAGCAATTTGATTCAGAAAATAGTTATTGTCACAGCCAGCCCTGGCAACTGGAAAGCATACATTAAAAACAAAGGAGATGACAACATACCTTAAAAGCAGCTCCTCATTTCTCATAGTAACAGCGGATTTGGGACAGCGCATGCTTTCTACACCAATACTCTCAACAAAAGCCAGTTCAGAAGTGCGCTCAAACATCAATGCCACAGTAGCTGTTCACTAATGTGCTCTCTCTCTCTCTCTCTCTCTCTCTCTCTCTCTCTCTCTCTCTCTCTCTCTCTCTCTCTCTCTCTCTCTCTCTCTCTCTCTCTCTCCCCCCCTCCCTCTCTGCCTCTCTCTCCCTCTTTTCTCCCCTTCCCTTCCTCCCTCCCTTCCCCACTTCTCTTTTCCCACCCCCAATCTTAGTCAAATGCTGAATGGTGGAGCAAAGGGGCCCCTGCAGATTCACTAAGTAGAAATAATCCTCTCTGACAAGTTATGTTGTCTGGGCATATTTTTACATTAATGCATTGTGCTGCCTATAGGGGTCTTGTTTGCATTCACTCTTGCCTGTCTGGCATTAGTATTTCTAATTACCACCTAAAAATGGGGGAGTGAGAGGGGATAAGAAACCAAAAGAAATTTTAAAAAATCAATTATCTTTTTTTTTCTGTCTTGTTTGGTGGGATTGGAATGGGTTACATTTTTGTTCATTCTATAAATTAACAGCACACATCACAGATTATTGATGCATGACCTGGATAGACTTGTCCACTTAGAAAGATTTTTGCCTCATTCCCTTTCAGTTACATTGAATACACAGCCGGAATCATCTGTTCCTATGGTCCTGTCATAGCAGGAAAGGTGACAAGGTTAGAGTCCATCATTCTTATCTCAGGAAAGGAACCAGAGTAGAAAAACTTTGGAACTTTAGAAGTTCTTTAATACCACACACTCCAAAAATCTTCTAAATGTGAACCAAGTTCAAGTGAACCTGACAAAGGGAGTAAAATAGGGCTTCTAGAGGATGTAGGTATTTTTAACTCCTATATGGGGTTAACACATGAGTACCATTACAAATGGAATTAGTTACTTTGCTAAGACTGAAAAGGACACAAGAGACCCCCTGTTCTAACTCACATTCTGCCGGTAACTTACTATATGACTTTGAGTGAGTTGCTTCATTGCACTGGACCTAAATTTCCACATTTATGAAATGAGGGTAATGGATTCCACAATCTCTGTGAGCCTTCCCATTTGAATAAGCAAAGAGTAATTTCTATTGTCTCCTTTTCGAAGATGGAGATTTCAACTTATATGCCATAGAAACTGCAAATATATTAGCCAAGGTCGAACAATAAAGACCAGATTCCTTCCCCCTAAGACAATTATTTTTCATTTTTTGGGATCTGAAAGTGTTTTTAGAGAATGGATGAAAGTTATTTATCTTTTCAAAGTAGAGAGATTGTTTAAAAACATAAGATGGGATTTTACAACTATAAAACACTGTATAAATGAGCAGTTGATACAGAGAAAGCTTAGGAAGATAAGCCGTCTTATCTTTATTCTATTAATGACTGGTAGTGAACACCTAAACAGAAATCACTTATTCTCTTGGTGCCTCTGTTTTCCCAGGTCGTTAAACTGGACCAGTAAAGCCACCTGTTTTAAAATATCTCAGGAGTTTGAAATGAAAATCTATATACACACATATGTATACATATATGCATATATATACAAAACACACACAATACATACACACAGATAGATATATATGTGTATATATATATGTATATATATATATACACACACACACAAACACACACACACATATATATATATATATATATATATATATATATATATATATATATATATATATATATATAATATGTATAATGCAAATACTTCTCTACACCAATAAAATCACTAGTCTGGACCAAAAAAGAAAAAAAATTTTATCATGTAATGTTTTGTCTTATGTGCATTGGTGAATTATCTCCTAATTTGGGGAGCTAGGTGGTACAGTGTAGAGAGCACCAGAACTGGAGTCAGGAAGATCTGAGTTCAAATCCAGCCTCAGACACCAGCAGGGTGATCCCAGGCAAGTCATTTATTGCTGTCTGCCTCAGTTTCCCCATTTGTAAAATAAGGATAATAACAGCACCACCCTTGCAGGTTATCATGAGAATCAAATGAGCTAATAAGTGTAAAGCACTTAGCACAGTGCCTGGCACATGTTAAATAATATAAATGTTAGTTATTATAATTATTTAATTGTAAACTTCTTGAAGGCAGAGACCATATGTTGTATAAACTTTGACTCTCTTTCAGCCCTTAACAAGTTGATCTGTATAAAAATAGCTAATAAAATTTATTGTATGATATTGAATTCTTATGTTACCTTGTAACCATAGTGGAGGCTAAATTATAGGGCACGTGATGCTTTATGAAAATGCTATATACATAAAGAGAGATGATCTTAATAGGGTACATATTTTAGATACAATATTTGAAGATGATGAGGTGATTCACAAGTATGAATCAAGATCATCTCATAGTTATAGATTTAGTGTTAGAAAGGGCTTCAGAGACCATAAAGCCCATACCATTCCATTTAGAGATGAAAAAAATCAGATGGAGAAAAGTTATGTGACTTGCTCAGGGCCACACACTAGTTTTTTTTTTTTTAATCCCTGAGGCAATTGGTGTTAAGTGATTTGCTCAGGGTCATACAGCTAGTGAGTATCACATGTCTGAGGCCAGACTTGAACTCAGGTCCTCCTGACTTCAGGGCCGGTGCTCTATCCACTGTGCCATCTAGCTGCCCCTCACACACTGATTTTGAAGGAAGGATTCAAACTCCGGTCTTTCTGACTCCCAAATCTCATAATATCCATTGTATTACTTCACTTAGCTTTCTTCAGATCTGTCAGCATTATAATGGTTGCTATTGGATCACTCATCTTTTTATGGTAGCCCTTTTCATAATATAATTTTGTTGTTGTTCAGTCACATGTCCAACTCTTCGTGATTTTGTGGACCATACTGTTCAGGAGGTTTTCTTGGCAATGAAACTGGAATTGCCATTTCCTTCTCCAATGGATTAAGAGAAACTGAGGTTAATTGACTTGCCCAAGGTCATAGCTAGTAAGTATCTGAGGCTGGATTTGAACTCATGTCTTTCTGACTATAGGCCAGCAGTGAGTCACCTAACTGCCTCCTTTTGAATATAATAGAATACTATTTTTCTCTGAAAAAAATGAAGAGATAGTTTCAAAGAAACCTGGAAAGAGTTGTGTGAACTGATACAATCTAAAGAGCAATTTATACTATAACATCAACATTCTAAAAATGAACAATTATGAGAGACTTAAAAACTCTGATCAATGTAATGATCAACCATGATTCTATAAGACTCAAGATTTTTAAGAGAATGCTTCTGACCTCATGACAGAGAAATGATGGAATAATATGTAGATTGAGACACATTTTTGGACCTGTCTTATAAGGGAATTTATTTTGCTTCACTGACTAATTTGTTGAAAGGGTTTTATATTTTTTGTTTTCCCAGTGGGAAGGAGGTGGACAGGAGAAAAAAAAATAAATGCTTGATAATTTTTTATAAAGGAGTTTTCAGAAAAAAAATAACTGGAAATTCAATTTAATAAATTCAATAAACATTTATTAAGTGCCTACTATGTGCCATCAATATCCTAAGTGTAATTAAAAAAGAAATAAATCATTTAGGCCTAGAGTAGCAGTTGACATTCCTTCTTTTCATTTGAAAGTCGTTAAAATCAAACTAAAGAAAGTTGACAGACTGAATTTTGGAGAAAATAAAACACCAATACCAAATGAACCATAGAGAAAATGTGTGGTTATGCCAATATTTGTTATCTATTTAATTTGTCATTTGCATTTTTCATTTTTGTGTGTGTGATTTATATGTACTTAGAGTTTAATAAAGTTCTGTAATGGCTCCTAAAATCAGAATGAAAAATAAATCTCACTGACTTTATTCAGTGCCTCCAGTTGTTATGTTTTAAGGTTTACACTGCAAAATGAAGGTGGGTAGCACATCTCAATGCAATGATATAATAACTAAGTCTTCTGGGAAATAGAATGTGATTCTATAAAGTGTCTCTCATGGTGAAGGACAGGGACTTCAGACACCTCTCTCTAGTCGGGAACGACCTTCTAGCCTAAAAGAACAATCCTGGAATGTGGACATGAAGTCTGTTAAGCTGTAGGTTCCAGATAACTAGCATTGTCATCTTTAATTAAGAAACAACTAAAAAAAAATACTACATTGCTGAAAAAAAATAGAAAGAACCCACAGAGGATTCCTGAGATAAGCATTTAGCTGATGCACAAAGTTTAAAACAAATAGATTTCCTTCTAGGATTTGATAGTAGGATGAGGCAATTAGTTGTCCCACCCCCTAACTTGTCTGCCTGAGAAATGAGGCCTTCGTCCACAGTCAAATCACTATAGCTCAGCAAGTGAAGTCCAAAGAGATGGTTGGTGTCATAGGGGACCAGGAAAAGTAGTAGGAAACTAAACCGAGTTCCATTAAATCATGTTCTTTGCTACTTTTCAAAGGCTCCCTTCTGCTTTCCGGTGAGGGTGGGGAGGGGGAGGAGGCTGGAGCTATTGCAAATCACTAACTGAAACATAAAACTTACAGCTGGTTTTTTTTTAAAGCAAAAACTCAGCTGTGACAGTAAAGAATGTGCCTGATGGCAATCTGAGATGCTGTGTAACACAAGCCGTTTTTGTGTGGATAGTCAATAATCGCCTCCAAGTCACAGGTAAGAAACAGGAGCGTGGGGCAACCAGCCCAGTAAGTGAGCACAAACTCATTGTTCCCTGATAGCTGGGGCACGATAATTTAACTCATGGAAGCTCTCAGGGTATCTAGTGGATAGAGAGCTGGACTCAGAATTTAAAGATCTAGATTTAAGTCCTCTGGCCAGCACATACTGCTTGTACGTGACCCCTGGAAATGCAATCACTAAATTGTAGAATTATTGCTGAGCAGGACAGGTAGAGGGAATTTCCTCATAAGGGAATTAATTACATCAAGGAAATCACTGATCTGAACAACGACATGAGTTGTCAATGCTAAAGCCTCCTTGCCTACAAAATAGGACCACTGACTAGGATAAGTAGGGTGTCCTTAGATGAATAATTAAGGGGAATGACTGTGAGACACTCTACAATGATCAAGTGCTATATCAATACTTAAATAGATATAAACATTAAGCCACACAGTACTTGGAATTCTCTGAAAAGACTTGAAGATGGGCACTGGATAAAATGGAGAGGCATTATTAAGAAGAGTAGGGGCCGCTAGGTGGCATAGTGGATAGAGGCCCGGCCCTGGAGTCAGGAGGATCTGAGTTCAAATCCAGCCTCAGACACAGAACATTCCCTAGCTTTCGCGACTCTGGGCAAGTCACTTAACCCCAATTGCCTCAAACCCCCCCCCCCAAAAAAAAGAAGAAGAGTAAGAATAATAAAGGTTTGTGACACCAGACTAATGGGTTAACATCCAGAGAACTATTATTTCCCATGTGAGTTGAGAAAGATCAGTTAAAACTTAAAAGAATGAAGAGTTCCAGTATGAAATGGGTATCATGCGGCTAGTTAGTAAAAGAAACAATTTTAGTTTGGGAGCTCTTAAAAATTTACAAACTATTTTTCTACACCCAAATCTCAATTAACCCAAACTGTGGATCCAAGAGGCACAATGAGGGAAATGAAGAAGGTTGGGAGGGCAGCATGTATGTGTGTGTGTGGGGGGTTGTGATCTGGCCATCGAGGGCCCTGTACTTAAAGCACCCATAGATATTATTGCCCTGCTTCTAATCCAACAATGTAGGAACTCTGTGAGGCTAATTTCTAGTTACTAGTGATTCTAAGGTCCTCACAATGTGATAATAAAGTCTTCTAATTGGCTATGGAAACAATCTAACTGATGGCTGGTGAGTTGGACTGAGTATGCATACAAAGAGTGCCTCGGGTTCTTGTCTTCCTGGCTGCAAGAAAGGTAAGTCTAAGTTGAGTGGTGCTGGAGACTGCATTTCCTCTCCCAGTAGCTACCATGTTTCTAATAGCATATGGTGCCTAAGTTTCTTTGTGTTTATTCTTTCCTGAGATGTATTAGGAGAACAAAAGTTCCAGGATGGAAATGGTGACCTGGTGAGTTTGGGAGGTCCAGAGGACCCAGCAGAGGGTCTACTACTGGCAGCTAGAGCAGAAGGGTGTGGCTGACAGCTATGGAGGAGTGTTCTAGATCAGTAGAAGAGCCACTCAGCCTAGCAACAGCTCCAGCAGAGATGCTCCCGTTGGAGCAGTGGGGTGACTCATCCATCACCATTGCCACACCCTGTAGCAAGCTTCATGAGAATTCTACAAAAGTTGGAAAAAAAAAGAAAAGAAAGACTTCCAAGGCCAGGAGTCGGATGATAATCTTTGATTACATTTGTACCTCAGTGGAATTGTACTTCAAGTCTGAGCACACTTTCCTCTCCACAGAGGCCCTATGCAATGGGACAAGAAAGTGGCAAGCATTTATTAAGGCCTACAATGTACCAGGCATTGAGTGTTCCTCTCTCTCTCTCTCTCTCTCTTCCTCTCTCTCCCTTCCTCCCTCAATCTCTCTGTCTCTCTGTCTCTCTCTCTGTTCCCCCCCCCCCCGCCCCTTCTCTAATCACTTATGAGACAATTATTATCTCGTTTGATCTTGGCAACAACCCTAGGAGGTAGGTGCTGTTATTATGCCCATTTTAAAGTTGAGGAAACTGAGGCAGAGGTTAAGTGACTTGCTCAAGGTTGCATCGCTACTAAGTGTCTAAGACTAGATTTGAACTCAATTCTTCTTGACCTCACACCCAGTGCTCTATCTACAGCACCACTTCTAGAGTGCATTCCCAATTGGGGGATATCTTTTTTTTAAACTAACAGTTCATTCTATACCTTCTTATGAGATACGTACATGTATCCGCAAAGTTCCATGCTGGACTTTTCTTCTTTCTCTATACATCTTTTTCTTGGTAAGGCTCATCAGCTCCCATGGGTTTGATTATCACCTTTTTGAGAATGACTCTCATACCTTCCTATCCAGCTCTCATCTTTGTTCTCAGTTTCAGTCCCACATCACCAACTGCCTACTCAATTGCATATGCCACAGACATCTGAAACTCAGCACATCCAAATCAGAATTCACTGTCTTTCTCCCTAAAATGACCCTTCCCTGGTTGTTCAGAACACCCATCCTTCTAGTCTCCCAGGTTTGCAATCTCAGACTCATCCTCTCCCTCCCTCCCTCCCCCCACTTCCTCTCTCTCTCTCTTTTCCTCTCTTTCTCTCTGTCTGTCTCTCTGTCTCTTTCTCTGTCTCCCTTCCCCTCTTTCCTCCTTATCCAATCAGCTGCCAAATCTGGTTGAATTACTTTCAAGTTACCTTTTACATACATGCCTGCTTTTATCTACTAGCATGACCACAATCCTCCTTCAGACCTTTTATCACTTCTGAACTGGACTACTTCGATAGCCTTTAGCAGGTATCCTTGCCTGCTGTCACCCCCTCACCTCCATCCATCTTCCATACATCTGCCCCAAATTGGGAGTCCTATTTAAGTCTTCCCACAATCTGGCACTTAGCTTCCAGACAGATTTCATGTTGCTTACCCTCACACGCTCTGTGTTCCAGGCAATCCGGCCTACTTTGCTGTTCTCCACTCATGACATTCTATTTCCCATCTCCCCATGTTTACATAGATTGTTCCCATGTCTGAAATGCTCTCCCTTCTCACCCCAGGCTTAGAACCCCTAGGTCCCTTCAAGGGGTCACTTTTAAATGCTAGCTCCCATGTGATCAGTCTTTCCTGATGCTCTGTAATTGTTAGTGCTTCCTCCCTCACCTCCTGCAAATACATATTATTTAATTTGTATACATATTTAGCTGTAGACATGTTCTTGTGCCTCTCTGCTCCCTCCCTTCCCCAAATGATGTAAGATTCCCAAGGCCAGGGACTGTGGTTGTTGTTTTAAATATTAGTACTTCTGGTAGCATAGTGCTTTGCTTACAGTAAACACTCAGTAAGTGCTTGTTGATTTGACTTAAATTGACCAAAGTAGGATTCATAGGATTCAGATACCATGGATATTCAGGGGGCATGAGCTTGTGCTAAAAACACTGCAAAGAATCACTAGAGGATCAGGCACATTAAATACTCTTTTTTCTTAGAACACATTAATTTCTAGGCAGGGATATGCTGGTAAATGTTTTACAGCCAGACTGGGGTGGAGGGGGAGGGTGAAAGGAGCAAATATATCTTTATCTATCTGTCTGTCTGTCTATCTATCTATCTATCTATCTAACTTTGATTTATCTATCTATCATCTATCTTTCTTCTATTTATCTGTCAATCATCTATCTAATCTGTCTACATATTCATCTAAACATGCAGACATATGTATATATAGACATATTGCACATATAGGCACATATTTGTATATGTGTATATATGTAGACACATCTGTCTATATTGTAGGAAACACTTAAATTTAATATGCATTATTACATTTTTCCACATCACTTTCTTAAGTCTAGAAAACCAACAAAATAATAAACGAAGGGCTGATTTATAGCACTGGCTGATTTCCAAGGTATAAATGCTCATCCTGCAAATAACAATCAGCTCAACTTGTGAGCTAGTCAGAACCAGCTCTGACACACAACTCTTTCTAAGTGTACCATGAAGACCCACCCAATCATTTCCGTCATTAACATCAACAATTTGAACTTCTATGTGTCTTTGAAAGCCTCACTCTCTCACTCAGGACAACATACATGCAGACAATGACAACATCCAGGATATTCGTTTTCCTGCTTATTCCTAGGAATTCTTAGGTACGGGGATTGAGGAAAGTAGGAGATGGACAGGGTGGGAGCCATTTTGAGGGCCTGAGCAAGGTGGTCAGGATGATCAGAGTTACTGGGCCAGCTGTCTCTTGAGGAGCTTAATGGTAGACAGTGGCAGAACAACTTGGGGAATATCCAAGTGTAATCGAGTGTTTTGGGGCAGAAGTGAGTCTAGAAGAGGAGTGTGGTTCTGCAGAGGGTACAGTTTTGCCTCATTCATTCTCGAGGACAGGCCCTTTTTTGCCTCATAGATTTTTACTGCTCATTAAGTCTAATCACCTGTTTAGGGCAGTCCCTCTACTTCCTTTCCATTCACTGCTTCCCTTGCTCTGCACTTTTAGGCACTAATTGCTTGGTTTTGCACTGATCGAGATGGCCTGCTATTGACTGAAAGTGACAGTGACTATTAATTCCACCCCCTGACTGCTATCACAAACAAAAACACTATTTGCCTCCATATATGTTCTTTAAAATCAGTTCCTAATGTGTTGGATCCTCAGGATTTTTCAAAAGCCCATTAACATTGATTTTTATTTTGAAGCATAGGAACAGGAATCTTCAATTAAACTTACCGAGCAATAAATTCTTTTTTTTAAAAACATCTCCATTCTTATTTTGATGTGGATTGCCTTTTAATTACGTATGACTAAGGGCAGCTAGGTGGCTTGATGGATAGAGTGCTGGGCCTGGAGTCAGGAAGACCTGAGTTCAAATCCATTGGAGAAGGAAATGGTAAACCACTCCAGTATCTTTGCCAAGAAAACCTCATGGACAGTATTGGCATAATATGATCTGTGGGCTCACAAAGAGTTGGACACAACTGAACAACAGTAGAGGTCTATTAATGTGGCTAGATTGAGGAGTCTACTTAGAAATTTTTTCTTTGGTCTTTTAGGGCAAATAGAGAGAATGGCACCAACAGATTAATTGGAGACAGTCTAGCCTCTAGCAGACTGTAACCTGCCCTTGACCAGAAGCTGTCTTGAGAATCCCCAGCTCTGCCTTTATTTTCGTATGTCAACTGGTGGCAGGCTGTACCTTATCTAAAGAAGAGAGGTAATGCTCCAAGTAGGTGAAGGATTGTAATAAAATAGTCATGGAATTAAAATGAAAACCTGATCACTTCAGTCTGGAAGTAGAGAATAAGAAGGAAGACCTGTCTTAGTGGGATGCTTTTTTGGGTCAGTGTGACTTTAAATAAAATCAATCAACCAATAAGTATGAGATTAGTATGAGCACATATTTCACACTGGGCAGGGTACCATGGGGTTGAAAGAAGCAGTATCAGGCCCAGCACTATCTTTGCCTTCAGGAAGCTTCTATTAAGGTATACACATATGAAAAGCAATGGTTCCATCCTTCTGATTAGACTGTAAATTTCATGAGGATAGACACAATCACTCTTCTTTGTGTCCTTTACAGAGTCTTGCACATTGCACATTAAATGTAGAGATGCACAGTAAATATTTGTTAGATAAATGATTATTTAACAAGAAAGTTTTTCTCAATACAACTGAGGGCTAGTTTGTCCAGTAGAATGAATAAGAATAGAGAAGAGTATGCAATAAGGTTCTTGATGACTATAGAGAGTGGTAGTGACTCCTCTAAATCAGTCAGTCATTAAGTATTGATTAAACATTTATAATGTGCCAGATATTGTGCTAAGCATTGAAGATACAAAGAAAGAAAAAACACAATCCCTGCCCTCAAGGAGCTCATGTTCTAATGTGGGAGACAATAATGAAATTACGAGGTGCCTACAAGTTATAGAGAGAATAAATGTAAAGTAATCTCAGATGGAAAGGTACTAGTAGCAGGAGAACCAAGAAAGGCCTCTTGCAGAAGGTGAACTGAGCCTTGAAAGAAGCCAAAGAGGTGTGAAAGGGAGAAGGGAGAGCATTCTAGTCATGGGGGACATATGGTGCTGAGAACAGATCAGTATTGTGTGTGAGGAAAAGCTCAGTGTAGCTGGATCATAGTATACAGCCACAGAGGGGAGTAAAGAACAAAAAGATTGGAAAGATAGAGAGCTTAGGTAGTAAAGGGCTTTAAATTCCAAACAGAGGCTTTTATATTTGATCCTGGAGGTTAATAGGAAGCCACTGGAATTTATTGAGCATGTGTGAGGGTTGTGGAGTGGAGGGTGGTGATGACATGGTCAGACATGCACTTTAGGAAAATCTTATGGCAGTTTAGTGGAGGACAGATTGGAGTAGACAGAGATCTAAGATGGGGAAGACCAATTAGAAGGCTTTTTAGTCAACTGTGGCGCTACATGGCTGCAGTACTTGCCACTAGGGAGGTCGAGGTTGGTAGATCACTTGTGTTTGGGAGTTCAAAACTGCAGAATTTGGGGAATTCATAATTGTCTGAATTAAGTCTGGGACAAATACATTCAGCACATAAGAGCAGGGAGCCATCAGGCTGCCTAAGGAAAGGAGAACTGGTTCAGGTCAGAAATGGAGTGGGTCAAAGCTTCCATGCAAATAAATGGTAGGGTTGGATGCACTTCCAGCCTGGGAGAGATAAGGAGATCCAGTCTTAAATAAAGTTAAATTAAATTACAATAAAACAAAAGGCTATTGCAATAGTCCACGTGAAAGTTGATTAGGGCAATAGGGTGATGGCTCCATGAGTGGAGAGGTGATGAATAGAAGAGAAAGAGAGATTCTATGAGGGTGAAAATGATAAGATTTGACAACAGCTTGGATATGTGGGATTAGTGAGTATGAAGAGTCAAAAATGACATGAAGGTTGTAAACCTGAGTGTCTGGGAGGATGGTGCCCTCAACAGTAAGAGGAAAGTTGGGAAAAGGAAAGTGTTTGATCTGAAGCTTCTGCAAAGGCCACCCCCCCAAAACCATTTGAATTTCCTGAGAGAGCAGGGTCCTATGTTTTCACATTTTCTGGAAAAGTACCAAAAACTGCAGTGTTATCCTACAAAGCATTCAATCAATCAACAAGCAATCATTAGTTTTTAAAAATGCTTAATTGTTTTGACTGGATGGTAGAGCAGTGTCTTGCATTGTTGAATTAAATTAAAATATGGTCAAGCAGTTATAGAAACGCTAGCTATGTGGGAGCTACATGAGTAACTACACCATTCATTCCCCTTTACAAGAGATAGGTGACCAGCTGTTCCCCATCTTCACTAATGGCAGAACAAGAAGAAATGGGCTTAAACTTCAGGAGGGGCTTCAGGGAGCCATCTAGAGGACTTCTTGAGTAGAAAAGCACCAATAAAGCACAAACCCACATGTGCAGAACTGTTTCTTGCCTCAGTAGACTGGTCGTAGCTCACATTTCATAAAAGCAACAGCAAAAGTAGCTGTTGAAGGTGACTGTGGGTTTTGCCTAATATGAGCCCCAAAGGGCTTCATAGGCTCCTGGAAGGAAATGCTGGATTGTGGAAAAAACAAACAAACAAACAAACTTCCTACATCTGTTGTTTTTCTTTTCTTGGATAATCCCTTATTACCAATAAATACAATGGATGGGTACACACTGCATTAGTACCCAATGTGAAATATATTCATGAGCACCAGTTGACCCATAATAACTGAGAGCCATCTAAAAATTAGGTGAAAGATAGTATCAGAGAGCTAGTACCCCGAACTCCATACCTGAGCCTCACCATAGCTATTTATCCCATCTTGGGCTTTTCTGCTTGTGCACAAAATTAGTCTATCCTTGACATGCAGGATGGCCCAGAGGAACAAAAAAGAGACTGGAGGCAAGTTGGTAAGTATAGCATGCTGTGTGGAATTCTAGGCTGATAAATTATCATAAATTTTTGAGCAAGAAGAAACCATACAGGCTGCTTAGTTCAACACTCTTTCCCCACCTCCATGTCCTTTAAAAAATTTTTTGGATGATAGGGAATTTTTTAAGGCTGACGGAAGTTCTGGGTGACACTTGACAACACAGAAGAGCTCTGAATGCCATTTCCTCTCCTGCTTAACACCTCTAGAGTCTCTGGGGCCTCTGACATTTAAAGTGCTAATGCATTTCTGTAATATCATTTGCTGTAGAGGGGAAAAGTCCCCCACCCCCACCCACCCCAATTAAAAAGCCTGGACTATTCAACCTATATCTTTGAGAGGTTAAAAATCTGAAAATTGTCTATGAGTACGATTTCCTTCACTTCCTTCAAAGAGTCTGTCTACTTTAGTAACCTGAAGTGAGATAGGTAAGGTATCTTACCCTTGACCCACTGCTGCCTCTTTGTTGAAAATCTGGGTGTTGTCCTGAAGGGTGTGTGACAAGGACTCTAAATATTCTAACTCTTCTCAAGCTCTGCAAAAGCCAGCTCCCCTTAAAGGAACCACTCAGCAGTGCTGTAACTGAGTCTCCCTTGGCAGGCCTCCCCAAACAGAGACTTTGGTGTCACCTTCTCTTAGATTATGTGTCATGTCTGTCATTAGAATTGCTCTTTAGAGAGACAGCTCAAAGACTGCTAGGTTCATTAAAGGTCTTCCCCCGGACTTCCCAGGTCTTTTGCTTCACAATGAACAAACACAACACACACATAGCACACACCTATGTGCACAAACATATATCCCTTTGTGTGTCAGAGAACAAAGAAATATTCTGTACTTTTGTTTGGTGTCAATCATAACCTGAGATTAAAGCTGCTGTTTTATGTATTCAAAAGTTACACCCACGAAAATCATGCTCTCTGCCTTGGCTCTGAACTTCAAAAGGAATACTGCATAGGAGGAAAAAAGAAGAAACAAACAAAAACAAAACAAAGATTGAACCTCAGAAGAGATGCTCTTAGTTCTGAATGCATTTCACTCTCATTTATATAAATGAAGGCATCATTCCTGCTGGATGGTGCAACATCTGCAAAACCACTTTATAAGAGATACATATGAATGTATTGGGAAAACATTGAACCATTCAACATGGTACCCAAAGTACATCATAAATTTATAAGCCAGAAAATTTTGTTCATTGATTGATATTAGCATGTCATTTTTTGGAATCCCATATAATATATGTATATATATATATATATATATATATATATATATATATATATATATATATATATAACACACACACACACACACACACACACACACACACACACACATGTATATGTATATGTGTGTGTGCAAGTATGTAAGTATATGTATATATGTATGTGTACATGCATATGTATGTATAAAGGACCATACCTGCTTCTAGTTTTGTTTAGCATAGAGTAAGTGTTTTAGTTTTGCTCTTAATAAAATAATTTTCTGGTCTGATAACTTTTTTTTTAATGAGAGTATAGGAACTAGATTTCTGGATTAAAATTAGGATTAAGGAATGATGGCTCTCTTCCAGAAACACAAAATATCTGATAAGAGAAGGAAAGAATATATGTGACTAGAGACTTGTGAATTTGGACAAGAGAGCTATAAACTGAAAAATGAAGGGTGGAGGTGCATGTGGATATTATTCATATGTATCTGCTAAGGAAACATAATAGTAGACATAAAATAGGAATAAGAACATTAGGGAGACCTCATAATGCATAGGAAACTATCCAGGAAAAGGGAAAATAATAATACTCATGCACTAATTTGTAAGATCTAAATAATAAACATATTGAACTAGCAGTCTTAAAGCAATGAGGTACATTTGGCCTCAATGATATGACTGAGTTATGACTGAAATATAGTCATGGAAAGCTAAGTCTTATTTAAAATAAACAGATTAGATAAAGCAAAGTGTTGTAGTAGTAATTTGTATGAAAAAAATAGACTTGAGGAAATACTAAAGGGAGAACCATCTTATTGCAGGGTCATAGATTTAAACATATATACGTGCTATCAGTATTATGTTACTGTGCTATAGGAAACAATATGGTGAATACAGAAAATTATGGGAAAACATACGAACTGATACAAAGTAAAACCATCAGAACAAGGAAAACAATATACACAATGACTAAAAAATATGAACAGAAAGAATGACAACCCAAGTGAAACTGAATGTTGTAAAAGTATAAGGACCCAAACATGACCTCAAAAGAAAAGACATCTTCCTCCATTTTATTTTTTTTTTTGCAGGTATAGGACTCTACCAATAATAGCACGTTTTTTTCTTTATATTGATTAGTTCTGCTAAATCCTTTGTTTCTCTTTTTAAATTCTTTGTTGGAAGAGTTGGCTCTCTGCAACGACAGATTTGTTAGGAAATGTAATTTATATAAAAACAAAAGATATCAATAAATTCATTTAAAAATGTTACACTTGGAAAGCGTTTCCTTTGCTCAGAATATATTCAGGGTCTTGCAATAACTGTATAATAGTGTACCATAAAACCAACTTTAATTTCGACTCAATTCAGAATCTGTATTAATTTAGATATAATATACATGATTCTTATAGAAGAAATATTTTAAAATAAATTAAGCAACTTAAAATCTTCATATTTAGCCATTCAATAAGCAATTATTAAATATCCAGTAGGTACTAGCCACAATTTTAGCTGTTGGAGGGTACAAAAGCAAAAAGGGACTCCTTGCCCTCAAGGAGCTTATACTCCATGGGGGAAGCAAAAAAACATTCCATTTTATTTATTGTTTTCATATATTAGGAGACTTTCTGGTCCCTGTAAACATTTTAAAAACATTCATCAACTATCAAACTGGTATGGTGGGACTCAATTATTTAAACTGATTACCTTTAAGAAGCTTTCTGAGACTAACATTAAAATATCTCTCCATAACTTAACCTGCTCTCTATATTAGCTTCTCTACATTAATTTGCCATTTATATATTGCTCTTAAAATTTTTCATCCATTACTGAATGAATACATATCCTCAAGTGACAATGCCACACCCTGATTAATGTGAATAATGAATTCTATGAGGTGGGGTATAACACATTTTACACTATTTATTGTAGAGGAGATTTGTGAGGTAGAAAAGGGGAGATAATTGATGTTTTTTAAATATTGGAGGGCTATAATGTGAAAGAGGGATTAGATTTGTTCTACTAGGAACCATAAGAAGGTTGGGGGAGGGAGGGAGGGAAGAGAGAGAGAGAGAGAGAGAGAGAGAGAGAGAGAGAGAAGAGAGAGAGAGAGAGAGAGAGAGAGAGAGAGAGAGATTTAAGTTTTATATAAAAACAATCTTCCTTAAAATTAGAGCTACTGTGTGTTGGTTTTTATTGTAGAAATATTTCCCTTAGTTCTGTTTTACATAATTTCATACAAGTCTTCCAAGGCTTCTCTGAACCTTTCTCTTTTATGAGTGTTTATGGCACAAAAGTATTCTGTTACTTTCATATATCACAATTTGTTCAGCCATTCTCCAATTAGTGGGTACCATCTCAGTTTCCAGTTCACTGCTATTACAAAAAGAGCTACTCTGTGTGTGTGTGTGTGTGTGTGTGTGTGTGTGTGTGCGTGCGCACGCGTCCTTTTCTTCTTTCTTTGAATTCAAGATGGAGAAGAGACATGGCCAATGTGAGTATTTGTTTTGCTTGATTATGCATATTTGTCATAGGGGTTTTGCTTTTATTTTCTTCCAATTGGTGGAAGCAGGAGGGAGAGTAAATAAATGTTTCTTAATTGAAAAACAAAATGAAGAATGAATTTAAAAAATAATTAGACCTCTCCTAAAATGGAATGATCTGTTTCAGGAGGCATCAGTTCCCTCACTAGGAGGCTTAAAGCAAAGCTCAGATCACTGCGTTTTGTAGAGAAGTTTCTTATTTATAGGTGGGTCACATTGGATAACTTCTGACTTTCTGCCTATGAGACTATGTGTCTTCTGTGATGTTACTTGAGTGCACAAATCACATTTGCTACTTTGTCTTTGTATAGAGTCTTAAATCTCTTGTTATATATTTACCACATAGCACTGGTACTGAACACCTTTATACCAAGAATTTTCTGAACACTACTTCTGAACACTGAAATAGTCTTTGGACAAATAGAACTTTTTTCATAAACAGGAGAACTGAGTCACAGAAAGGTCAGCTCTGTACGAAGATAGCCTTCCCACAGATCCTATCACATGTGACATCATATTTGCTTTATAAAGTAACTTGAATCCCTCAAATAATGATTTTGGGAAAGGATGACTAAAGTTTATATTGTTATGATGATGACGCAGCCTAATTCTATTCTACTATATTAATTCTCTACATTATACATATCATATTTCTTGGGTGAAAGAAATAACGATTTCTATCCAGTTAAATTTTTCTATCTAATCTCTCCAGATCACCCATCATCATGTTTTGAAGTCTCCTTCTGTATGTTACATTCATCTCAAAATACCAATGAAAACCAATCAAAATCTGCAAATTAAGGAATTTGGAAAGACACTTGTGATTAATCACATAAACAATGAAACAAGAAGATAACCCTTCGTTGGATCTAACCACAGTCATGTAGAGCTTGAATACAACTGTAATAAAGGAACCTTACAATAAAAAGAGAGAAAACGGCCTTGTATTCTGAGCTACTGCTGATTCTAGCAGATTTTATGGAAATTAACCTCTTAGATTTCTTTGGGCTCTGGAATAGGAAATATAGGCAATATACTTTGATTATAACAATAAAAAAAACTTCACAATATATTTATTTTGCTCAACTGTTCAAATAATATTTTAGCAAAGTAAATGGACAAAACCCCACAAAGTACAAAATACTGATCACTGAGATTTTTTAAAGTCCAACATGTGATTTTTGTATATAAAACATTAGTGTTTCCTCTCAGATGAAGCTAGCCCTTCTGTTTTTTGATCTCTACCATGAAATATACCGTAGCTCTGTTAAATATAGTCCTAAAGCTCAATATATGGTAATTCAATAAAATGTCCTAGATAAAAATGTCCAATTTTTACAAAGCCAACATAGCCCTCATTGCTTCTTACATGTTTGACAGGATAAGGTCAATGCCCATTGGCTGCACAAGAATGGGGAATGTCATCAGTGTTGCTATTGTCATGGTAACGTTTAAACTCAGCTTTGTGAGTACATTCATTGGTCACTGGGGGTGGGGGTGGGTGGAAAGACTGAGAGAAAAAAAGGAGTGAAAGAATGAGGAACACTGGTGTGAGAACTAGGAAGCTTTAACTCTTTATCTTACATTTCATCTAATTGACAAAGAGATTTAAAACTGAGCTTGGCTAATGCCATATTTTACTGAGGACTCAGTATTTGCGTGATGAATCAGAATCCTCTTGACAGCACCAAAAATCTTACAAAACAGATCTTTCAAAATGATTATCAGGCATATTCATTGAAACAATATGTGCTTTGTGATCAATTAAAATACAACAATAGTTTGCCAAGGAGTTTGTAGGAAGGGGGCCCTTCTTAGTGCTTTTAAAAAGGAAGCCCTATCAAACTTATGCTAATGTATTACCATGCTGATTTAATTGTCAATTACAAATTACTTAAGTGTACTTTAATGATCTATATCAAGCCTTATTTTCACCTCTAATAGCTATTAATGGTTGTTAAAGAAAACGAAACCACTTTACCAAAATGTAATGTGGAGGTCTATTAGGGATAAATTTTCAAAATGTTAAAATATTACCACAGAAAATGCGAACCTATATGCACTTTTATGGTCTTAAATAGGTCAATCTACATTCCATTGAAAGAACATTTCTTTCAAATTGCACGCAATTACATTTTAAATATCTTTATACATATATCATATAGTTATATTTTACATAACTCCCTAGCACAACACAGTTTTTTAGGAAGGAGGGGTGGAAATAATACCTCATATAGTTTCAGAAAAATCAAAGTACTGGGCAATGAATGAAGAGATGGGGAGGTGACATCTTCACAGTTTCCACTGTTTTCATTTTTATTTTCTCTTGTTCTTTTCTTGCTTTTAGGTATATTAGGAAGACAAGAAAGATTAAGAGTGGTATGTGTTATTTGTGAGAAGCACTTCATTTCCTTACAGTCTTAGTGTACCTCCCTTAACTGCCCCCAAAATGAATTTCTGAAAAGCTTCTGAAAATCAATTGTGCATGTTCAATCATCTTGTAAATGCAAATTGTATTATTTAAAGCAACTCTATCAGTAAACTCTTCATAAAAATGGAGAATTCTTTTTTAAAAAAACAAATCATCATCCATTAACAGTTATTTTTCTCTGAATTTTCATAGACAGGGATTTCTTAAAGCAGGAAGAAACCTGTCCTCTTCTGAACAATTGTTTAAACATACTCTCATTAGTGAAAATGGCATGAGATAAATTTCTTTAGTCTGTTATGATAACAACTGTGCCAGTAGTTCTCAAACTCCTGATTTTTACTACAGTAAGAAGTCAATTTAAAAACCAATACAATCATTCAGTCAATAAACGTTTATGGACCATTTGTTATATGCCAGTCATTGTACTGAGCACTGGGCAAATAAAGAAAGACAAAAGCAGTCTCTGCCCTCAAGGAACTCACAGTCTAATGGCAAAGAAAAATATGTAAATAATTAGGTGTGTTAAAGACATATGTAGAATAACTATAAGATAATTGCAGAGGGGAAGGCCCTGCAAGAACTTGCAGTAGAAGGTAGGATTTGACTTTAGTCTCAAAGTAGGCCAGGAAACCTAAGAGGTAAATAAAAGTGTAGAGGGAGAGAATTCCAGTCATGGAGGACTACAGTGTGGAAAAGGAGATGGGAGGGTCCTGAGTGTGGAAAAGCAAGAAGAGCAGGGTAACTATATCACAGAGGATGAGGCTGGAAAGACAGACTGGGGCTGGGTTATGAAGATCTTTACCAGCCAAAGAAGAGAGGCTTGTATTTTATTTTACTATAGAGTTAACATGAAGGAAGGCACCTGGAGCTTACTGAGAAGGGGAGTGACATGGTCAGATCTGCACTTAGGGAAAATCACTTTGGCAGGGGTGTGAAGGATGGACTAGAATTGGAAGGCCATTGCAATAGTGTAGGAAGAGGTCATGAGTGTGTGATCCAGGGTGGTGGTCGTGTGAGTGGGGAGAAAGAGCCATACCAAAGATGTTTGGAAGGGAGAAAGGACATTTGGCCATGAATTATACATGTCTGAAGAAAGGGAGAGGTGAACAGAGGATGACACCAAATTTGCCAGACCAAGTGACTAAGAGAACAATGATTCCTTCAACAGTAAAAGGGACAGTAACTACAATTATGTAAAGAAATTTACTGAAAACTTTTTGAACTATAAACATTAGTTACCAATCGTATCTTTAGAAAATTGATGATAAAGTGTGCTTCCCGTCTCTTGGCAGAAATGATGCATTATAGATGCAAAATGAGACAGACACGGTCAGTGCATTAATCTGTTTTCCTTAAATGTACTTATTTGTTATAAGGAAGTGCCACTATTGGGATGGGGAAGAGGAATTGGTTGGTAGTGACAGAGATGAAAAAAAGAGAGTCAATGAAACAAAAAATAAACATGGGAGCAGACAAAGTTCAGAAAGGGAGACAGATAAGTAGGGTGGGTTTGTTACTATCATATTAAAATTAATATACACTTAAAAAGCTGTACTTAACAGAAATTTGCTCTTTCATATTTAATCCTCTTTCATTCTTTATATATTAACATATTCATGTTTGTTGACATTTGTTAAGCTCATAATTTAAAAAAATTAGAAATAAAATAATGCATATTGTGTCCAAATTACAATGAGTCCCAGATGGAACTTTAGAGGCCATTTATATTATCCAGGTACTACTCTTTGCATATGACAGTGTGGCTATTTACTTTGAGCCTTGGAACACTGTAGAACCTCTTAAATATGACCCATAATCAGAGTTTGTTCTAACAATATGTATAGAATAAATAATACATTAAAAATCTATTGTCTAGACCATGATTGGCTGCCCATAGAGCTTATACATCTGTACATATAGCTTGAACACATATTGCAAATGAACAATGAACTGGGCCTAAAATAAAAGAATTAGAAGAGAGAAGGGTGGATTGGATATGTGTAGTGTTTTTAATTACCTCAAGCTTCTTTCTGAAACAAAAGCCCACCCAGGGCCTGCACAACTCCCAAGTGTCTGCAGGAACCATATGAAATGGGAAATGTTTAACAAAATAAATTTTAAAAATACAATACAACATAGATGATGTTGATTTGTGGCCAATTGTAAGACTTTTACATTTATCCTTATTAAATGTTTATCTTATTAGATGTGGCCTAGTGATCTTACCTGTTTGGATTGCTAATCTATCATCAAACACTGTTTTTTTTTTAAACAAGTTTTAACTGTAAGCAAACATTACTTGTTTTGAGCTTTGCTTCCATTTGCAAGATATTAGGAAATGTATGAAGCAATAAAATGTTTAGAACGTGAGGGTAAGATGGGAGGAAAATTAGCTTGGATAATTTATAAACTAGATAATCTCTCTCTCTCTCTCTCTCTCTCTATATATATATATATATATATATAAAACATGACTATACAAAACCTATATAAAGAGGTAGATAAACACAGATTTTGTTTCTACAATACTTAGAAGTTTTTAAAGGAGGGTGGGGGAGTAATTGTTAGGAAAGAATTTTTTCTTTGCATCACCGTGTCTCAGTATTATCTAAATTGACTCACTCCTAATCTTTAAAACTTGTACATTTCACACCAGGAAAGACACTCAGAAGGGAACATTTCATTCCCAAGTGACATTCTGAGTTTAAATATTCTTTGCAACAGTTTTGTTTTGAAAGATCTCAGTAGTCACATATGAACCTGCCAGATGTCAACAATGTGTCTTCGTGTACAATATTCAGATTTTTTTCCCCCAAGACTAAAAATGTTTCTTACTTAGATCGTATTTGGAAATAGCACTCACATAGCACTGGTTCTGCTGAATTACTAAGTGTCTGTGTAAACACGTCTGAAAGAACAGATGTTCAGAACTTTAGCTGTTCCCTTTCAATAATTACAAAATGACTTGTGGCGAGCTGATGTTTCCTCATTTTTCCACCACCGTTTTAGAAGGGAGCAGGGATGATTTCACATCCTTGGATTGCCTTCCTAAATAGGCACAAGACCGTGGGTACTGGGCTGCAGTTCTAAAACATACCTGTGACTTCAGGCAGGGTTCTGCAGGTGTTTGCCTGTGGGAAGCTGTCAAGAATTGGTACAAATCAGGGCAGTGTTCCTGGCAGAATAAAAGCAATCAGCAGGGACTTTTTAGGTCCTGGAATATATTACGGCCATAGCATTTTAGAAAGAGTTTGTGCGCAAAGGAAGTTCAACGTTGGGGATACCAGCCCTGGATTTGGGCTGAACAGCATAAGCGTGTCACCTAGAAAACGAGATCTAGAAATTGGAATCTGGCACATTGTGGACGTTTCAACAGAAGTAGAAGCTGTGGCTTCAGATCAGTAGCACTTTGAATGATCCCAAGACAAGACAAGTGTAATCTCAAAAGGCCTTTTAAGGTAAAGAGAGTAGGGAAGAAGTAAATATGAATGGCAGGGGTACTGAATATTTAGTTTACAGTTTGGAGGTAGAAGAGAAGGAAAAGAATTCTAGCAGTAGGAATATAGAATTACACTTGAATTTGGGTAGCAGATGTCTAAGGCAAAAAAGGGAAGAAGAGAGTGAAAAAAAATTAAAAGGTGACTCCAAAGCTTAATTCTTGAAAAGAAAGCTCAAGGCTTCAGGGGAATGACATAAATGACTTAAAGAGAAACAGTTGAGACATCAGATATAACAAACAGGATGTTGCAGAGATCAATTTCATAAATTTATGCAGGAGAAATGCTGTTTCATATTACTCCTCAAAATCGCATTGCCCTAAATCACATGCAGTCTACTCAAACTATGTGTATGCATCTAATGTTTCCCTGGAGCAGTAGGGAAAGGTAGCAAGTGAGTAAACTGAAGAGTGGTAAGATCAGCTAGAAACAAAAATTGAGTTTTCTGAAACTTAATCCCCAGTTGTTTCTATTAGAACAAACAAGGGAAAGAGGGATACATTTGCCTTTCTTATTCATTCATTCATTTTCATTCAAAAACAAAAATTACCGACCTATAATGCCAAAAGGCTTTGTATTCAATTGTTGAGGAAAATTTGTGTCAGATAATGTTTATATCACAATCTATTTGGTTTCTAATGTTAAAACCACAGCTCACCCTCATATGATATTGGATTTTGTTTCTACATGTGAATTTAACAAGGTAAGCAACCTGTTTCTTTAAGCAAGCATCTTTGATAGTTAAGTAGTGTGGGTAAGAAGAAAACACAATAAATAAAGACACTTTTCTTCTTTTTTCCACTAAAGTAAATTGTTGTATAAATCTATTTTGTTAGGGAGGATAGTTTAGTAGGCTGAGCTTCAGTATACAATGCCCAAACTTTCCGAAATTTCAGTTTCAGATCCCACTAGGGTCCACATGACCTTTCCTCTCCTTGAGATTGATAACTCACATATGTACATAAAAAGTCTCTCAAATAAAATTTATGAACTGAAAACCCCCAGTACCATAATCCTTATCTAAGTACTGTATTTCACAAAGGCTTAATGCTTTAGAATACATGTTTTTAACCTGGGGTTCAAGGATAGATTTAAGGGGGCCCATGAAATTGGGAGAGAAAAATTATATTTTTAAAAATTTCAACATAACTGATTTCCTTTGTAACTCTGTGTATTTTATCTTATGCATTTAAAAAACATTCTGAGAAAGAATCCGTGGGCTTCATCAGACTGTTAAAGACATCTATGACAAAAAGAAAGGCTAAGAACCTCTGCTTTTGACTTTAAGCATATTCAACCCTATGCTGACTTTTAAAAGAAAAGAGCTATCCACTTTTAAAATTAGGACACTGATGATGACAGTAGTGGTATCATATGATACTCATCACTTTAAAAATATATTTCATAATTAAAACAGAGAATAAGATGCTAGTATATTTTTTCTGAGTTTATAGAGTCATAGATATGGGTCTAAGTTATACATTAATACCTGATGGTGAATATAATATGTGCATATGTGTTTATGAATACATCTGGACATATGTAAGTAACGACCATATATCAAGATGGTTCTTTAAAAATACTTATCCAGTATCCACAGGCATATTCTGTCTTCAAAGTTGTGAAGACTTTACAAAATACTTTATATTCCCATTATAATATAGTAAATTATGGTAATAGTATGGTAAGGCATAGGGTGGTATAGCATTGTATAGTGTATTATAGTATGGTGCATTTATGTTACAACATACATGTTAATTAGTTTAATGACATCAGCAAAACCTTTTGAAGAGTGTATCCCCACTTTTCCCTTTCATACATGATAAAACCATGTCATAGAAAACTGAATTTCCATAATATTTTTATTAATGGAGACAGCACCAGCATTAGAATGGAGCCTCTTTGAAATTTTTTCTACTGCTTTCATTACTGAGTTTCACTGGTTCTAAGGGGTAGGATTCCATAATGGACTCATGTACTTCATCTGTGAAGGCTTCATCCATTTTGTAATACTGGGGTGCCATTTTAACATTTGGTTTCTGAGATCTAAATGAGACAAGGAAGATTTTTCTACAAAAAGACCAAATTCAAGTACTGCTGTTATAAGGAATGAAGACACAATAAAGAAGAGTAAAGTAGACCAAGAAATTTTGGGTAGTTCATTTAAATAATCTGGGAATCAAGGGCTAATGTTAATAGACTGTGGAAGTGGTGATAACCTAGGGATTTCTTTATATTTGGTTTAGGCTCAGTCAGGGATTCTTCCTTAGCACTCTGGTAAAGATTATGGGCCCCCTCTTAGAAAAAAGTTTTAAATGCAAAAAACAAAATAAATAGAATTACAAAGGAAACCAAAGGTTGGTGAAAATAATCATGTATTCTTTTTTTTACCATCCAAGTTCACAGACCCCCTGAAATCTGGACCCCAGGGGTAGGTGCTCTCTGAGGTTCCTCTCCAACGCTCCAATTCTGTGATTCTACGATTCTCTGAAAAGTATAAAAGTTCTGAATGATACTGTCCTCACCACCTGCTTAGAATGGACAAGAAAATGGGGGCTATTATTTGTGATTTAAAAAATCAGTATTTCTCAGAAAAGATAACAGTTTTAAAAACAATTCTTATTTTTCTTTAAGGGGTCAGTTTTACACAGCTCAAAGCAAGAAGAACTTAGCTCCCTTTTTTTTTTTTGCTATTTTGTGTGAAAATGTGAATATTGCCAAAGGACATGTCAGGAAGACATCCTTGCATTTTTGTTCAAAGTAGAATACATAAACAAAAGCTTTTCAACTATTTTCCTGTACTACCTCACATTTTTATCTTTAAACTAAAATCTTATTTTTAAAAATAAAATCCGTGGAAAAGAATTATCCAGCAAAGAAGCCACATTTTAAAAAATCAAAATGCTGTCCCACTTCACAGAATGATAAAATGTCATTTCTGCTCTGCACCAGCAACTAGTGAAACTTGCATCCCAAACCAAAACACATTTAAATAGTATCTTAGGAGAAAAGCATGATACATCCCAGGATTATATGCTCCAATATTGAAGTATATGTGTGTATACATGCAATATTCTAATAATGGAGTATGTGTATGTATGTGTGCATATGTACATATACATATATACATACATCTATATTTATGTATGTGTATATATGTAAATATGTGCCCACAATTATATGTATATATAAGGTTATATGTGCATATATAAGAATTATATGCTGACAGAATAAAATATTAAAGCATATCATACAGAAGATGGAATAAACTCCTATGTATGGTGCTGATTTTGTTTCTTTCACGATTTTTTTTTCTTTTTTAGAGTTAGTCACATATTAATTAAAATTAGTGAACTAGTTAACAATAAGCTAGGAAATGGAGTCATGGGGCTAGGCTTGAGGGATGCCCAAAGTAGCTACTGAAAGTAGAAGAAGGGAAGGGGGAAGGGAACAAGCATTTATATTGTGCCTATTATGTGACAGGCACTGTGCTAAGGATACTAGCAAGAAAGGCAGTCCATGCCATCAAGCAACTTCTATTCTAAAAGAAGAAGAAGGAATAGGAGGAAGAGGAGGAGAAAGAAAGAAAGAAAGAAAGAAAGAGAGAGAGAGAGAGAGAGAGAGAGAGAGAGAGAGAGAGAGAGAGAGAGAGAGAGAGAGAAAGGAAGGAAGGAAGGAAGGAAAGAAAGAAAGAAAGGAAGGAAGAAAAAAAGAAAGAAAGAAAGAAAGAAAGAAGGAAAGAAAAAAAGAAAAGAAAAGAAAAGAAAATATATATAAGGGGAGTGGTTGGTCCAGAAGGGTATTTTGGAATGTAGAAGTCACAAGGGGTCTGCTAAGTGAACTAAGAGAAATTGATAGACACATGCTTTCCAGGAATGATAGAGTTAATTTAATTACAGTTTTATTCTTGTTAATATGAACAACATTTAAGAAAGGCCAAAAGTAGATTGCTCACTCATGGAAGTCAAAATCTATTTTGTGCTCTTTTATCCTTCTGCTTCTTTCTAGTCAAGAGAAAGAAACATTTATCAACGATGGGTTCTTTGCAGCAATTCAGCCTCGGGACATGTTGCAGGCTTAGCCTTTTGGTAAGCATTTATCTTTTTTTTTTTAGGCACATTAGCCTGGATTTTTATCTATCCCCTCTCAATATATGACTTTTAGCTCTATCTGCTCACCTTAATAGTACTACTAGACTCATAAGCTCTTTGAGGGCAAGGATCCTGTCTCATTTTTTTAACCACTGATGTTTCCCAGTATAATATACTGGTCACAAACAACCACTGAATAACCAAATAAATCCAACTGGATAGTGCTTTTCTTGAAAAATCATTTTTCCTTAAATCATTAGACAAATGCCAAAACCAAATGAAACATGCCTTTAAAAGCCATTAAAAGAAATACGGAAGATAATTTTAATCTCTTTGTTAATTCCCAAGCAAGTGTAATGAACCGAAACACTTTTTTCCCACCTATTCTGATGACTCCTTAGAGAAGGCATAGTGATTTATTTCATATTTAGATATTATATAATTTATAGGTTGCTGCAATTCTTTTCTATATCAGTCTACCTGACATATTTTCCCATGTTTTAACTCCAGAACTAGAACTAGATCAAATATCCACATTTCATGTTCAACTGACTTCTTATTACACTCTCAAAAATCAGTAGAGATTCTAAAAACTGCACTGACTAGGAAATCTACGGGAAATTATAAAACAATTCACTTCATCATTATTAGAACCTGACACTGAGCTACTTGTAAATTCCAAGTTTGGTTGAGATAAAATCGATTCCTCAATATTAAAGATGAGCCCTTCTCTGCATATTATTATTATTATTACTTGGTACATTAAAGTCCATTTCAATTATACTAGCTTCATTTTTAATTTTGCCAAATTAGGCAGATCAACAGTTTCAGAGTTTAAAAAGCAATTGATACTAACTTATCTTCCAGGTCTTTATGATGAAAAAGAATTAAGGATTTAAAACAACAACATACCAAGTGGGAATAACTCTCTATAATCATGAAATCAATGAATATTCATTCTGTCAAGACCGCAACAAATTTCTATCTAGTATTTTTATTTTATTATCTTTCAAATCACTTTCATTCCAGGATATAGTCATTTTTCTTCCCCTACCCAGTAAGATAACCCTTTTAAAAACAGTTCAGCAAAACTGTCTAACATATCAGCCATCTCTGATAGAATGCAGTGTTCACCACATATAGCCTCTCAGCTCTGTAAAGATGGGAGGCAGGTATATTTTCTCAGCTCTTCTTCAAGGTCAAGTTTGGTCATGATGATTACATATTGTTTGGTTGGGTGGATTTTGTTCTTCCTTTTAATACGGTCATAATCATTGGGTATAGACTGTTTTCCTAATTCTGCTTACTTCACTGTGTCAGTTTCTTTTAATCATATAATAGCTCTAGAGTTGGAATGGATTTCAGAGGCCATCTAGTCACACTCCCTCATTTTATGAATAATGACACTGAGGCCCAGGGGATTTAAGGGATTGCCTAAGGTCACACAGCAAGAAAATGACAGTAGCAGGATTTGAACCCAGGTCTTTGGGCTCCATAGACAATGATGTTTTTTCTGTTGTACTGTCTTGCCCTGCTTCTACAAATTCTTTATATCCATTTGTTCCTAATGGTACACTAGTAACATTCCAATATATTCATGTGCCACAATTTTTAAATAAAAAATAAATTAAAACAAAGTTGATTGTTATCATACACAGGATTGCAAATTCAGAGCTGGAGGGGACCTTGGAGATCATGGAGTCTAACAGCTTATTTTTAATATGAGCAATCTGAGGCCCACAGAGGTTATATGAGTTGTGCAAAGTCACTTGGCTAGTAAGTGGCAGAGTCAGAATTTGAATACAAGTCACTGGACTCTAAATTCAGCAGTCTTCAGTCTCCCCCGACTTGATTCACACCTCACCTACACCTTTCTCCTACTCCTCCGTCAACCACAGGCAGCATTATATTCTTAGCTCTCCCCCTCACCACCCTCCCCCCTTATCCCGTTTAGGAGCAAGCAGCCTTGTGTTAATCTCAAGTGGGGATCACTAGAGTTGCCTGGTATAATTGTATTCTGGGACAAGCAAATGGGGTTTTTGATTCTGAGAGTCATCAATATCTCATTTTTTATCCAAGCTCCAGACATCAGGAGTTGACATCATTAACCATGACTAAAAGTAACATCACCAGCAATAAAGCTTTGACCTTCAGTTTAGGGCAGTTTTTACAAAGAGAGCTGCAATGTTCAGCTCACAAGCTGGCTTCCCTTCCTGGGTAAGCTATACTCCAGTTAACTCTTGTTAAACAAGGGTCATTAATATACTGTCATGTTGTTGTACATTATTTTAATGATAAAAGGACACCGGATAGATAACTTAAATTACAATGTAATGGCCATGCATTGCCATTTGGAGCTTTTATATCCCTTAAGCTTTTTTAAAGTATCCAAAAATCAGCTCTCCCAGCCTTCCCTCATTTTTTACAAATAAATATAAAACATGCAATCCCCATTAGCTTTTGAAAAGATTAACTTCTCATTAAAATGTTTTCTCAATTTCCACATCAGGAGAAACAGTGAACAAATTATTCAAGTAATTTAAAATACAGTATAATATATGTATATTTAAATTTAGGAAAGGCACTAACTGGCAGCTGGTATTTTAAACATTATGATGAATTCAACCAAAGGAGAGAACACAGGAAAGTTATTTGTGTAATGAAAAATCAGATGACTCAAGTCCCAAGTCCATGGGTTGTTTTTTTCCCCTAGATCAGATGAATAAAAATCTTGGCAACCTAAAAGAATCTGTTCTGTCATTTTTTGTTTATTCAGGAGCCATAATTATCAAGTCAGGGAATTTTCTAGGCTCCAAGCTTTTCTGAGACTCCATTGGCTTACCTTGGAGCACACTATCACTTCTTCACCAAGTCTTGATGGATAAAATTTAAAAGGCACACAAATGAGTACATTTGCTCACAATGACTAGTTTTAGTTGTTTTAAAAAAAAATGCCCATATCTTTAACAGTAATATTCTTCTGGTAATGTTATTATAGGTTTAGCCATGGAATACTACAGTCTCCAAAGAATTAAAATTGAGAGGCATTCAAAGGGAAATCAAGAAGTACCCAGTTAGTATGAGTGGGTTGCCATACTCTTTTCTAATAAAGAATTGTGCAAAAAAAGGATGACAATGGAGAAATGTATAACTGGGGGGGAAACAAAAGGTGGGTCAGCCATGTGGAAAAAGGGAGGGGGTAACCAGTAGACTCCATTAGTAACTATGTAACATTCTTGATGTGTTGGGTCAATGGTCTGCCAAGGCTTGATGAGAGGAAAGGATGTCAGGATGCCAGGCTTGTCAGGAGAGGGCATGGATGGGTTGTGATCTGCTTTTTTGGAGCAAGTGTCCACACCAGTGAGATGTATCAGTGTTGATTTCAGATTTGAAGAGAAATGCAGTTGAAAGTACAGATAGAATGAAAGTGTTAGGTTACCTGTGAATTTCCATTATGGACAATCAAGGGTTTTTAGTTTTAACTTTTGTTTATTTTTTTTTTATATTGGTAATCAATGCTGTAATAGAAAGCTCATTGGCTTTGGACATTAGAGACCTCAGCTGATATTCCAGATCTAACACTAAAACTTGAGCAAATCATTTCACCTTTCTTGACCTTGGTTACCTTATATGTAAAATTAATAAAATGGACTAGACTATCTCTAGGGTCTCCGAGTTCTAAATCTATGATGATCTTACGATTCTACCACATTAAATAATTTTCATTGCTATCATATCTAAGTTTTCAAGTTTACAGCATCTTTGTACACAACAATTTGGCCTTCAAAATTGTTCACAGATTGTTTCAAATTACCGTAGTAGTGGGGATGCTCTGTCTGCGGCAAAACAAAGTATACACATGCATATATAAAATAAAAATGATGTTTACCCTACACCCACAATGGAAATAGACATCTCAGCTTAGTAGCATAGTGACTATAAAAATTCCCTTTCCTTACTTTCTCCTCTTTCTTTCTTCCTCAGCATTTCAGGAGTCTTTCTATTATTGTCCCTTCCTGTTTCCCCCTTTCGCAGACAGTCTCAACTCATCATCTTACTTCTATGTCAGTTAAAGGTGGAAGCAGCTCCTGGAGGCCACTCCCCCAGCCATTGGGCTGATCTCCAAGGAAGCTTTCTCTATTCCCAGAGTCCCTTGCTTTCTTCTCATCCAGAGCCCCCATTGATTGTTTACAAATCTGAATTTTTTCCTAAAAGCCTATGAGGTAGACATTGTGATTATTATTATTTCCACTTTTATAGATGAGGAAATTGAGTCTTAAGATCTCGGGTGAGGCAATATGTACATATTAAATGTATGCAATATAAATAAAGAAATATTTTATTTTATTTTTTGATGGAGAGGCATTCCATCCTGATGCAGCTGGAGATTTTAGGAAAGACTTCATGTGGAATAAAATGCTATGGAACACATGGTCACATAGCCGATATGTTAGAGCTAGGACCTGACTCCCCAGTCCAGGGTTCTTTGTACCATAACACACTGCCTCTCACTAGTACACCATCCTTATCTCTTACTTAGTTCTTCCCTACAAAGTTTAAATGAACAATGAAAAGGAGGAGGGACAGTCTGTTTTTTCATGACTAGTCATGAAATCCTTTAGAACAGGGGTGGGCAATCTGTGGCCTCAAGGCCACATGTGGCTCTCTAGGTCCTCAAGTGCGGCCTTTGACTGCATCCAAACTCCACAGAACAATTCCCCTTAATAAAAGGATTTGTTTTGTAAAACTTGGACTCAGTCAAATAGGCCACACCCAAGAACCTAGAAGGCCACACGTGGCCTCAAAGCCACAGGTTCCCCATCTTTGCTTTAGAAAAAACTCAGAAGAGCTGTGCGCTGACTTCAAATACTAGAAAGCAGAGGAGAAGTATATAATTACATTTTATTCTGCCGTGACCAAAAGGGAAGAGAGACGCTTTGCTTGGGAGCAATGGGTAACGGCATTAAAAGAAGAAAAAAATGGACCCCTTCCTGGAGTCCCAGAAAAGATAAAGGTTGTCAGAAAGCCTGCCCCAGGCCAAGTATCACCCTAGAGACATTGCATGATCAGAAGTGTCCCTCTTTTTGAGAGGAGGTGAAGCAACAGCCTAGTCTGATCGATGATACACTAGCTCTATTTCTTCTGTCATTGCTAAGAACAAATAAACCTCAAACCCTACAAAGCTGCAGCCCATGCACTGCCAGAAGTGACTGCACCAACTTGCCTGATGTCTTCCCTATGGCTCTAGTGCAAAGATAGCATCCCTGGGGATCCCCTCTAGTGTGTTCCTCCAGGAGTTACCTCTGCCTCTGGAATTGGGGTTGGCAGGGCAGGGAGTTGGGAAAGGCACATGAAGTGCAGGGTAGAGTGGGGCACTATGGGACACTTCACCTTTCTTGGCCCAAGTTTCCTCATGTGTAAAATGTGATTTTATCATTGATGACACAAAGCTAAGAGAGATCATTAATATGTTAGATGATGGCATCTAAAAAGATCTCAACAGGTCAAAGTGTTGGGCCACATTTTATAAGATTAAATTGACTAGTGATAAATTTGCATCACAGTTAATAAACAGGGAACCAACCTGGAAGATGGGAAGAGCTGGGTTCAAGTCTTGTCTCAGGCATATGCTGGCTGTGTGACTATCAGGAAGAGGCTTAATCTCTTTTTACTTTATTTATTTTATTACTTTTAAAAATTATTTTATTCTGAACTTAAGAAATAAAACAAGAATTTCCATAACACAGTAGAATAGAAAAAAAAGATTGCACGCGAAACTGTAAATCTATAATGTATAACGTGTTATTCCTTTTAAATATATAATAAAGTTATCATGTAACTGTTTTTCCTTTTTTCTTTCCTCCTCCCTATCCAAGAGATGGTTACCATTGGACATATATATGTGTGTGTATGTGTGTTTCGTGCATGTGCATACATACAACACACATATACACACATGTATACATATATACACACAGACATATTCATATGTAAAATTATTCTATCTCTACTTCTATTTATCAGTTCTTCCTCTGGATGCAGATAGCATCTTCACTCACAGGTCATTTGTAGTTACTTGATTTCCCCTGATAATTCCCTAGTTGCAGACAAGATGCTGAGCTGCCTTAAAGGAGAGAGTTTCTAGGCAAAGGGTTTCCAAAACAAATGAAATTATTGGTTTAGACCAAAAAAAAGTCTTATATCTGAGTCCAAAGAACAATCTTCACAAATAGATGGTGGGGGAGATATAATTAGAAAAATATCTAGTGGTTTTAATGCACTAGGCACTCAATATATAACAATAGCACGAAGGCTAATGTAATCATGATTTGTTTTAAGATAGACGTAGTATTCAAAACCAGAAGGGAAGGGAATGAGCATTTATATAACACCTACTATATTCCAAGCACTGTGACAAATGCCCTCATTTGATCCTTACAATAGTTTCATGAGGTAGGTACTGTTATTATCCCCATTTTACTGCTGAGGAAAGTGAGGCAGAGGCTAAGTGAGTTGCCCAATGTTACAAAGCTATTAAGTATCTGAGGCTGAATTTAAATGCAGATCTTTGTGAACGGGTCTAGGTATCTATCTACTCTACCCCTAGTTATGCTGTCTGCTGTACTGTGCACTGATCAGAACCCATCTGAATTATTATGATCAGTTCTATATTTTATATATTTTAGGAAGCGTTCTGGCAAACTAGAATGCATCTAGAGGAGGACAGAGACTATGAAGATTATCTGAAGGAAATGGAAATGGAAAGCCAGGAAAAGAGAAGACTGGAGGGTGGACGGATGGCTAAGAGCTGTCCCAAAGTATCTGAAGGGCTGTAGAGACCTGTTCTATTTGGCAAAGGACAGAACGAAAAACGATAGGTACAAGTTGTAAAGAAATGGGTTTAGGCTTGTTAAATGGAAAAACAAAGACAATTTTTACAAATCCTTTCCTATAATGAGAATGATCAAAAAGTAGAAAGTTGCAAATCCCATTGGGAAAAGGGGTGGTGGAGATGAGGTTTCCCCAGAACTGCAAGCTGGAAACCTAAATACATTTTTTTCCCCCCACAGAAATGCTAGTCTGTGGTAGTTAGGGCCTGTGAAATTATCAATACATTAGGTATATTATGGTTTTTGTTCACTGTTCTGAGGACCTAAAAAGTCAGTATTACATTGTTTTCCAGGGGGATTTTCATTCTGGGCACCTGACTATCGGGAAGATGCTTAATCTCTTAAAAGGAAACCATTGGAATTAGAACCTGGTCACAGTTTAGGGCCTGTCCACAGCAGCATTGTGAGATAAAGTCAGCTCTGACCATTACAGCTCCAGTTCTAACATCCTTTAAGTCTTATTTTAAAAAATTATTAATGCTGTTTTAATCATTTGAACAGTACTTTTCCACAGCTTAATTTCCTTGGGGTTCACTATGATTTGTCCTTCTACTAGTGGGCCAGTGCTAATTTTCAGGACTTCCTACAGGCATAAATGAATGTCCTGTCGGTTGCTGCCTTTAATTCCCGCTTAAAAGCTGGTTATCAGAGAGTGAAACTTGAAACAGACCTTGAAAGGTCATCTGATCAGGCCTTCTCCTTTAGGAAGCCAGTGGATAAACCAACAATCAATACAGTATATTTTTAAGTGCCCTCCATGTGCTAGGTGCCACAGAAGATACCAAAGAAATAATAAAAAAAAGAAAAACATGCAATACTTGCTTTTCATGAGCATGCTACAGTGTAATTGGAGAAACTCAGACACATGAAGCAATTAGGCAGCCCTTCATAATAACATGTAATAATGTGGCTCAGCCCAAAAATGCTCTAGGTCAGGCCTTACAGAGAGATGATTGATTATTCTATTGTCTGTCTCTGTCTCTCTGTTTCTCTCTTCTCCTCTCTTCTCCTCTCCTCTCTTCTCTTCTCTTCTCTTCTCTTCTCTTCTCTTCTCTTCTCTTCTCTTCTCTTCTCTTCTCTTCTCTTCTCTTCTCTTCTCTTCTCTTCTCTTCTCTTCTCTTCTCTTCTCTTCTCTTCTTTCTCTCTCTCTCTCTCTCTCTCTCTCTCTCTCTCTCTCTCTCTCTCTCTCTCTCTCTCTCACTCTCTCCCTCTCCTCTGGCTCTGTCCCTCTGTCTCGCTCTTTCTCCTCTCCTCTCCTTTTGTCTTCTCTTTCTCCTATCCTCTTCTCTGTCTTTCTCTGTCTTTGTCTCTGTCTCTTTCTCTCCCTCTGTGTCTCTTCCTCTCCCCCTGTTGTTCTTGCTCTCTTAAATCACCACAAACAAAAAATCAAAGTATCATCATTTTAGAGCTGGAAGGGATCTCAAAGGTCATATAGTCCAATCTCCTCACTTTAAAGATGAGAAAACTGAGGCCCAGAAAGGTTTAATGATTGCCCAAAGTCATACAGATAACATGTGACCCTTCAAGACTGCCAAGCCACAATAGCTGCTTCCCTAACTAGATTTTACCCTCATAGTCCATTCCAGAATTTTTATCTACTGTGAGAGTCAAAATATATTTTCTGCAGCCAAATGAAATTTTTCTTGGTAGGCAGAATCAAGTATTCATAATTCAAATTGTGCTTTATTGGCTGAATTTAAGGAGGTATATTGCTAATGCAGGAATGAGATGTGTTTAATTGCTACTTGGTTTTCTAAAGTGAGAATATAAGCAGGCAATATTCCTACTCAGAAAAGCCAAAAGCCTCAGACTTTCTTTAGCTCTTGAGACAATTTTGATTTTTTTTAAGTTGCTGAAACTATATAAACCAAATCATTTTGAAAGGTGGAGGGTATCTCTTACGTAGGTCTGTTCATAAGTAATAACAGTGGAATAAATTGCTCACTTCAGCAAGGGGAGGCATTAGCTTTTCAGAGGTACAAAAGCATCATTTAGTAAATTATCTCTTCCAACACATTAAATGTTACCTTAGTAGCTGGAAAGTATTAATACACCCTCAAATGCTGGTCAGTGTCTTTCTTAATCAGTGATAATATCAGCCCAAATGGTTTCTAAGTCTTTAGCACTTGACTCTGATAAATACTTTAGCACTTGACTCTGATTAAGTCCATCCTTCACACTATTCTTGGGTCCAGAATGATGTGGTTTGGGACAATTCTTTGTTGTCTACTAGAAAACTTTGGCTTTCCATCCACTTTAATTGCAGATTTTCCCGGAAAATGCTGACTCACATTATCCATCTGTTAGTCATTTTATAGCAATCTCCTGTTAATGTCTTTTATAACCATTTATCCACACACATCTTTCCTTAACTTGGATTCACTTTTTCCTGGATGTATATGATTCAATAATAGTGGACATTCAAAATAAAACTGTTTAGGATCACTACCCTTTTGTTGATGGTCAAGAGGAGCATAGGTCTCCAGAAGAGCTCTAAGAGAGTATTTAAAGGGAAGTCAGTAAATATTTATGGATTTTTGGATCATTACAGTCTGAGAAATTTAATCTCATCTGTAGTGTTGTGTATGTGTGCCTGAGCCCCTTGGAGGTGGGAGGGCAATTCAAAGTGAAGGCCCTATCGAGACTTTGATCAATATGGTGGAAGGGATAATCTCTTTTCCATCTCTTATAACTTGGTCAGTTAGACAATAAACATTTATTAAGGGTCTACTATATGCCAACCACTGTGCTAAACCCGGGGGATATAAATACTAATAAAAAGACAGTCTTTACCCTCAAGATGCTTACAATCTATTGGGGGTGGGGAGAGAAAACACATTAAAAAAAAAGCTAAGAAGGAGAACTGGATAAAGAAATCCAAAGAAGCCCCAAAGCAGTGCAGCTGGTGGGAAATGGGGAGGGGACTATGGTGGGCCCTTTCCTTAAATGGCTGTCTCAAAGCTCATAGCTCCAAATGAACAGACCATTTTGAGAATATATGATATTGTCTCTTCCCTAAGTCCATTGATACCTTACTCCCGAATCTCCAACTGAATGGACCATATCTGCATTTTTAAAACAAATTTACGTTAAAAATGTTTGTCTCCTATGGAGCACCAGATGCAAAGGATTCCATTAAATGAAGTTAAAGATGATCATCTCAGGTGTGAAACAACGGAAAAAAAATTGTTAAACTGATCACTAAGGCAGATAACATTACTTACAAAGGAGTACAATCCTGGTATAGTGGAAAGATCACTGGATTTTAGAATCAAAAGACCTGTGTTTGAGTCTTGGCACTGTCAATTCTCAGTAAGACAGAGTCTAATATCAAGAAGAAATATCAGATCATCTAGTGACCAGAGATGTCAATAATTTTGGAGCACTGCTTAGAACCAGATTAAAATGTAACTGAGAAATGTTCAACAAAATAAATAAAAGGACAATACAATATACACAATGTTAATTTGTGGTTTTCTAAGTCAGTATGAGACCTGCAGGAATCTGTTTCTATTTGAGTTTGGCACCACAGATCTAGTTCAACCCACACTTGATCAGATAGCCCTTCTACCACATCTCCAACAAGTGACCATCTAAGTCTCTGTTTAAAGACTTCCAAAGAGGGCCAATCTACTACTCCCCAAAGTTGTTTATTTCATTTCCCCATAGCTTCAATTGTTAGGAAGCTTTCCCTTACCTCAAGGCAAAATCCACCACTCTGTAACTACCATGTTCCCTTTAATATTTCTCTTCTTCAGGCTAAATATCCCCAGTTTCTTCAGAAAATCCTCAAATGCCATTTTTTCTAGTCCATTTATCATATGTTCACCTGATTTTCAACATGCTCCAAATGGCCTATAGCTTTCCCAAAGTGCGATGGCAAGAAATGAACAAATGATATCAAGATGTTCCCTCTTTAATAATATGTAGTGGTGCTTTTCAAAATACTGTTTGATTGTTTTCCTCTGAATTTATCTAACATAATGAAGATGTTTGTGGTAAAGTGGGACAAGCTTCAACCTTGGAGCCTGGAAGAATGACTGCCGTGCTTAAGACCTGCCTTTGCTATACTCTAGTTATGTGACCATAGAGAAATTACTTAACTTCTCAAACCACCTACGCAGCTCTGAGATAATAAGTTACACATGTTTTGGCCATCTGAATCAGTGGGGGGAGTTTCTACATCAACAATTCCCTATAGTGATGAAATCATAGGTTCAAACCTTGCTCCACCTCCTGGGGAGGGGGGGGAAAAAGGGAGGGGAAATCAAACCTTACTCTTTGGCCTTATGTTCTGCTGGGACTGAAAGATCAGAAATGAGGTGTCTATGTTCTTAATTAAGCTTACAAAACCCTAAATGAAGCAGAAATTGGAAATGGTGTAGGGATCAGAGAAAAAAGAAATAAAGCTGAGCAAACAATAAAAGATTAACTTAACAAAAGAGCAAAATTCAAAGAAACTGGGAGGGGGGAAGGTGGTGTCTAAGTACTACTGGGAAATTACTTATCTGCTTATTTGTTTATTTACTTGCCTACTCATTTATTTATTTGTTCATTCATTAATTCATGTATTTGTTAGTTCCTTCAATCATTTGTTTATTTAGGTCACATCAGCAGGACAAGTTCCACCATCATTTAAACGGCAGATGAAGACACTTACCTGGATGGGGATGTCACTCTGCTCCCTTTACTTAATATGGTAATATTTCACAGGATATTTTTAGTCCTGCTATACAGGAGGCGAGTATCACAAACTATAAATATACAATATATTCTTCTATCAACAAAATGGGGTCAGTTTTCCTTTGGGCCTACTTTGAAACCTTTCTTTCTCTAGTCATTCCCCATTTGAGGATTTATCTTTCTCTATTTGGGAAAGGGGGAGCAGAAGGATTTCCCTCACAAATTAACCCTCTGTGGCCTTTTCTGGGGCTGAAAAATTGCATGTAAGTGATTAGCATCCTGGTTCAAAGTACAGTCAGCAGATGGGAGCTGTGCTGAGGAAAAAGGTGGAGATATGAGAGCAGTGCAAGAGATTCCTATAGCTCTGCCACTCTTTAATCCTATTAGCCAAAGAGAATACTACACCTTCAGAAACTCAGGAGCAGGGGGTCATCTAGCTAGGGGCACAGCTAACTAACTACATTATCTCCCTGCAAATTCTGCCTTGTGTATTTGAAAGTGAATACTGAATTAAAAAAGAAAAAGCAGGCAGCTTCTAAATCAATCCCAATATTAGGCTGCAAAATAGAAAAGGCCTAGCTCTAAACTGAAAAAACAACAGAAAGGCAGGAAGCTCTATCATCCAACATGGTCAGAAAATGGTTTGCTTTGGTAAATCAAATATTCTAGTTACAAGAGAGTTATCACAAATGCCATATGAGCATTGTTAATTTTTAAAGAATTTAAATAAAATATGAAATTACAGTTTGATGGGTTTGTGGATTCATTAGTGAGGAGCTCCTTCCATCTCTCCCTTCATTCATTTACTCATTCATTCATATATGCATTCAATGATACTTATTCAGCACCTGCTATGTGTAAGTTATAGAGGGATGCTAGGCATATACAGGCAAAGACTAAACAGTCCCTATCTTTGAAGAGCTTATATTCTACTAGAAGGATCCAAAGAAAACACAAATAAATAAATATAAGGTGAATTGTTTTCAGGGGGAGTGAAGTATTAAGACCTGGGAAAATTAGACAGACCTCACATAGGAGATGAAGTGGACCTTGAAGGAAGCTAGGGCTTCTGAGCGGTGGAAGGAGAGAGCATCCTAGGCATGGGGGACAACCTGAGCAAAGATGGAGAGATTGGAAATGGAAGGGAACAGAGAGTGGGATGCTTCATTTGGAATGTAGTATGTGTGAAGTACAGTAATGTGAAATAAATCTGTAAAGGAAGGTAGTGGCCAGATTGGAAAGGACTGGAAATGCCAAGCTGAAGACTTTGTTATTTAATACTTGAGCCACTAGAAATTCCCAGGCAAGGGAATAAAATGGTCAGCCCTAAATTCTGTTGGGTTTCTGAACAGGGATCACAGACTGGTAGCAGGTAGAACAATCAGGAGGCTAGTTCAATCATCCAGAGAAGTGGAGATAAAGACAGGAATACCTGAGACATGGTGTCATGGAGATAAAAATGATAAGACTTAGCAACTGATCGAATATGTGGATTGAGAGAGATCAAGAAGGTTCAAATGAGTAAGACTGGAAAGGAGTGGATTTTTGGGAGAAAAACAATGAGGTCAACTTTGGACACGTTGAGTTTGAGATAATAACACCACAACCACCACCAATAATAATAATTTTTATATAGCACCTTTAAGGTTTGCAAAATGATTTACAAACGTATCTTATTTTATCCTGAAATAGGATGGTGTCCATGTGAGTGGACAGAAGGAGGTACAGAGAGATGTTGTTGCTATTAAATCACTAAGACTTGGCACCAGTATAGATCACAACCACTCCACCATGACTCCTTATCCTATGTAGCCCTTATCCATAGCAACATACCAAATGTAATGGATGGAGCCTTTCCTCTGGTTCTTTTGATATCTTAGAAATACCAGTGTGGTTCTTTGTCCAGTTGTTGTCTCATTGCTGCCACACAGGTCCTCCATCTCTTTTTTCAGGTTATATTGTGTTTTATGTCAATTGTTGAAAGCAAATTATTGAATGAATGAATGAAATGCATCATAAGGGAAGACTAAATTACATTTCATATGAGTCATAGGCCAACTACTCAGACTATGCCCAATATAATTTAATCTTTCTTCGAGTATTCATCATGAGTATCCATCATTTATTTGTCAAGCATTTATAGACAGATAAATGCTCTCTCTCCTGAGCCCCAGCTCTGCATTACCAACTGTCTGCTGAATACTTTGAGCTGGATGTCCTGGCAGCTAGATGGATAGATTGGAGTCAATCAGATAGATAAGAGTTCAAATCCTGCCTCAGACACTTATTAGTTCTGTAACCCTGGATAAGTCATGTAATCTCTCTGTTCCTCAGTTTTCTCATCTGTAAAGTGGGGATAATAATGGCAACTATCTCTCAGCATGTTGTGAGGATAAAATGAAGTATCTTTGTAAAGCACTTTCAAATTCTAGTTCTATCTTCTCATCACTTTTCACTTGGACTATTGCAATCACCTCCTAATTGGGCTTTTTCCTCTCCTTTCTCAAACCCATCCTTTACCTAGACACCAAAATGATTTTTCCCAAAGTACAGTTCTGACCACGTTACTTTTTTTCTTAGTAAAATCTAGTGGTTTTCTGTTGCCCCTCAAATCACATAGAGACTCTTCTGTTGGGAATTTAAAGCTCTCAACAATCTAGGGCCAACTTATCTTCTAGGTCTCATTATATATCACTTTTCCTTCATGGATTTTTCCATCCAGATAAACTGGCCTTTTTGATATTCCTCACACATAAAACTCTTATTTCTTACATCTGTCACTTTATAGCTACAGTCTGTCACGTCTGGAATGCAAACCCTCCTCACCCCTAATTCTTTGAATCCCTAATTTTCTTCAAAGCTACCTTCACCATAAGATCTTATTTGATTTCCTAGCTTTCATGACCTTCTTCTGCTCCCCCCCCAAGTTATATTTATTCTGTATGTACTTTTATTTGTACAGGTTGTTTCCTATAGAATGTAAGCTCCTTGAGGGCAAAAATAGTGTTGTTTTATCTTTCTATCCCAAGCAACTAGCAAAGTGCCTGGCAAGTGGTAGCTATTTAATAAATGTTCATTGACTAATTATATAGGCACCATATATACTACAAAGAGAAATAAAAACATTATCCTTGCCCCCATGGAGCTTACAGTCCAATATGCATTTCAGATCTTATAGCAATTATAGGATATCATTAGGCATAACAGTTTTCAAGGAGTTAGGGAAGTATCTATAAATTATAGATACATAGAATATATAAATAGAGAAATAAATAGAATGTTGCAAAAACTAGGTTTTACTCAGGATTGTTTCTACTACATGCTAAATGGTACTATGGTTAGAGTCCCCAATGGTAGAGAACAGATACATCCATTGCCTGGAGGACTGGTATCTAGACAGTTCAGGTTTAGGGTGTCTGAATGACTTTTATGGCAAAGGGCATTCATTGTCTCGGAACAGAAAAAAATGTTCATGAATGAAGAGAAGAGCATGCAATACTCTGATCTCTCACTGCACTTCTTTAATAGTGGTTCCTAGTAGCATACTTCCTGGAAAGCTTTACCATTATAAACATCTCAAGCTTACTGAGTTCCAGTCCCCCCAGGGAAGAGCATTCTACCAGCTGAAAAGGCTGCTCCAAGTTTACTGTCTAGGCGTTAAAAATCAAACTGCAGTTTAAAGTCATTCTGAAGAGCTCAAGAGGTTTGGAGATTGCAACAGGGATCGTGACAGTTACCGTGTTGGTAACTGCTGTGCTGGGATAAAAGGGTGTTGATCGTAATCTTTCTTTCAGGCCAGGTTACACAAACTGACACAAGCCTGTTTTATACAACTACTACTGGTATTAATCTAAAAGAAATAAGATACTGTGCTATAATAATAGTTGGCACTGACATTGCCCTTTTCATCCTAAAGACCTAAAAAATTGAGAAAATCAGGCTCTGGTAACCTGCATGCTATTGGGATTCTTAACCTAGGGTCCGTGGGCTTGGTTTTTTAAAAAAAAAATCAATATTTTAATAACTGTATTCCAATATAATTGGTTCCTCTTTTGTATTTTATTTTATATATTTTAAAACAGTATTCTGAGAAGGGATCTATACAGGTTCATGACACAAAGAAAGGTTCAGAATCCCTGCTCCAGAGGGAAAGGTCTGATCAAGATTCATTGTAATCTATATGATGATAGCATGTGCGACTGGGTCAAGAAATACCAAGGAGAAACGAGGTAATAGTTTTAGGAAACACATTTTAGGAAGCAAGCAGAGCTATGTGGAATAAGTCAAAAGGTAGAATTTCCAGTGTGGCTATTCACATTGGAAAAGTCATTGATGTATTATTTTCTGTCTATTCTCTAAACTATACAATGCAGATAACAATTGTGGCTTTGTTTAATGTTCTTGATTGCATTTCTTTTTCCCTGTGTATGGAGCCTCAAAAATATTCATGTAATATATTGATGAAAATCTTTGGGAAAACACAAAATGTCATGAGGAAAGAAAAGAGAGAATTATCCCAAACTGGTTCCTCAGTTAAGGGAAATAGAAGCTAATTGTTTTAGAGTAAATTAGGATTGAATCTGGGATCACTCTGGAAGAGGAATTTGATGGTTTTGATTAACTTTGCAGAGTGAAAAATACAATGCATATTTACTGGATGAGTATTTCCAATTTGTATGTTTGAGAGAGTAGGAGAAAAAGTCAGAGAGACATAAAAATATACCAAAAAACCCAAAAAACAACAGAAATAAGAGACAGTGCTGAATCTGGCTCCGCATACTTCTTCTAGGACCTTGGGTACATTAGATCCAATACTCTAGGCCTTAGTTTCCTCATCTGTAAAATGAAGGGATTAGATTTGATGACCTCTCATGTCTCTTTGAGCTTTAAATCTAGCATTCAATCATCCTAAATAGCCTCAGTAAGAATAGAAACCAAAATGCCTGGATGTTTAAAAAGAAGGAAGGGTAGGAAAAGATGCAATAACCAAAGAGCTAGAAAAGAGACTACTCACTCAAAAAAGCAAAAGGGTGGGTTCAGGAAATGAGCAAGGGGATAGGGAGGAAAACAATTACAATATGATGCAAAAAGCAAATGATCAAATATTGTGGAGTAAGACAATTGAAAGAAAAGACACGGAGGAAAAACAATAGTGGATTACATTAATACGTTACATTATTATTAATGTAACTACATTACATTAATAATAGCAGATAGCACTAACAACAAAGTTGGAATATCCAGAAGACCTTTCTAATTGGATAATAAATATTCTATCGCAAGAGTGCCTAACCTGTGGACAGATTGCAAGGGTCCATGAACTTGATGTGAAAATATACATAGTTATTTTTCCTAACCTCTGATTGAATTTTAGCATTTCCTTCAGCTATTTATTTATTTTTTATAAAACCTTATTCTGAGGAGTTGTCCATCTGCTTCACCAAATTGACAATAGGGTCCAAGACACAACAAAGGTTAAGAACCTTTACTCCGGGGGTCGGGAATCTGTGGCCTTTAGGTCCTCAAGTGCAGCCCTTTAACTGAATTCAAACTTAACCTTTGGGAGAGGCCACAGGTTCCCCACCCTTGCTCTACTCTAATGTTGGTTTAGAAAAAGATTTGGCACTGGTTAAGAGCCTAAAAAAAAAAAAGGAATGAGACAAAGGAAACATCATGGACACACCTATGGAAATTTTAAAGAAATACATGGAACAAATGAAAAATTGAATTGTTCTACTGAAAAAATAGTAGCAGAAGAAAAAATAGTATTAAATTAAAGGACAATGTAACAAGAGGCTTGATAAATTTATATGCAAAGATTACAGATGCTGATTGGGCATACACGCATTGTAGTTTTCATTCTGTAAAATTATTATCTTAAAAATCCCTTTTCCAAAGGGATCCCAGAACTATTGCTAATCTGCTCTGACATAATTTTGCAGAAATTATTTAATAGTCATTAGACTCTCTGAGAAAAAAAAATATGAAGAAAGAATCTGACCACCACATTTCAGGAAATCACATAAGAAAATTTCCCAGAATTATTGAGATCAAGAGACAGATTACAGATCAACAGAATAGACTAGACACTAACAATAATGAATGTCAAATTCAACTCACCACCACCAAACTTCATCGCACTTCAGAGCTACTTTGATAAAGAAATGATTTTACAAGCAGCTAAGTAGAAAAGAATTACTTATTCCTGTCTCCCCCTCCCCCCAGGGGACACATGATAGCTGTCTTCTTCAAGAACTTGAAAGCCTGTCATGTGGAAGAGGGATTATATTGTTCTATTTGGCCTCAGAGGACAGACTGGGAGCAGTGGTGGAATTTGCAAAGAGCCAAATGTATGCTTGAAGTACAGAAAAATTTCCTAACAATGAGAGTTATCTAAAAGGGGGATTGATCGTCTGGTAGTAAGTTCCCCCTCACTGGAGGTATTCAAGCAAAAGTTGGATGACCACTTTTCAGGAACTGTTTCACTTTTGTATTTGTATCCCCAATATATCTCCAATGCCTAGCACAATGCCTGGTACAAAACAGTTGCTTAATTAAAGCTTGCATATTGACTGTTGATAGTCAAGTGTGCTGGAGAGGGCATTCTTTGTTGAAAATGTGTTGTACTAGATGACAGCTGAGTTCCCTTCCTACCCTGAAATTCTGTGATTATCAAGGAACATGAATTTGGAATTGTAGGTTTATTCATCAAGATGAAAAAGACAGGAAAACCTGGAATATAATGCACTACTAAAAATAAAATAAATAAAATTGGCTTCATTTTGTTAACTACCCAGCTATATTATCCACACTATTAGGAGAGAAAAATTAAAATAGAATTTCCCAGAATTTCAGAGTCTCTATAAGAAAAAGGAAGGCCCATTAGACCTTTGACATATATATCAACTCAGATCCAGAATTTCAACAGGTAAAGGAGACCAAGCAGGGCTAGGGCCTTTGCTATGCAAGTAATGCCTGAAATTTGGAAGATCAGATTTCCAATCTGGCCTCAGATATTTGCTATGTGACCCTGAGCAAGTCACTTAACCTGTGTTTGCCTCAGTATCTTCTCCTGTAAAATGAGGATAATAATAGCACTTACCTTACAGGGTTGTTGTGAGGCTTAAAGGAGACAATAATTGTGAAGTGCTTAGCACAGTGATAGTTATTATTATTTATTATTATTATTATCATCATCATTTCAATGAGGTAAAGCCTGGGCTAACTTTAAAATAACAAGGGAGTTGTTATGATTTGCAAGGGTAGGATGGGATGGGGAATAGATATGGGAGGGACCAGTAGAGTAATGAAAGCTATGGAATAACTAAATATGACTTCACTGGAATCATCATAGAGGAATATCAAGGCAAAAACTGCTATAATTCAAGGGTCTCTAAGAAAAAAAAGAAGTACAATGTTTTCCCAAATAGGCTAGGGGATATGCTTAATAATAAAAAATAAAGGGATAGTGTTAGGAGAAAAAGTAAATGTTTGACTCTGGGAATTAGTTAGTTGACAAGCATTTATCAAGAGCTTACTGCGTGCCTGGAGTGGTACAGTAGATGGAGTACCAAGTCTAGAGTCAGGAAGACTGTTTCTGAGTTTAAATCTGGCCTCAGACACTTACTAGCTGTGTGACTTTGGACAAGTCACTTAACTTTGCCTCAGTTTCCTCATCTGTTAAATGAGCTAGAGAAGGAACTTGGCAAAGCCAAGAAAATACCAAATGGGGTCATGAAGAGTTGGGTACAACTGAAATGACTGAACTGAAATGTGCCAGGAATTAGGCTAAGGACTGGGTACACAAAAGAATGCCCCAAACAGTTCCCATCCTCAAACTCACACACAAATAGAAACAACACATAAATAACTAGGTGTATCCAATTATCAAAGATAAGGGGATTCTTCATTTTGCATTTCTTGATGTGAAGGAAACAGAACCAGAAAAACAATATAGACAACGACTTTAAAAATGAAAGGAAAAAGAGAGAAAACCTAGAACTGAATGCCACGTAATTACAATGACCAAACATAGATCTGGAGAAAACCAAATAAGGAATGGATTTGACTGAAGGAAAAAAAAAGAATGGGTATTCCAAAAGGGATACAGGACAAGAGGAAGGCCACAAAAATTTTAAAAAAAGAAAGAAAAATTTAGATATAATAGTAGAAATTGTTTTGTGTTGGGTTATATGAGGGAGGGTGTTTGGAACTAGGTTAATTCTAATGAACTAAAGGAGGTAGTAATACTTGCTAATAAAACACATAATATAGCATGGAAGGTAGAAGGAAACCAAATTGAAGAACCATAACTTTGAACAAAAATAGATCCAATTCCTCTGAGAAACAAAAAGGGGTTTCAGACTGGATAAAAAGGGAAGACCTATAACATATAGGAAACACATCTAAGCGGCATTATTTGTAATGCCAAAGAACTGAAAACAAACAAGGTCCTTAATGACTGAACAAATTAAGATGTATGAATATAATGCTACATTTTTGTACCATACGAAATTGTGAATATGAATTCAAGGAAACATGCAAAGACATATGAAATGATGCAGAGTGAAGAAAGAACAACTAAAAGAATAATGTGTACACTGTCTAAAACTATGTAATGAAGGATAACAATAACAGCGAAAATCCGGGTTAAATATACTAAGAGGAAGTCCAAGAAAACAAGCAGGAATATATTTTGATATCTACTATGTTAAAATGAAGATGCCTATAATTTAGCCTGGGAGATATAACTCACCAGAGTAACAGAAGTTGATAGGCACATATACAATCATTTGTAATCTTTTTTTTTGTCTTGATACTGATTTAATTTTCTTATTTTTTGGTTTACAAATTTGAATATCTGTACTTTCCAAGAGATGTCAAAATCAAATTTCCACATACTCTAGAAAAAGAAAAAAATCTCAAAGTTAGAATAATTAAATTCAATGAAATTAAGCTTTAAGGGAGTGTTGAGAGAAAGAGAATGCCAACTTTCCACATAGGTAAAGAGAGATGATCCTCTGAAATAAAAATCTTCCAGAGATTATGCTGATTCAGCAAGGATCCTGTTCCACACTCTAGGGCAGAGTATCTTAACCATGAGTTCATTAACTTTGACCTAAATATATGTTTGTGTATGTACATATGTAGATATATATTTTCAGGTGCTTCCTCCAATAAAAATACATGTTTAAGAATGCATAAATAGACATATATGTACACATACATGATAGAATTATATATTTAATATATTTAATATGTAATTCATATTATATATGCATATATAATGATACAATTATATATAATTCTAAATACTTAAATATATTATATATAACTATATTATCTAAGTATATGACATAATATAAAAATATAACAATATAAACAAACATGTATATTACATAGATATAGTACATATAAGTATATAATTATGTATCATGTAGATACCAAATATTTTATATACAATTATACAATTAAAATATGTCACAATAAAATTTGTTTCCTTTGAAATCCTATGTGCTATATGTTTTATTGTATGCATTTAAAGATATTCTGAGAAGGGGTCTATAGGCTTCACCTGATAGCAAAAGGGGTCCACGACAGATAGGGATACTTCTAGGGATACCTAGCTTCAGATAAGGCACACAATGGCAGTGTTCCCTTTGTTACATCTCCAAGGAGATTCCCTAGTTATATTTTAAAAGTGTCCAATTTTCTCCTATCAAAAGGTCCCGAAGTCTTGAAAAAAGTGAGTCAGTGACTATTTCCATAGTGGAGTCCCTGCAAATTGAATGGCAAAAGCAGTGAAAATCAGATCTCTCTGAAAGGAGCCAGCTATAAATCTCTGTGAAACATCTCCCTTAGGATTAAATTGTTCCTTCTTACAGCAAGCTGTTAAATTCCTTCAATGATACCTTACTCTCTAGACATACACAAACCAACAGACACCCCTCCTAGAACAACTTTCAGCTTAAGCAGCATTTTGGAGAAGTGGGCTTGTCTCTGAGATGATTTCTTGCTGCTCAGAATCAGGAGTATTTAATTTCTCTATGGTGTTCATGGGCTAAAGAGACTTCCTTAGTTACAACTTCAGTCAACATACTCCTCTAATTGAGGTGATGAGTAATAGCAATGTTAATACTCCATAAAGTGTTTGAAGTGTTTCACATATATAATCCTAATTATTGTCATCACAACATTGAAAGGCGGAACATGAAACGGTGAGCATGGTACCAGTTTTGAAGATTAGAGAAGCAAGGATAATGCATTTTTTATCTAGAATGATTTCTAAATCACTCTTCCTCCTACTATCCTTTAGCTATTATCTTTTAGTTATCTGAGCATAACTCTCATTTGAGAGAATACTATCACAAATACCTAAACAAATTGACTGTCTTAGAATTTTATGGGGCTTTTATAGATGTTAAAGGGATCTTAGGGTAAGTAGGACAAGTCCCTTATTGGACAAACAAAAAAAAAATGAAGCCCATAGAATTTAAGTGACTTATTTAAGGTCATATAGATAGTATACAACAGAGCTAAGATTTGAACCCAGAGCCTCTGACTCCAAATTTAGCACTGTCCCAAGCTGCCTTTTATCTTAACTTATAGACTGGTAGGAGGGAAAACAAATTGAAAAAATGACAACTCTAGGGTCAGGTGTCTCTGAAAAGCTGGCTTAGCCAATTTGTACAATGACAGATCACTAGGAAATATATACAATAGATAGGTACTTAATTCCCTTCTCATTAGAAACATACAAAAAAGTATTGGTTACTGTGTGCTCCTTGAGAACATGGACTATCTTTTATCCCTTTTTGCATCTGCAGGGGTTAGCACAGAATAAGTGCTTAATAAATGTTTACTGACTGGCTGACCCATATACATAGCTGCCCCATGTAGCTTTTGTAGACCCTTATATATGTAGCTGCCCAAAAACTGAATTAATTCCTTTGCTGTTGGTGGTGATGGTTTTGATTGTACATTCAAACAAAGGCGTACAGCCGTAATCCTTTAGCGTATAAGCTGCACTCTGAGGACAAATATCTCACTCTTGGAAGGCACATTAACTCTGCCAGTGCCCTAAGGAGCCATTACTGAAAAGAGAATCCTTTCAATGAATTGAATGGTATATTAAGGATATAGCTACTACACAATCAGACCAACTTGGCTAAATTTGGCAAGTAACTGAATGGTGAAGGGACGGAAAAATCACCTTCTATGACGAATGGTTCAAAGTTCTAATGACGTTTAGCCTGGAGCAGAGAAGACAGGGGGTACGTGAACCCTGTCTGGACTGTGTTTAAAAGGGTCAAGAGGGAAAAGAGGGAATTTTTCAGTTATTAGCAGTCATGTCTGACTCTTCATGACCCTATCTGGGTTTTCTTGATAAAGATACTGGAGTGGATAAAGATACACTTCCTTCTTCAGCTCATTTGACAGATGAGGAAACTAAGGCAAACAAGGTTAAGTGACTTGCCTAGGGTCACACAGTTGGTAGGTCTTTGAGGCCAGATTTGAACTCAGGAAGATGAGGCTTCCTGATTTCAGGCCCCATGTTCTATCCACTGTTCATCCTATGTTACCTGATGGGGCAGACACAGGAATAAAGGATGGAAATTGTGGGCAGCTGGACATCAGCATAATGTAAAATAGGCTAATTAGAGCTGTCCAAAAAGGAAATGGGCTGCTTTGAAAAGCTTAGAGCTTCCCCTAAAGAAGAGGTATTATTTCATAGTGCTCCTCTCCATTTTTTGCACTATTTGCAGAACATTGCATATACTGTTGGGCTTGATTGATGTATTTATTAAATTTGTTAGTTTGTTAGTTACACAAATGACCTTGGGAAAGTCATTTCGCACTCTGAGCCTCAGTTTCCTCATCTGTAAAAAGGGAGGTTGGATAATATAACCCTTAAGGTCCCTTCTAGCTCTAAATATATAATCCTATCAGTAGAAAAAAACCAATATTGGATTCAGCAATTTTGAATTCACTGGTCCCTTTCAAGAGAACAGTTTAAGTAGTCTTCAGTAGAACACTGGAGTTGGTGGTCCAAGAGTTGAGGTCCAATGAATTTTAAGAAGTGAAGGTGACAAAGGTAAATGAATAGTTTGAGATGATTGATGATAGAAAAAAAGAAAGGGATCTTACAATAGCTCAAGGGGTTAGCGAGGACAAATGCATTAATTTTTAGGCTGAGGTAGAGTTAAACATATTTGTAAGTCATCAGAGTGAAGGTAGAAGAAAGCAGCTAATGCAATGGAGGCAAGATCCCACTGAGGGGAACAGGATGACCACCAGAAGTGAATTTAGTTTTTAAAAAGAGGAATGTCATTTCTTCTGAGATAGAGGGGAAATGCAGACAGGAGATGAAAACACAGAGAAATGTGGTGGTGGAGAGAAGAAAGTTGAGGGAGCACACGGCAGATGGCCTCAATCTTCTCAGTAAAGGTCAAGGGAAAAATCATCTACTGAAAACAAAGGAGTCAGGAAGCTTTGAAAAAAATAGGAAAGCTTTAGAAGGGCCACCATGCAAGGACATAACAGATTTGACAGAAAAAAAGAGTAATTTTCATTTCAAATTTTTGTTCATCCAAAACCACATAATAGTTATTGCCTAAATGCAGGCAACAGGCAGGCATCAAGCCTTTATCAAGCACTTACTATGTGCTAGGCACAGGGCTAATATAATAGATATCCAGTCATCCCAACCTTGCTCACACCTGTAATTCACAGGCTTCTCACCTCTCACCTAGCATCTCTTGCTCCTTTAAAAATCTGCTCAGTGTGACAACTTTCCTAAACTTCCCAGCAGTTATGGTCTTCCCCAGCAAATCTGCCTTGTGTTTATTTTGTAGACACTTACAGTATCTATGTACTGCATATATTATAATTATTAAATGAATGAAAAAGCATTTGTTAAAAATGTAAACCCAGTCAAGCACTGGGCTAAGCAGACAGAAGCAGAAAAGCCAAGATAGCCCCTGCCCACAGAGCTAACATTCTAATGCAAAGGGAGACAGTGCACCTATGGGAGTGGCTGAGCAGGAAGGGGCACTCCAGTTTAGAAAGCCAAAGGGATGATGTGATGCTATAGCTAGGTGGCACAGTGGATAGAGAGGCTGGGCTTAGAATCAAGAAGACCTGAGTTCAAATGTGGCCTCAGACATTTACAAGCTGTATGACCCTGGACAAGTCACTTAACCATCTTTGCCTCAGTTTCCTTATCTGTAAAATGGACTGGAGAAGGAAATGGCAAGCCAGTCTAGATTCTTTGCCAAGAAACCTCCAAATGGCATCATGAAGAGGCAGACAGGACTGGACAACAGCAACATATAGCCAGCAGATTGACACACCCCTTCTGGGAACAATGGCAAAACTGATTTGATTGTGGTTCCAGAACTGGAGCAGGAGAGGAGGAGGAAGGATGTTCATCTGGTGAAAAGTCTTGAAGACAGAGTGGTTGTTATTGTTGTTGTTGTTTAGTTATGCCTGACCCTTCGTGACCCCATTTGGGTTTTTTTTTTTTGGCAAAGCTACTGGAGAGGTTTGCCATTTCCTTCTCCAGCTAGTTTTACAGATGAGGAAAATGAGGCAAGCAAGGTTAAATGACTTGCCCTGGGGTAAAACAGCCAGTAAGTATCTCAGGTCAGATTTGAACTCAGAGAGTTATGTCTTCCTGACTCTAGGCCCTACCTACACTGTAACCACTGGGCCACCTGACTGCCCTTTGAAGACTGGGATTAGGGAGTAAAATAAAGCATAGGTGGCATCTGGCTGCCTTAAATAATGGGCCAGGTGAGGCAGTCACTGTGTAGTTATATCTGGGTAGAATGGAAGGTCCTGAGGGCATTTCATTCTAGAATTTCATTCTAGAATCTTCATCCTCAATGATTAGCACTAGGCCTGGCACATAGCAGGCACTTAATAAATCTTGTTGATTAATTAAGAATATTATTGCACATTTCTATTTTCAGTATTTTAGAATTTCTCCAGTTTGTTTTGCTAACATTATATATATTTTAAAGTACCAAATTAGAAATTCATAAAATTACTTCTATTGTATGTTTAAATAACTAACATGAAAATCCAAATAAATGCCAACTCCCCCGCTCATATATATTTGAATATACCCTCCCATTTCCTGTCAATTATGAGGCGGAAATGTCAATTTTTTTTCCCTCCCATATTTCATCTTCCTGACTGGCAGCAGCAGCAGCAGCAGGAGCTCCCTGCAGGCTTGAAAAGAAGTTAAAGGCATAGAAACAACTTTGATTGCTGAAAGTAAAAGCAAGAGTACTTATATGTACTGCCCACATCCTTTCAACTGCTCTTACCAAGCCTTCAGAGGGTCCAATAGGACTAAAATTAACCCTCTGATTTATAATGTTTCCATGTTCCCAGGGCTCACCCTGTGAACAACAGCAGAGGTGAAAGTAGCTTGACCATATAATTTTTCATTTCCATTTTAGTGACCAAATATCTACTTAAAAAGAGTGAGCTTGTAAATCTGGAATGAATAATATTTTCTGTTCATATCAGGCGAGCATGCTCTCTTAAAACATAAACCCTATGCTCTTTAAAAAAAAAGGGGGTGGAGCCTGATTATGGATTTCCCCTCGAATAATATGACACAATAGAGACACACAAATTTCATTTCTTTGTCAGCTGTCATCGAGATCATCTTTGTGACAACGATAAACTAAGATACCTCTATGTATTGACATTCAGCAAACTTCCCATCAAACAAACAAAAGATGTTATTTTTTAAAAATCTAAATTAATGGCTGTATAAGACAACTTTAACAGCCAGGGCAAAAAGCCATCTTTCTTTCCCCCTCTGTAATGAGTGCTGTTTTTCCTTACTTAGGCATGAATACCTCCAAACGATGACCGGATTTACAAAGATGGACAGAGTAGGAACTGATGTAATTCATAAAAGTATCCAGTAATCAAGCAGACCACTTTGCCTATGCCTTAGTTTCCCTACTTATAAAATGAAGAGAATCCCCAACCCTTCACTTTCTCTCACCTTCCTGCATCTATATCTAATCCAGTGCCAGATTTCTCCAACCTAGGCATCTCTACATCTCACTCTTCATGTAGCTATCACCTTAGTATAGACTCTTATCCCTCTCTCCTGGACTACTACAATACCCTCCTAATTTGACTCCTCTTCCTCTGATCTGCTTTCTCCCCCTTTCCCCCAATACCAGTCCATCCTCCACAGTTTCCAAAGTGATTTTCCTTAAGTACAGGTCAGATTATGTCACTCCCCTGCTCAATAACCCCTAGGGGTTCTCTATTGCCTCTAAGACCAAATTGAATGCAGCTGGCATTTAACATCCTTCATGACTTGCTCCCAACCTACATTTTCAGTCTCAGTGTATACTATTATTCCTACACTTAGCCAAACTGGCCTTCTTGCTATAGATCACACGTGATGCTCCATCTGCTATCCCTCTGCCTTCGCACTGGCCATCCCACATCCCACATCCCACATCCCATTCCATGACTGGAATGTATTTCCTCGCCTCCACTCGCAGAAATACACAGTATTCAGTGGAGGTGTTGCAACCTACTTCTAAAAACACAGCAGTGGCAAAAGTGAGATTATCTCTGCCAATAAAACTGATTTTCTCTGGAATAACATGGGTGTGGTACCACTTTAAGAAAACTTACTATATGATCTAAGAGTTTACCCCACAGCTAACTTTTAAAGTGTTTAGTTGTGTTACAAAAAGGATTCTTTATTGTAGGGAGATGTTCCTCTACTATCTTACAACAGAGCTTCTTAAAATAGTTACCGTCCCACTGCATTTAAAATACATTTTGATCTATGAAATTTGATTTACTAGTTTTTAGGAAAAAATTTATGAAGCAAAACTCAGTATGCCTTCATTCCCCTTACCATGTGGTTGTTAGGGAGAAGTAATACTTTTAAAATATACCCAGGGTTTGGGAAGAGAGTTCAAAAGTTCAATGATTGGGGCAGCTAGTGGCACAGTGGATAAAGCTGGAGTCAGGAGGACCTGAGTTCAAATGTGGCCTCAGACTAACCACTGCACACTTACTAGCTGTGTGACCCTGGGCAAGTCATTTAACCCCAATTGCCTAAAAAAGAAAAGAAAAGAAAAAAAAGATCAATGATTTAGACTTAGAAGGGACCTTAGAAGCCATTTAATCCAATCCTGTCATTTTACAGCTGAAGAAACTAAGGCCCAATATCACACAGGTTGTAAATTGAAAAGGTAGGATTCGAATCCAGGTCCTCCGACTCCAAAGGCAATATTCTTTGTATACCTGTGCTGCCTTCCAGAGTTGCTTAGCATACTAATAAAAGTACATTAAAAATAATTTAAGCAAGAAAACACTTGTTTGTGGAAATAAAATGTTGCATACAAATATTTTCCTTACTATTTTTCACTGCAAGAGGCAGTAAGGCATAGTAGATAAAGACATGGCCTTGGAGTTAGGAAGACCTGGGTTCAAATACTGCCTATTCTTGCTTCTGTGTTTAGACAGTGTTGTGGATAAAGCACTGGGCCCGGAGTCAAGAAGACCTGAGTTCAAATCCAGCCTCCGACACTTACTAGCTGTGTGACTCGGGGCAAATCACTTAACCTCTGTTTCCCTGGATTTCCTCAGCTGGATAAAGGGGATAATAATAGCACCTATTCTGGAGGATCGTTGTGAGGATCAAATGAGATGATAATTGTAAAAAAGCACTTAGCACGATGCCTGGTACATAGCAGACACTATATAAGTGCTTCTTCCTTTCCCTTTCCCCTCCTACGGGGAAAATCACTTAATTTTTCAGTGTCCTGGGCAACTCTCTTAAGACTACAACTCGGATTAAAGGTGCTGACCTGCACTGGAAGTGGGAATTTCTTCATCTAGGTTCCTACTCCAGTGAAATCACAGATTCAGTCTGAATTACTACCTATCTTTATTTCTTACTAAAATTAAAACATCATTTAATGTCCTTCCTTGTCCATGACAGAGCAGCACTCAACAGCTCATGCTATATTATAATATAATACTTTTTAGAGCTTGGCAACTACATCCCTTTGAACGCAGGTCCAAAATGTATAAATCCTTTATATTGAATTATTTTCTTAGTGAATTATATTATAACGAAGGTTTCATTATTTCTACAGGCAACTATGGGTACACAACTTCAAGTTAAAAAAAAAAAGAAGACTATTCTTGTCCTTCAGGAATTTTACATTATATTAGAGCAATAATATTGCCTGGTGCACAGTGGAGAAATGAAGTATATGATAAAGAATTATTACCCTGATCATAAAATGCAATTGTACGGACAGGACAATGTGTTACTCCCATGAGTGTACAGACCTTGGACAGGGCCATATATACTGATGGACAAAAGAACTGGACTGCACATAAAATAGGAAGAAGGCATTGGGCAAGATGGATTCCAGTTAGGAAATCACACAGTGCTTCCAATGATCCCGAGCTGATCATTGACACAAAGGGCAATGTTTTTAATGATGTTGTTTTTCCTTTGATGCAATCTATAAAGTTGCAAAGCATGGAACAGCAAAATCTCAGGAAACTCATATTTGAAAGTGACCCAAAGGATAACGGAAAGACACATGGTGGGTGTAAATAGACTTCAGCACATTTATCAATGACGGTTTGCAGTAGTACAAAAAACATTATAAAAGAAAAAGCAGAAAAAGATGGTGGGTTCCATCATGTAGTACAACTAAAGGGTGATATGTTGGTATCAACAAAATAGCAAAACATCCAAACTTATATAAAGACAATAATAATAATGATGATGATGATGATCCTATAGAGCTGAAAATGTATTAGATATTTTTATTTATTTATGTATTATCTCTCTGAATAGCAAAAGGGAAGAAGGCATAGGAAGGCTGAAATCTTTGCCAGTAATTGGAGTGTTCACATGATGGAAGTATCAAAGAACTAAAGTAAGTACTGGCTGATAATCAGAGAAGGTGAATAGCTCAATCTAACTCCTTTCAATAAGGTAAATTTGGGTGGGAAAGAGGGAAAGGAAGACCATATGGTGACTAAAAAGGAATTTAGCTTCAATTAGGAATTCTTCAGTTTTAAGTCACAAAGCCCTAAAATCATGAAATGTTTTCATAGTGCCTCACTTACAGAAGTCATTCAATAAATATTTCTTAAATAATTAACTGATGAGTTACAATTCATCAAAAATATTAAATAGTACAATTTATAACTAATAAATTGGAGATGGGAGACATAGCATAGGATATAGACCTACAGTGGTAAAATGGGGGGAAAGGGGAGAGGGAATTAATTATAATACTTTTGTTGTTGTTCAATCATTCAGTTGTATCTGACTCTCTGTGAGCCTGTATGTTGTCTTCTTGGCAAAGATACTGGAGCAGTTTGCCATTTCCTTCTCCAGTGAATTAAGGCAAACAGAAGTTAAGTAACTTGCTCAAGGTCACACATTTAGTGAGTGCCTGTGGTCGGATTTGAAATCAGGTCTTCCTGACTCCAGGCTCAGCACTCTATCCACTGAGCCACCTAGCTGCCTCCAACAATAATAGCTATTATTTATATAGCACCTACTATGTGCAGGGCAACACAGTTTATCTAAACATTTTTACAAATATTATCTCATTTGATTACCACAACAACTCTGGGAGGTCTGTGCTATTATTATCTCCATTTTACAGTTGAGGGAAATCGAGACAGAAGTTAAGAGATTTGCTCAAGGTAAAGCAGCTAGCAAATGTTTGAGGCTGACTCCAGGCCCAACACTGTATCCCCAATTGCATCATCTATTTGGTCAATCAGCTAGCATTTATTAAAGGCCTATTACATTCCAGGTTCTGTGCCAAGCTCTGGGGATACAAAATAAGATCAAAAACAAGTTTCTTATCTCAAGAAGCTCATGGCCTAAAGGGGGAAACAAATTGCAAACAACTATGTTGAAACAAGCTCTATATAGCCTACATTGGGAGTCATCTAAAGAAAGCACTAGCATTAAGGAGGGCTGGGAAAGGCTTCTTGCAGAAGGTAGGATGTGAACCAAGGCTTGAAGGAAGTCAGAGACACAAGGACTTGGATATCAGGAAGAAGAGAATTCTAGGTGTGGGGGAAAGCTAGTGAAAATGGTAGGAATCAAAGACGTAGGGTTGGCAAGGGTGAGGACTGCCAGGAAGCCAGTGTCCCTGAATGGTAGCAGGTGTGGAGAGAAGTAAGGTGTACAAAGATTGGAAAGGTAGGAAGAGGGAGGCCTGTAAAGGGCTTTCAAAGCATAAGGTCAGGTGTACACTTCATTTATTCCGTCTTCTACCCATTGTGAATCTGGGAACGGGAAATGGGATGAGGCTGGAAGGAGAGTCTTGGTCAGGAGTGGGGTTCTTGAACTTCATCTTATGTTTCAAGGTAGGTTGGGCATAATCACCTTCATCCTTACTCCAGTAGTTCCATCTAGGATTTCCAAATGGCTGTACATTAAGATGCTCACAGCTGTCTGTATGACTTGGAAGCAACAAGTCATGTACAATTATTAATATTAACTAAAATTACATTACTGTCACAATTTTATTTATTTGGGAAGGTAGGTGGCACAGTGTATAGGGTGCTGGACCACGAGTCAGGAAGACTCATCTTCATGAGTTCAAATCTGGCCTTAGACACTTACTAGCTATGTGACCCTGGACAAGTCACCTAACCCTGTTTGCCTCAGTTTCTCCATAAACAAAATGATTTGGAGGAGGAAATGGCAAAGCACTCCACTGTCTTTGCCAAGAAAACTCCAAATGGGATCGGAAAGAGTTGGACATGACTGAAAACAACTGAATAATAATAACACTATTTTACTGAAAACATGAAGGACATTGGAAAAAGCTTGTTGTTGAGACCATGGGAGTTAAGAGGTCATTTCTCTCTTCTTTTGAGCCTGACTCTCCCCATCTTTAGGGGAGTCCTGTAGAGCTATCCACATGACTCTCAGGGATGCCCTGGGTAGGATTCTATCATTCATCTCCTTTGTGATGCTGTCTCTTTGCCACCTTTCACAGCTGTTTTTCTTTCCTTCTGAAGGCACTCTCCCCCATCGCACATTCAACCAGGGGAGGAGGGCAGCTCTTGAGCAGTGAGACAATGTAAAAATTATACTGTAGCCTCAGCAGATGATGTTACAACTTTTCTAGGACTAGGAAGCTGAAATTGCTCTGGGCTCTATACCTCTTTTATTCTTTGCATTGGTCAAATAGCTCCAACTGTGCTTCCTCAATTGCTTCTTTAAGAGTTATGCTAGAACCCACCTCCTACTCGTCCTCTTTACTGAACTTCTGATGATTCCGGAAGAGAGAGTGAGGCTGATGATTTTGCTCAACTCTGCCTCACTTACGTCCAATTCACATGCAAGTCAAGACATCACCAGTGATGTCACCGGTTCTCTTTGAAAATGAACTACCATCACCACCACCACCACCACCATACCACCATACCACCAGCACCACCACCATACCACTAGCACCACCAGCATACCACCATACTACCACCACTACCACCAACAGCCCAATCCTGGGTGAGAGGTGATGAATCCGTCCTGTGCTTCTGGATGGAGTGCCTTCTGCTTGCTCATGATCTATTCAGGAGGGTTTGAAGGGCTTCCTCTACTCTCTCTTCCTACTTCCCCCTCCACCTCCCACAGCTCCTTTTTTCTCCCTCCCCTCTTCCTCTAAGACAGACGGAACAGGCTGAGCAAATTAGCCTGGGGCTGCTTTTGAGAAAGAAAAAAGTTTGGGGTGGAGGGTGGGAGGGAAGGAAAAGAGCAAACTGCTGTTTCTGGAACACAAGTGCATGAGAATAACTACACTTCACTTCCATCTAATAAAGAAAAAACGTAAAAGAAAGGTTACATACAGCAGAAAAAAGGTGAGGACATAGAGCAAAGGGAGAAAGGAACATTTACTCTCTTCCTATAACTGGAATTCCAAATGCTACATTTCATTCAGTTTCCCTGGTGTGAAAGAGCGCTCAGCATCCTCTCCCTTTCTTCAACGGTTGTCAGGTTTTTACTAATAATATCAATTTTAGCAGTGAACAGTATTAAAATATCACAGATTAGAACACTGGGTGGATATTTCTGAGGATGACATAGGTGACAAGCTTTTTTTTTTCTTTTTCGAATGATTCTTTCTTGTTGAGAGCATATCCCCTCATTTCCAGTGCTTTGAAACATACAATGAGATAACAATATAATCATAAAAGCTAATTAGTAAAGATTTTGTGTTGTGTTAATGATGCGTAATTGATTATGGCTTGAGGAGAGAGAGAAACCAACCATTCTCCCACGATGAGCAATATATTTTGTCCTCTCCATATTGCTGAATAATTATGAAGATAGTGACATTTTTATGATTAAATTTTTGTCCAATATGGAGACGCTACCTCACCATTTTGGCATTTTCTCACATTTCCTTATACCAGTAAGGAAATGGAAGCTTTTAAAAATTGAGAAAGAATTCTGAATGTGTGATTATTGAAAGGATGTATTCACCTTCTCCATGAGAATTAATAAGTTATGGGCATCTGAAGTCCCTCCCCAATCTATATCTCTGATCCTCTGATTATACTATGAACAAATGCCTGGGCCCAATTTCTGCATACTGCTGCTATTATGTCTTTGATTTTGGCGCATTATCACTGATGTTTCTTTTAACTACTTCTTTCCTTTTCCCCTAAAAAAATAAGCCATATTTATACAAAACATGATGGGAACTTTTTTGGGGGGTGGGGAGGGGTGGAGAGGGGAAATTTGAAAGTAACAATATAATCATCTCATACCCTTCTCCTGGGGCATTCCCCATCGTCATTAATCCCTAAATCAAATGAGCATGTAGTTAAAAAAAAACAACAACCTGGTTTTTATGGAGAAAGAAGTCAAAATATAGAGAGCCTGAGTTTCCTTAAGTATATTCCCTTCAACTAATCAAAACAAAACAAAAAACCAAACATAAAACCAAATATATAACAACAAAGACAAACCTGGAATGACAAAAACCCTTTGAATTTCTAACATAGGGATAATTTTCTCCCCTGACATGAGGGCCTGTGTGATTTATCTTGTTCATTTCCTGCCCCCCCAAGATGTCAGTTTTATATACACTCGCCACTAAAGGCTCTTAAAAGTGAAATCTAATGAAATCAAAATACTTTTAAATTTCTCAGTCCATCTTCTACTTAAAATAAATATGCATATATTACTACTAATTACTATCACTTCTGTTTTTAAGGGGGCAGGAATCTGCTCTTTTCATAAGAGAGCTGGGATCTAGCTGAAGCGACAATTGAGGTGCCTAACACAATAGTGGCAGAGTTTCTACAAGCTGAGATTAAGAGTTTGTTATGACATGGCCCTTTATTCTTAACACCCACCCAAGACTGTAATTCTGGCATAGTAATTCCCTGTTGTTATTTTCTGACATTTGGAAATGTCCAAAGTCACTCCACTCAGACACCTGCGGAGATGCTCCCAGCACTTTAGCACCATACGTGGCAATAACCACATGACCCAATCCGACCCGCCCAAAGGGTAAGGCTAGCATGAAAATTGCTCTTGATCGCTTGATGCCATTTTGGCTCTGCGGGCCTGCCACACTCCTCCTCCTCCTCCTTGTCTCAGACTGTGTGCAGAATTTTGGCATCAGAGGAGCCATCTGTAGTCAGACTGTCAGATGTATCTGTCTGATAACTATATAAAATGAAAAATCCCAGCCCTGAAATATGGTATCACATACAGAATACAAAGTTTGCTGTTGGTGGGGAAGGGAGGGAGAGAGAAAAGGGAAAAGGGGTTAACATTTATGAAGTGCCTACTATATGCCTGGCACTGTGCTAACCATTTTACAAATATTATCTTGTTTGATCCTGACAATAAGATTTGGGAAGTATTCATTTGGGAGGGATCTCAGATCTAGAGCTGGGAGGATTAAAGAGTCATAGATCTGGTGCTAGAAGAGACCTCAGATAATAATGGTTAGCATTTATGCAGCACTTGAAGGTTTGCAGAACAATTTTGCAAATATTATCTCATTTAATCCTCACAATAAACCTGGGAGGTAGTAGCTATTATTTAACTTTTTTTTTTTATTATTTTACAGATGAAGAAACTTAGGCAGACAGAGGTTAAGTGACTCCCCTGGGTTCTGAGGCTGAATTTGAACTCAGGTCTTCCTGAGACCAAGTCCAGGGCTCTATCCATTGTGCTATGTGGCCACCTCAAGAGTCTGTCAACTCCAACCTCTTTATTTCACATATGAGGAAACTCAGGCTGAAGGAAGTTAAGTGACTTGCCCAAAGTTGTATAGCTAATAAATACTCCAGGTGGGATTTAAACCCTGAACCTCTGACATTCAGTGTTTGGGCCTCTGTTGGCAGTCTGATGACATCTTCTCTGTGAGTCAATAAGTATTTATTAAGCACCTACTGTATGCTAGGCATTGTGCTAAGTGCCGGAGATGTAAAGGTGAAAATGAAACACTCCCTACCCTATAGGAGTTTATTATATCCTGCTAGATCACGCTATGTACATTCATACAGAATAGATGCAAAATAAATACAGGGTAGTTTTGGTAGTCAGAGCACTGGCAGCTTGGGGGCTCAGGAGAGGACTCATGCAGAAGAAGGCCATGCTTGGGCTGAGCTTTACAGGAACCCAGGGCTTTCAAGAGACAGAGGTGTCCAACCACCCTTCAATCTCTTTGCTATATTCTCATCTCTGTCTCTAAACGTGGGTGTATACCAAGGCTTATTCCCGCTGCACAGACATTGACAATGAAAATCCACCAGCTGTGCCTGCTGACAGTTCTCCAATTGCCTCCAAAGAATGCTTTCAGTGGAAGCTCCCTTCCTTCTTTAGCTGAGGGTAGGCCTGATCTCTCAGGCACCGAGAATGACCTAACTTTGCAAAAGCTGCCATTTAACAGGAGATGCCTTCATGTGGGTGGGCAACAGCTTCTATTCCCTTTTATGTGTTTAAGTGAATTTTTATACTCTGTATGCGTGCCCTGAGGTGATTTAATTGTGAAGGGGGCAATTGTATACATAAAAGAGCAAAATCATAAATAAGTAAATAGCAGCTAATTTCAGAAGGTGGGGTTATAGCACTCTGCATGCCCCCAATTCTCTATTTTGCTGGGTAAGGAGACCAGTCCTTCAACAACATGATACGATTGAACATTAGACACACATTAAACTCAGAGCAATAATGGCTAAGGCATTAGGGATAACAAAGTCCTCCTCTTCAGTCTAGTAAAGTGCATCTATGTTCCTTGTTCTGGAAGCAGATCTGAAACCCTGCATGATTTAAGTTCCTCTCCCCATCTGCTTGTTCTAATCAGTGCTGTGGACAGCAAACAGAAGCAGCCTAGCCTACAAGGCATTGTAGCTGCCAATTTCCCTTTCCTCCTCTCACCTCCTACTTCTCTCCTTAGTCACATGTATATTCACTCTCCTTCTCCCTCCCTCCTCCCTCCATTGCTTTCTCCACCTCTCTCTCTCTCTCTCTCTCTCTCTCTCTCTCTCTCTCTCTCTCTCTGTCTCTTTGTCTCTCTCTCTCTCTGTCTCTGTCTCTCTCTCTCTCTCTCTCTCTTTCTCTCTCTGTCTCTGTCTCTGTCTCTCTCTCTCTCTCACACACACACACACACACACACACACACACAGTGTTGTTTTATCTCCATGTAACTTTATTTCTGTGGTGCTAGACAGGAAAGAAGTAAAACCACTGATTCACCTCTTTTCTGACTCAAGTTTTCTCATCCTACATTAAGAATTCATGCAATTAGGAAACAAAAGTTAGCTCATATGTTTTATTTTTTGCTAATATCAAGATGAAAAGAAGTTGAATGTACATAATAGTCATTTAATAAATACTTGTTGATTGATGAATTAAAGGAAAAGGTCATTAAGAGGTGTAGAAAATTGAAGTGGGCTATTTCGAAGGTAATGGATTTCCTATCACTGGAAATCTTCAACTGGAGATGGCATGACTACTTGTCCGTAATATTGCAAAAAACATTGAGATATCAGTTGGATTAGACAGATGACTTGTGAGGTACCTTCCAACTCTGAGCTTTTATGAAACAGTGATTGATTAAAAGGTCAGTGTGAACTAGCAGAAAAGAAGACATAATCACAAACACAGAATTTTAGAGCTGGTAAGGACCTAAGCAGCTAGAGGAATCACCAGTCCCAATGTGTTCACCAGTCTTTGCTTAAAGACCTCCAGCGAATTGCAATCCAGTCCTTCCCGCCTTACTGTCCTTGAGAAAGTACTGGGTTAAGTGGAACGATGAGGGCAATACACTTGGAGACCTTCACTTTCAGATAGTTCTCATTGTTAGCAAGTTTTTCCTGATTTCAAGTTTACTTGCCACTTCCTCCATTGCTCCTGGTTCTGTCCTCTGGGTCCAAACAATAACAAAATTCATATTTCTACATGACAGCTCTTATAGCTTAGAGACCGTTATCATGGTCCTTTCCCCTCACTCTTCTCTTCTCCAACTTAAACATCTCTAGATCTTTCAGCCAAGGCATTTAACCATCCTTATTGCCCTCTCCTGGCCAATTTACAACCATCCATGTTAAATTGTGGCCAGACTGGATTAAATGCTCCAGACATGGCCTGACTAGGGTAGAGTACAGTGGAATATTGCCTCCTTATTCCTAGAAACTGTCCCATTCTCAACAGAGCCCTAGATTGAATTAACTTTTCTGGCTGCTGCAACACACAGCTGACTTCTATGGAGACTGCATTAGACAAAGAACCTTTCAAAACTTTTTTTTGGCAAACTATTGCCTAACCATGTCTCCCTGATCTTGTACTTCTGAGGGTGATTTTTCAAGCCCATGTGTAAGGCTTGGGTTCATATCTATTGAATTTTATCTTCTTAAATTCAAGGCAATATACTAGGTCAGTGGTGTCAAACTCAAGGAACTGGGCTACTACACTGTACATAAGGATTTAGTTTTAAAATGTACTATTATCTATGGTTCAATGTATTTTCATTTTGTTCAATATTTCCCAATTACATTTTAATCTGGTTCAAGGCACTACTCAGGAGGGTTGCTGGCTGCATTTGAGTTGGACACCTATGCTCTAGCCTGAAAAGATATTTTGGATCCTTGACTCAGTCCTTTAGTATTTTAGCTCTGCCTCCCAGCTTTGGGTCATCTGCACATCTGATAAGAATATCATATGTTCCTTAACCAAAGAATTTTATAAAAATGTTAATCAGTACAGGATCAAACTCAGATTCCCTAAGGTACCCTACTGGAAAACTCATTCCCTTCAAGAAGACATTAAACTGCTAATAACTATTCTTGGACTTAGACTATTCAAGCCGCTAATTGTACTATTATATAATAATAGGGACCTAGCTAATTGTACTATTGTCCATAAGTGTCAAACTCTTGGGATGGGTCCCAGTAGCAGCAAAGTGTGGCTGGAGCAAGATTAAAATGCAATTGACAAATTTTTAACAAAATGAATAAAAATGAAATACAATACAATGTAGATAATGTGAATTTGTGGTTTTTTAAGTCAATGTGTGGTCCAGAGGGATCTTGTTTCTATTTGAGTTTGATACCACTGCCCTAGCCCATACCTCTCCATCTTTCCCACAGGAATAATATAATTTATAAAACATCTATTTTTTCCTAAAATCTATACAAACTAATAGCTTTCCCATAATTTGCCAGGTTGGTAACCCCAGTTTAAAAATAAAAAAAAATAAACGAAGGAATTAAGGTGAGTCTGGCATAACCTGAAGTTGATGAAGCTGTGATCACTGTTCACCTTTTTATTCCCCAGCCATCTCTTGACTTCTCATTTCCCTCCCTTTAGAGAAGGAAGCTTAAGAAGTTAGATGACTTCCACCACCTCATTTTCTTTTCCCTCCTTCCCTCCCTCCCTTCTTTCCTCCTTTCCTTTCTTTCTCCCTTCCTCCCTCCCTTCTCCTTTCTCCTTCCCCTCTTTCCTTACTTCCTTCTTTCCCTCTTTCCTTCCTCCCTCTCTCATTCCTTCCTCCTTCCAGCCTTCTTTCCTTTCTCCTTCCTTTCTTCCTTCTTTCCTTCTTTCCTTTCTTTCCTAGGGCCCACAGAGGTAAAATGATTTGCCCAAAGTCACACAAGAAGTGATAAAACTGGGGTTCAACCCTCTGACTAAAAATCAGCTTTCTTTCCACTATATTACATTGTTTCTAATAATCCATCATAGAATTTTCTCTGGAAATGAAGTCAATCCACTAGCATTTAGGCAGCCAGGTGGCACAGTAGGTACAGCACTAGGCCTGTGGTCAGTAAGACTCAAGTTCAAATCTTCCCTCAGCCACTTACTAGCTATGTGACCCTGGGTAAGTCACAACCTCTGTTTGGCTCAGTTACCTTATCTGTAAAATGGGGATAATAAAAGCACTAAACTCATAGCATTGTTGCAAGAATCAAATGAGATAATATTTGTTAAGCACTTGGCATGATGCCTGGCACATAGCAGGTGATATATAAATGTTACTTATTGTTACTATTATTATTTAATCTTTCATGATCGAGAGGAAGTTCTTCTAATGCCTTTAAAAGGTAATCCTACTGCACACAGAGTAAGCAAAGCAGGATTCTGAAGAGTCTGGCTGTGACACATTCTGCAAATTTTAAAGATGCCTCACATAACAAAAAATATTACATTCTAAAATGTGGGATACTTGTAACTTATTTACATTTAATGGAGTAAGTTCCAACATTGCTCTATGTGTGTGTTTCTAGAGATCCTTACCAGGACAGAAGATAAAAGGATGAATACAGGCTGAGATTTTAGGGATCCCATAAAACTGGAAATAGACCCGACCAAGCACAACTTCCATGTTTTGTAAGGAAAGAGAAAAAGTGGGTCACAGAGGTTCGACAGCTTCTCTGCACAGCAAGGCATCCCCTTCTACCCAACTTTATGGTCCAGATCCTTTCGTTAGTACCCTGCAGTCTAGTTAAGCAATTGACTTCTTTTACAGAATAAACAGAAGATGGGGTACCCAATCACAAACAGAAAATTATGAAATTGTTGCTCCCCTAAATCCCAAGCAAACGTCTAAATGGTGGTAGTGCTGGAGGGGAAGTATTATCCTTATGGGAAGAATCAGAATAAACTAAATCTCAGTAGGTAATTTAACCTTCTGGATGTGCTCACACAAATTCCATACTATTAATAAGTATCACGTTCTTAGGGTGGGAGGTGGAGGGAGGAATTCTTCAAATTGGCCCTTTTTATGCCTTGTTTCCTCCTTTATGTGCAATTTCATCTTTCTGGGGCCTACATAAATCTCTCTCAGCCCACATTAGCCTCCCATTATGCGAGATCTGCCATAATGACAGCCACCTGTTTTAATGACAGAGCCAGGATGTCATAACTTACAGCAAAGTGTTGTTAATCTAAGTAACCTTTCCTTTCAGGAATGCCATCCCCATCTCCATGCAGTTACGAGCCATTTCCAGAGCACCTGCTCCCCCTCTAGTCTTAAAAGGTAAATTTCTCCCGAAGGGGGCTCCCCTGCTCTTAACCCCACCCCTAGCTACATTATCTGTGGAAATCTGGCTCTTCAAGTCCCTGGATTTTTATTGATTAGGGTGGGGGCAGGGCAGTGACAGGGATGGAAGATGGAACGAACAAAAAATATCAGGAAGAAACAAAGAAGAGAACATACTGTTTGAAAATGAACATTAACGTACTGTAATAGGCCAGTCGGAAATTTGTCAACATAGTTAAATGGCCACCTTCCCTCAGCTTCTATCTGGTAACAGCTGCTGACACTGTTGATAGGTCATTCTTATCTCCTCGAGGATATTGGGTAAACTGGTACCCATGGCATCATGTTGCTTAATGCAAGTGATTACTATGAATGCCATTCTCCACTCATGTGCACACAATGGTGTTCACATGCCTTTCTTTTCCACTGATTAAGCCTGGCAGCATTCCCAAAATAAACAACATAATGCGAAGGCTTCTGAAAATGGCTGGTTCAAAAACATCAAAGCTGTTCTGACAAAACCATGAAATATGTATATATCATTGGCATTATGGAAAAACCCCATATCTTTAATAAGTTGATGTACTTATGATCTCATCTGTGTGGGTACGCTGATCACTGATAAAGGTCACAACTATCCATACCTTCTCTGTGTGAGAGCTGTGTGAGCTTTGCCACTAGCCTTCAAAAAAGGCCTTCCTGTGGGTCTTCATGCATGGCTCTCATAGATCTTAGAAAAAGAAAATCTCAGAAAAAAGAAACTCTAACCTATGTTGAATCTTCCTCGTAGAATGATAAAAAGATAATCAATCCACCACTAGGCGCACCCTCCTCCCCTTGCCTTCTCTCTTCACCAAGGCTCTTAGTTTGCTCACAGGGCTTAGACGAGATGAGAGTCAAAAACTTTTTTCCTTCAAATAAGATGGAGGGCCACTAGACCTCACCATATTCACCATACTTCCTAAAGTTGTCTAGGTCTTATCATTCTGCTCTGTTTTGATACATTGTACTTCCCCTCTCAACCACTCACATTGCCATTTGATCTACTTACATAGACCTGAGTATTACCACTGGATCCCACTGGACTTCTGGACCTTTCTATCTACCCTGCAATTCATTCATTCATTCATTCATTCATTCATTCATTCATTCATTTATTTTTGGTTTTTCCCCCTCAATTAAAGTGTGAGCTCTTTGAAAGCAGGAACTGTCTTTTATTTTTCTTTCTATGCCTGGTGCTTAGCTCAGTGCCAGGCACATAGTACATACTTAATAAATGTTTATTGATTGACCAATTAACATCCTAACCGTGGACAGACCAAGAAGCTGAGAGCCTGTGTTTAGCTGTACAAACAAAGGTTAATGGATCTAAAGCAAGAAAATAAAATCACTGGAGTCACACAGTCCCAGGCAACTACTCAGGTCACATGTTCTTCCAAGAACTGTGGTCTTCAATAACAAAATAAAGAGGTTTGATATGACCACTTTGAGTTAAAAGATAGCAACCAATCATATAGAAAAAGGAGCTTATATGGATAACTTTTGGAAATAATAGATTACTCTTTACCTTAAGAACAAATGCACTTTGGTCTATGTTGGGCTTCCCTATATGTAGAGCAATCTTGTGTTTGATGTAATAAATTAGCTTTGTATTAACTTTCTCTGTGGCTACAAAACCATCCCAAGTAAAAGGAGGAATGAGAAGTTAGAAGTTACAAAAGGCAGCCAGATACGTAAATAAACATTACGATAATAAACCTGAGGATCAAAACTATTTTGCTTCCTGGTCAAAAGACAAGAATGCGGAAACCCTAGTGGTTGGCAAAAAATATGCCACGTGCTTTTAAAGTGAGCCCATCTGTTTTTCTCACTGACATCTCATCTTAGTAATCTCTTCTTAGTAACTTCCACTTCTGAAGCCCCAGCACATTTCCTGAAATGCAGGTACTACTATTTTCTGGGGAAGAGTTAGTCAAAAAGTCCAGTCTTGACCCACTTAATTCTGTAGGAAAGCTTCAGAAAATTCACTAAATGTTTGACATAAATGCTGTAGAGAAAACACTATTTGTATCTTTTTTAAAAAGTCATCTTTTGTTTTTGTGTTTTTATGTGAATAAAAAGAAAAAGAGTGTGTTCCCTTAAGGAATTACAATTCAATTTACAAGGCACTGTAAGACTTCAGAAACCCTGAGTACAGTAGCCTCAGTGTGGTTTATCACTCAGTAGCTATTTATTTCAAATGAGTAATTTTTAATGGATAATGGTTAGCATCTGATGAAAATACAAATTTCATACTAACTATTGTCATCAAAAGCTGGGAGCTGGGCAGAAGAATCAGGTGACATAAGCCTTATTATAAAGAGACCATCACAGGATTTTATACTGATTCAGGGAGACATGTTAGAGAAGGTTTTTTTTTCTTCTTTTCTATTTTCTGCTTCTGCCAATGGAAGAATAATAATAATAAAGGAAACCATACAAGTAAACAGGGTCTTCACTTGAGAAGCTGGATAGTGGAAGTATGGGATACCAGCAGCTTGCTGCCAGTGGCTATTTTCCTGTTTGTGGTTGGGATCTTATCTGTCCCCTGCCCCTTGTGAAGGGGAATGGAGGCTCCTACAGCTAGTATTGTGGCTGAGCTAGCCCAGTTCCGGGAGAGAGCCTGAGTGCTGCAAACAGAGAGTTAAGCTACGGAGTCTGAAGTACTGTTTAGTGACACAGAATGAAAACTATTTGGCATCAGGTGCAAGTATTAAGACCCACAAGCTTGCCCCTTAACTTCCTGGCAAATAATTTTATGGGGCATGATGACAAATTTCCAGCCCTCTTAGCTCAGGTTTATCTATTCCTGGAACTCTGGGCCTGGGATTCCCCTGTCTCTCCTTCCCCCCAACCCCCACTCCAACCCCTACTGAGTGGGCCAAGGGGTGGTTTATATTGTCAGCCTGTAGGGGCTGAAGAATGTCCACACACACACACACACACACACACACACAATATTGTAAAACAAACCAGTATGAAGAGACTGGGCCTTCCATTGGGAAGGACTGGAGAACTTTTAATAATATCCTCCAGATCTAAACAACCAATTCACAGATATAACCAGAGAGCCTATGCTAGGGCATTCTACACTTTCAACAAAGATTTACACTGAAATAAAGCACAGACCAATTTTTGACCTGATCAATCAACAAGCATTAATTAAATGTCTTGGCTTAATAAAGATACCAGGCAACATGCTAGGTGCTAGGGATACAGATACAAGGAATAAAACAATCCCTACTCCCAAGGAACTTACATTCCAGTGGAAGAGATATTATAAGAGTGTGTACATGCATATACAAAATAAATGCGTACAAGATAAAAAAATAATTATATGCAGGAGAGAGAGAGAGAGAGAGAGAGAGAGAGAGAGAGAGAGAGAGAGAGGGAGAGAGAAAGAGAGAGAGAAAGAGAGAGAGACAGAGAGAGACAGAGACAGATACAGAGAGAGAGAGAGAGAGAGAGAGAGAGACAGAGACAGAGAGAGACAGAGACAGAGAGAGACAGAGATTGGGGGAATCAGGAAAGGTTTCCTGTATAAGAGAGCTGGCTGGCTGCATCTGGAAGGAAGAGAAAGATTTGATGAGGCAGAGGTGAAGGGAATGGAAGAAGGCCCCACATTTAGAGAGGTTGCCAGGAAAAAGGTAAGGAGGATGAGATTGAGTGTCATATGTGAGGAACAGAGAGAAGGTCTATTTGTCTGGATCACAGAGTGTATAGAGGGAGTCATACAATGAGACTGAAAAGACAGGTTGAAGCTGGTTGTGAAGAGCTTTAAAAGCTAAAGAGAGGAGCTTATGCTTTATCCTAAAGGATAAAATCTTGGGAAGCACTGGGACTGACTAAGTAAAGGAGTGACATGGTCAGATTTGTGCTTAGGGAAAATCACTTTGGCAGTGGTACGGAGGATGGGCTAGAGTGGGGAGAGAATGGAGGCAGAGACCAATTAGAGAGCAGTTTCAATCATTGAAGTGAGAGATGATGAAGATCTAAGCTCACGTGAAGGCTGTAGAATAGGGAGAAGAAGTCAGATGTGGGGACGTTGCGGAAGTAGAAACAGAAGGATTTGGCAACTGAATTACTATATGAGGTGAGAGACTGTGTGAAGTCAATGATAATGTTAAGATTATGAACCTGGGAGACTGGAGGAAGAGTGGTGCCTTCAACAGAAATAGGGAAAGTTTTAGGGAAAAGATAGAGTTCTGTTTTAGACATATTGAGATCTCTCCAGGACATCCAGTTTGGAGTGTGCAATAGGCAATTGGTGATATGAGACTAAAAGTCAGGGAAGAAGCAGGGGATGGATATACGAATATGGGAGTCATCTATATAGAGATAGGGAATGGATGAGGTTATTGAGAGAGTGTAGGCAGAGAAAAGGGCCCAGGATAGAACCTTGAGGAATATCCATATTTGGGGAGCAAATATGGATAATAAGCTAGAAAAGGAGAATGAGAAGGAAAGGTAGGAGGAGAAACAGGAGGGAGTAGTGTGATGAAGGCATTTTGGTTGATAGCCAAAGAAGCTTAACATGAGAGGATGGTAAGGTCTAGTGAAAGTGTTTTGTTTTTTATTTTTGTTATTTAGGATGAAGGAGACTTTGGCATGTTTGAAGGTAGTAGGGAAGGAACCAGGAAACAGAGAGAGACTGAAGACTATAGAAAAGAAAATAAGGGGATGATTGAGGTTGAAATCTGTTGAAGAAGATGGAAGGAGGAAGGGATCAAGGGCACATGTGGAAGGGATGCCTTGGCAAGAAGAGCCACCTCTTTGTCAGAGATTGGCATATAGGAGGAGAGTGGCAAATGACATCAAGGGTTTTTGAAATTAAAGACAGAATGGGCAAAAGGCCTCAATTTTCTCAGGGAAGTTACTCAGTGGAAGCAGACCCCTTAAACAGTCCTGTGCCAAACTGGTGCAAATAGAAACAACTGCTTGCTGCCCCTCCAAATGGAACATGCCGCACACCAAATCTGTTCCCTGGAGAGCTGCCTTAATTATCACCAAGATATTGTCACCTTCCATGTCAACAGCTTCCCATGCCTCCCTGGGGTTCTCTGGATTCGCTGACTGCCTTTGCACAATTTTTACATTTCCTGGCAGTTAAAACATACCTTGTTCCAATTTCCCTCCCTGTCTCCAGCTTCCATCTTCACACCATTGCCCACAGCAGGCAGCCAGGCTGATCTGCCAACTCCTGAACCTTCCCTCCCAGATGAATACTAGGAATATCAGGATGTATTTAGCCCCATCAAAGCATATACTCTAACTCTTCACCCATGAGGGGAAGCTTGGCATAGTCAATAGGACACTGGGCTTGGAGTCAGAAAGACTTGGGTTCAAATCCAGTCCCAAATAACTGTGTCATATTAGAAAAGTCCTTAACTTTTCTGTGCCTCAGTTTCCTTATCTCTAAATAAGGGGATTGGATTTGATGGACTCTAAAGTCCCCTCCAGCTCTAAATCTATGCTCCCATGACTGAAAAATCAATCTTATCTTAGGGACCTCTCCAACCCTGTGGGCCACATCTTTTTTTTTATTTTCAGGGCCAGACACCCAAGCCCTATGGGTATTTCTGGTCAGTTACATTACAAAAGGATATCCATATGATCATCTGTCTCTCTCACCAAAGCCCTAGTGCTATCTTTAAAAATTAAAAACAAAACAAAACAAAGCAGGAAGATCAATGAACTATGGTTGTGCCATGATATGGCCACTGCACAAGAAGCTACATGGCATAGGCAGATGGTGAGTGGTCCCTGAAACCAGGAAGACCTATCTGCCTTTGACACAAACTCACTGTGTGATCCTGGGCAAATCATTTAATCTCTTAGCGCTTTAGACCAATGGTGTGAAACTCAAGGGGCAACTGGGTGACTCAGTGGGTTCACTTGGGCCTGGAGTCAGGAAGACTCATCTTCCCAAGTTCAAATCTAGTCTCATTAGCTGTGTGACCCTAGGTAAGTCACTTCACCTTATTTGCCTCAGTTTGCTCATCTGTAAAATGAGCTGGAGAAGGAAATGGCAAACCACTCCACTGTCTTTGTTAAGAAAACTCCAAATGGAGTCCTGAAAAGTAGACTGAACAACAAGTCAAACTCAAATAGAAACTTAGACCATTTATGAGGATCCCTGCAGCCTGCAAACTGACTTTGAAAACCACATATTAACATTGTCTATGTTTCATTGTCTTTCTATTTGTTTTATTAAATATTTCCCAATTACATTTTAACCTGGTTTAGGCTGCATTGGAGAGTGTTGCCAGACAACTCTCCAAGACTACAAGTTGCAGAGAAGACGCCAACCTGAGAGAGTCTCCTTATCTGGGAGGTCATTGCACTAACGAAATCATAGGTTCAGTCCTTATCTCTGCCCTATGGCCACTTTGATAATAATAATAGCTAGTATTTATATAGTGCTTTAGGGTTTGCAAAGTACTTTACAAGTATCTCATTTGATACCATAACCCTGTGAGGGAGGTGTTATTATTACCCCCATTTTACAGATGGGGAAACTATGGCAGATGGAGGGGAAATGACTTGCCTAGTCACACAGCTAGTACATGTCTAAGGTCAAATTTGAACTCGGGTGTTCCTGACTCCAGGCCTGGTGCTCTATCTACTGTGTCACCTGGCTGTCTCAACCTAGCTACCTAACCCTGATGATTTACCTCTCACAACTTCCAGGAGCCATATACAGAAGAACAAGCATTCTTAGAGCCTGTTTGCTATGGTTTTCCTTCTTTTCATGTCTTGATTCTCAACACCATTTTAGTATTTAGTCTCTTTTAGTCCTCTCAAAGTAGCAAGAGGGGCTAACCTCTCATGGGCAAACCATGAACTGGTCTATTACCACCCTGTGCAATCTGCTCCCAGAAAAATGTCAGAGGCTAGAAACAAGGTGATGACTCGGGGAAAGGAAATTCTGGTAGACAAAAAAGCTGTTAATATATGTTGATCCCTTATTTGAGGGGACGTAAAAACCCAATCCCTGTCTACACCAGCCACAGGACCATAGAAAGTCTATACTCTGCCTTTAACTTAAACCAGTGTCAGGCTTGTTGGCCTTGGTTTTCAGTCAGTAAGACTTTAAGACAGAACCTCCCAGAAAACCAAAACAAATGTATAAATGTTTGAATAGAAAACAAAGGATTCTTTTTTGGGGGGGAGAGATGGGGAGTTCAGGGAGGAAAACTCCCATGATTCTCCTTTATATAGAGAATCTTACAGTCACCCAACTTTGCCTAGACCTCACTGAGTGAGTCAGCTAGGGTGTCTCAGTGGTTAACAGTGCCAGGCATAGAGTCAGGAAGACCCTAGTTCAAATTTGATCTTAGATACTTAATAGCCATGTGACCCTGGGCAAGTCACTTAACCTCTGTTTTCCTCAATTTCCTCAAGTATAAAACGGGGGTAATAATAGCACTTAACTGGAAGGATTGTTGTGAAGATCAAGTGAAATAAGATTTGTAAAAAGCCCAATGCCTGGCATATAATAGGCACTATATAAATGCTCATTCCTTTCTCTCTCCCCCTCATTGATGTTATCAGGCAGTAACAGCAGCAGCAGCATTTTACACAGTCTCATTTCCATGCTGATTCTGCCTCAGCTCCCATGGGCAGGGGATCTATCTTAAAAAGCCTTTTGTAAGTGCAAGCCTTTTGTGTATAGCTTCAGGTGACAGGCTGATGGCTTTCCTTTGTCTGTAATACCACAGGTAGACACGCAAGCATATTCAAGTGTTCCAGACACTATCTAGGGCTTTGAGTGGCTGCTGAATATTGCCTGGTATGGGTACCCTTGGGAGAATGGGACACGGGGGTCTCCTGAAGATAATTCAGCTCCTCCCTCCCTCTGGGCAGCCCTGGTTGACTTTGTCTATAGACTTCACCACAGACTTGTGCTTTTGTAGAGCCAAGATACCATTCCAGTGGTGGGTTGGCAGCCAGGGTGTTAAGGCTCACTTCCTCTCTGAACCTGAACCCCATCTTCCTCATCACCATTCACTTGGTGATTACTACAAGAAAGTTTCTGACCCCACGGACCTCTCTCTCATTCAGTTTTGTTCTGAGGACCCCAGTTTAGATCACGTTTTCTAGACAACCACGTTCCCTGAAATCTAAATCAAAGTTCATTTGTCTACCAGCTACTTCTCCCAATGTGACAGACAGATGGAACAAACCGATCACACCCCCAAACGGGAGCTCTCCTGTTAATGCCTCATCATGCTATTAGGATGATTGGACTACTCCCCACTGAAGAGTTTTACTACAGTATCTCCATCTACTCCTTTACCAAGACTACTAACACCACCTCTTGGTGCCTCTGCTACCGACATTTATGTTGAACTTTAAGAATATGTCTTTATTCATAACCGTGGATTTCATTCCTGGTTTTTCTTAGCCTGTAGCCCATGTGCTATGGCTCCAGCAGTGATGATTATTTAGGAGACTTGTAGACACCCAAACTAGTCAACAGACTGCCATAGAAACTGCAAACCAACCCCCAACTGGACGTCCAACTGCCAACACTATACTAGGGGAACCATTGAAGGGAGAGAACAAAGCCTGTCTATCTACCAGGGAAAACTGCTTTCAGTGAGACCTCTTTAGGCAGTTATCAAACTGTGCTATTGATCCTTTTATCACTATGTAATTTTAGTTATATCTTTCTACTTTTCTATGAATTTAATCTATCTTTCACCATTCATTCTTTCATTCCTTCAATCAATTTTTAAGCATTTATTAAGAGACTACAATATACCAGGTGCACTAGAGATACAACATGAATAAAACAGTCTCTGCCCTCAAAGAGCTTACATTCTATAGAGGGAAGCAGCATGCACATAACTATGTATATACAAGATTCTTACAAAATAAATATAATGTAATTTGTTGCAGAAGAAGAACTATATGAAGCTCAGGGGATCAGAAAAGGCCTCAAACCTCAGTCCCAAGATACATCCATGAGCACCAAGCTTTGCTGGCGAGTCCAGAAGGTCAGGAAGAGTTTGCCACCTATGAAATCACATTGCCCCAGTGATGGCAAGGATACCTCTAACAATGTACTGATTGTGAGGAATACAGACTGGAAGACTGGCCTTGGGAACTGTCTATGACCTCTATACCCTAATACTATTTGGGATATTTCATTACTTACTGTCTGGTGACATTTTTAGTAGAGAAGGTTTAGTGTTATCCAGAGCTGCATTTTTATACCTACAAAATAACACATAAAAATGGAAGTATAATCCCTTTTCAACTGAAGAGATCAAAACATATTTCCCATCACATAACAAAAGTGATGTGGCCTGGTTTCTAAAATGCTGAGTACCTGTGAAGTGTGTCCATTGTCTCCCTAGCAGTCTGATCTCTTCTGTACCCTGACTTTCCTTGGCAATGTCTCTCTCTGTCTCTTTCCCTTTTCACCAATCTTTCTCTCTCTCTCTCTCTCTCTCTCTGTCTCTCTCTCTCTCTCTGTCTCTGTCTGTCTGTCTCTCTTTCTCTCTCTCTCACACACACACATACACACAACTCCTATTGAAATATTTTTCTCCCATCAATACATGTCTTCCTTATTCCTGCTGACTCAGGATAAGCCTTATAGTCCCTGGCTTATATTTCCTAGGGCCTTGCAGAAGAAGAACTCCTTGCTGGACACCATCTTGCTCCCTACCTTTTCTGGACAACTACTCCCAGGAGACTCACTAAGCATGACTTCTTTCTGGGGACTCTCTTAACTCCGCATGTTGAGGACACTAAACCTGAGAAGCTATATAGCTATTATGAGGGTTTTTTACACACTTTTGTCCTTTTAATTGAATATGGTGATGATATTCTTAAAAACCACCTCTCAAAGGGAACAAATGAAGTCAGGCTCACAGGAATAGAACGACAGTTTCACAAAATATAAAGCATGCTTTACAGAAATTAAAATACACAGCTGTCCGAAGAGATGGATACTATAATTCTTTTTTTATGGATGAAGAAACAGCCAAAAGCAGTTGATTATTTGGTCAAAATTATTTTGTAGGAGAGATGAAATTACATTTACATTTCAGTTATCAAAGAACATTTTATACGATAATTACTTCTCTTACCTGTACCTCTCGTTCTTTATGCTCCTCCACCTTACTCCCCACTTAAGAAGCCAATTTTTTGGACACTTCACTACTCATTAGAATCTTTCCCAAAAGATGGGCTGGGAAGATATAAAAGTGTTTTACTTATGCCATGTAATTTAAGTCCTCGATAGGTGGTAACTGTGGTATAGTGGACAGTGTACTGCCTTGAAGGAAGACCTGAGTTCAGGTCCCATCTTCTACACATAACAGCAGCGTGATTTAGACTGGACGCTTAACCTCTCAGTGTCCTCGGGCAATTCTATAAGACTATAAGTTGCAAGGCTGTTGCTAATCTGCATTGGTGGAGGGGGTTTCCTTACAGGTAATTTCTTACACAAATGAAACCACAGGTTTGGACCAAAAAATACCCAACTTGACAGGAGCTCTGCCATAAAATCTAGGTGCACGAGAAGATTTATACTGTTGGCTAAAAGAAATCGAGGGTTATATACAAATTTAAATTAGCCATGCTAGCCTTATCATTTCATTAGTAAAGATAATGAAGATTGATTACACAATGCAAGATTTAACCAAAAAAGTAATTTTTTCTGTTTTCAGAAAATTTCTACTCATGAAATTCTAATTGTAATATACCATGTGTATGTAGTAGTAAGAAAAATAAACCACATTAAGATTCTTAAATAACAGCAATAGCTTATATTTAGACAGCCCTTTATAATTTGTAAAGCATTTTGCTCATAATGACCCAATAAAGTAGATAGTGCCTTATTATCTATACTAAACACCCTCAGATCTTTTAACTGAACTTCAGATGGCATTATTTTCTTTATAAAGAAAATTACTTACTTTCCCTCTTTTAGAGGGAAAATGAGGTGTAGAGAAGTTGTGACTTATTCCAGTCACAGTGGTGGTGAGAGTTGCATTTGGAATCAGAGGACCTGGAGTAAATCCTAGATCTGCCATTTATGAATTAAGCGATGTTAGGTAAGTCACTTAACTTTCCTGGGACTCAGTTGTTTCTCATCCACAAATAGAAAAGAACAGAATAGATGACCTTTAGGGTCCCTTCCAACTTCAAATCTACTGTCTTATGATCTAAAGTACTAGAGTACTGAGCCCGGACTTTGGATTTCAAGTCTGAAGCTTGAAATAATAATCATTCACAGAAATTGAAAATATATTGCTAATATCCCCAAATGATGATAAGGAAGTTTAACTGCATTCTCAAATGCCAATTATAAAAATATAACCACCTCAAAACTCTTTTTATCACCTTAACCAAAGTATAAAAAAAATAGAAAAGATAATCAGTTGTCACTTTCTTGTTTTCTGTATCCGTTCTGTACAAATGGATAGTTGGAGTAGTATCCAAGTGTGTTGTAAGCATTTGTGAATTCCCTAAGTATCCTGTTTTTCCCAGGAAATTTGCTTTCTAATAGCCAGCACAGCCAAACAAAAATTAAATCAATAAATCTGTAAGAGGGAATTGTCAAGTGCTTGTAGTAATGCTAGAAGGAAGCCAGGGCTCATGGACTGAATTCCCAGATCTACGACTCACCTTGCTATGCAACTCTGGTGTCATGCACGCTCAGTGTAAATGGAGTTCCAGGAAGGACAGTGATGACACTTTATCTTCATAAGACTCAGAGCGGGTATGGGAAGCCACATAGAGTTTGGGCTTTGTTTTGTACAACTGTGTTAGAAGAGTGCAAGCAACTTTCACCATCTTCAGAAAACAAAACAAAAAAGAGCTTATAATAACTGCCTGCTGTATAATCTTGACTTTTGCTAATATTCTTTCATTTTACATGCGAAATTATCCTCTCTCTTGTGTCTCTTTTTCTTTCAGTATAGCTATTATAGTCCAACATATCTCAGATCAAAGGTAGTGACAAAAGGATGCCCCAATATGGGATTATTTCTTTAATTCTGTAGTTACTAAGTGGGCTGTTGATTGGTACCACCATCCTCCCAAACTCTTATACTAGTCACCCAGAATCAAAACCTCAGTTCTCTCTGACCTTTCCCTATTTTACTTTTCAGGCTCCTTATGTATGAAGCTATATTTTATTTCATCTTTTTTTTTTAATTCCAAGAATCTATCAAAAAGCTTTTCACATCATAGGTGCTTAATATGTTTGCTGAATTAAAATGGAAAATGGCACTTTGAGATCTCATTAGCACAATGAATTAATATTTTCTACAAATGGGAAAAAGCCAAAACATGGAAAGAGATGAAAACTGCAGACTCAATGTAAGTCACCAATGCAATAAGACAGCCAAAAAAAAGCTAACTTAATTTTAGAATTCATTAAAGGAGGCATAAGATCTATGACTAGGGAGGTGATAGTCTGGCTGTACTCTGCCCTGGTCAGACAATATGAGGATTTTTGTGTTCAGTTCTGGGCACCATATTTTAGGAAGGACATTGACAGATTGGAGTGGGCCAAAAGGAAAGCAACAAAGATGGTGAGGAGACAAAAAATAACGTCATTGGAAGTTCAGTTACAGGATCTGAGGTTGTTCTGCTTTGAGAAGAGAAGGCTTGGAGGGACGTGACAAATGTTTTTATGTATCTGAAGGGCCATCATGGGGAAAAGGATTTAGACTTGGAATACTTGGCCACAAGAGGCAGAACTATGATTAATGTTTAGGAAATGAAGAGAGACAGATTTAGACCTTAATGTAAAGAAAAATTTCCTAACAATTAGAGCTTTGCAAAAGTGGAATGGACTGCCTCAAGAGATAACGGTTTTCCCCTCAGTAAAGGCCTTCTAGCCCAGGGAATTTATCAGGGATGCTGTAGAGGGAATCCCCATTAAGACACAGATTAGATTAGATCATCTCTGAGGTTCCTGAATTTCAATGATTCTGAGCTAGTATATAGACAATCAGACTGCAGGTTTACTCATACTCGCTTCAGTGTTACAACACCTCTCTCCACCATATAGTTCTTTGCCTAATTTTTTCCTCGCTCAGAATTTCTTCTGGGAACTTCAGAATATACTTAATTTCTAGGTCTCCATAGATGTGAATAAAAGGACTCCTTACATGCACTCAGGGTAACAATGCATAATAGATGCAGGTCAGCCTTTTTTTTTTTGACTCAGAGAAAATGCAAAACAATGTAAAGGACTCATACTAGCCCAAGAATAGTCACTACATTTCTCATTTTGTTGAGTTTCACCTCCCACTACAGGGATCTTTACATATTGCCAGCCTTATTATGCTAATACTATAATACCTTGTATTCCCTCTAAAAGGAAAACAAATTTGGGACCAGGAGGCAGTTCTATTCCCATTGGATCTAACCTTCTTGAATAACTCAGAGTGACAAAAGTCCACATTGTCATTTATTTCCCATTTTTACTGTTCTGTTTTTCCATCTCCACATCCATGTGTTTGACCTTCTTTTCTCCATGAGGCTTGGATCCAGACTCTGCTAACATTCTACCACATGTCTAAGGCAACTGCAATGTGCCTCTGATCCTCCACGTGATTGAGAAACTCTGACAGTTCTTCATAGTTGCCATTAGTTGCTCTCTGTGGGGAGGTCATGTGGCTACAGCCCCCCAACCCAGGATCCAGGTAGCTTTCCTCTGGCTCTATCTCTCTAATTTTACTTCTGCCAGGTCTACTTGGTGCCCTTTTACAGGCCCAATACAAAGAACTGAGCTTGATTCAAAATAGTCTAAGAATCAAACCATCTCTATGCTTAGAATTTAATTACTTATCCTCTGTGTGGTGTGAATGGATTGACAAGTACCCAGGCTGGTGTGCTTCTCGTGACCCTTCAAGAAGATATCCTTAATCATTTCAACAAAGTCTCATTATTTATAAATGGTGGGTCCATGTCTTCCACTGTGAGATATAAGTAAAATCCTTTGGATCTACCCAATCCTCCCCAATATGCACATGGAGTGCTCTACTCAATTACTCCACGTGGATATCAGCACCTACCTAGAAGACACAAAGTCCTATTCCCAACCCCTGAAATTATTTTGTTTTTATTTTGTTTATGCTAATTTGTGGATATGTTGTCTCCTACAAGAAAATATAAACTTCCTGAGGACAAGGATTGTTTCATTTTTGTTCATATCCGGAGTGACTATTACATGGTAGGCACTTAATGAATGTGTTTGATTGGTTTATTTTACACATACTAAAAGCTGCCAACAATGACCTGAACTCTTTAATCTTATCACGTTGATGAGGCTCCCCTCATCAACAACCTACATTTTAAACACACAAATGATCAATTTTATCTTTGGAATATAATGAAATGCACATACATCCTTCAAGAAGACATGCTTGGCCATAAAATACTATGAGGAAAGGAGGGAGAGGAGGGGAAATAACCATTTATAGAGTTCCGGGCATTATGCTAAGCACTTTTTACAAATATTATCTCATTTGATCCTCACAACAATCCTATAAAATGGGTGTTATTATTATCCCCATTTTGCATTTGGAGAAACTGAGGCAAATAGACTTGCCCACAGTCACACAGGTAGTAAGTGTCTGAGGACACCTTTGAACTCAGGTCTTCGTGACTTAGGAGCAGTACTCTATCCATTGTAATTACCAGCTGCCTCCATGAGAAGTTTGAGGGGTAATAACTAACTTTCTTTTTGAGGTGATGAATGAAACCTTCTTGGAAGAGTTGACATAGAAGCAAGTGGCCTAAACCACCAGGACTGCTCAGACTGTGGTGTAGGTAGTCCAAAACTCTGATCCCATAAGCCTTGGGAAAAACATCCTTGTCACTCTTCTTTCTTCCCCAAGAGGCCACTAGCTCTGTTTCTACCCAGGTGTTAAAGTGATCATCCAGGGGGTCAATCCCTATATAGAAACAATTTAGCAATTGCTTCTGCAAATGATGTGATCTCTGCTCAGCAGCCACAGAAAAGAATGTTCTTGCCACCAGAATTCTTGACACTATCAAATGGTTTGATGTTAGAAATGGGATATAGTTTTATCAATGGCAATGACACTAAAGAAGATGTATTACTATCTGATCTGCTCTATTGCTGTACCCTAAGAATCACTGAGTGTTTCCGTCTGCCCTATAGTTGAACTCAATTATATGTGTTGTCTTCCTGTAGTAGAACCTAAGATTCTTGAGGACAGGGATTGTCTTGTCTTTTCAATCTGTATCTGCATTGCTTAGCACGATGTTTGGAACATAATCAACACATACTAAATGTTTTCCATCATTTTATCCATTTACTAATTCATTCTGGTTGGGCCTTGAAGGGAGAGATTTTAACAGAGGTAGTGATGGGAAGATCCAATTCTGTACATAAAGCTTGGAGGCAAGAAATGAGAAAGAAGAGTAGTCTAACTTGAACCACTGAGAATGTGAAAGAAAATGGTGTAAGTTAAGGCAAAAGAGATAGATTTGTGCCACTACTGTGAACCACTCTTTTTGTCTATGAAGTATGACAGATTTAGGCTTTTAGAGTCAATAACTTTATTTTATCCTCATTGAAAATAAACATATGGCAATGAGTATGCTGATCTTTGATCACTGGGTTGTCCTAGTACCAACTATTCACTTGACTGGCTCGTTTTCCCCTTTCCTTCCTCTTGTTGCAAAGAAAATATGACAAGAGTCAAGATTCAGTCTGGGTTCACCAAAAGAGATGTTAGTTTGAAAAGGACTGAAATTAGAGAGAGGTAATTCAGAAAACTGTTTCTAATCTATCCCCTTTCTTCCAGAAAGACCATTTATTACTCAGGCGTATGTTCATACTGCCAGTTTCACTTGGTTTGGAAGGCTATTTCAGAGTCATCACACAATTTACTGCTAATGATGCCAATTAATTAAAAAATTCAGAATACTAGAATTAATACACTGAGAATCTTCTGAACCTTAGCTGCCCAGTATATTAGTAATGGGATTTTTAAAGATCTCTCAACATAGCAGAAATCCATAAAGCACTCATTCAAATGAGATTTGAAAGACAGACAATGCAGGCATATTTTCTTGGATAACTATCATTTGGTCCCTTAAATATAATGCATTAGCAATTTCATTCTCCGCATTTAAAGATGACCCTTTTGCAGTTTGGGTTTTGGCCTGTCTACACTGTTCTGCTTTCTATTAGACCTAAATAAGATTCCCTTCTGAATAACTTCAGTGCACTGAATGAAACCAGTTCTGCTTGTGAAACATCACTTGAATGCTATGTTTCATCAACATCTCCTACCATAGCCAAACAAAGTCAACAGCTGGCTTTTCGCTAAAGTGATTATTTCTTTATTATTGGATTCTGAATATTCAGAGTTAACTGTATCTCTTGCTCTAGAGTCATTTCAAATTAGATTTTTAGATCCAAGACACTTTTGTTTACTTAGTAAAGGGGTCAGGGGAGGAGAGGTTTGAAAATAAAGGAGAAGAGAAAAGAAAGAAATGCTACTTCTAAAATATTTTCTTTTATTTGTTCTATGTTAAAATGAAAAGATGCTTTTAACAGCTGCACAGCCTATCATGGTCAGTTTCCCAGTAATCGGCTACAAAGCCACAGTCAATTCTCTGATTAAAAAAAAAAATATCAATTCATACTGTCACAGTCTATCTAGATTCATATTGTCCATACTCATTGATACAGAATGAGAACATCTGGGAATACAATTACCTATGACATGAATAATACTTCATTTTTGTTAAATAAAAACTTTCTAACAGAAAAAAAAATCTGTTCTCTTTTCAATTCGAGCTACTCATCATAAACTCAGAATTGAAAGTCAAACCTTGATTGATATAGTACCTTAAATTTCTGACTGATTTAATAGCATAATCTTGCATTTATATAGTTCTTTTCAACTAACAGCTTTCTATAGTGGTTATGTCGAATACTGGGAAGATTCATAGCATGACTTCTATCTTCTCCTGGGACAGTAGCCTCAAGTCAATGTAGTAGCTAAGACAAAACAGAAGACACAATAATCTACAAAGATATATAAAACATCACAGTCAAAATTGATATAAAAATGGAAGATGGAATATAACTGCCACTTCTTTCTAAACAATGGGTTAGCCTCAGAAAGAATAAGCCTGTTCCTAAGGCTCATTGCTCTGTAGATTGACCACCAAAGCATTTGAAATTTTACCCATATTTCCTAAAGTATCATACTGAAAACCGTCTCCAGATACCCCAAGCTAATCTCTAATCCTTGAAAGGAAAGCATAATTTATTATAGAATTACTTATTATATGATATTAAAGCTGAAAGGCAAGGCAACAAACATGTATTATTATGGTCCAAGCAGTGCACAGGGTCAGGGACCTTATAGATGATCATCTAATCTAGCTCTCTCATTTGACAAAGGAAGAAACTGAGGCCCAGAGAAGAACAGTGACTTCCTCAAGGTCATTAAAGGGTAAAGAAATGCCTTGTTTTTTCTTAATTATAACCTATGCATCACACGTATGTATACTCATCTTTCATGGGTCAGTAGCTAAGAATCACATAGTTCTGAGACAATGTAAAATGTTAATTTAACTGCTGGTAGTTTTAATATGTGGTCTTTACCCAGTGACCAATAAGTTGATACATAACTGGAGGAACTAAATCACATCCATACTGACACTCTTACTACAAATTACATTGTCAATATTTTTCACCAATCTCTTTCTTTTCTTATAATTTTAAATGTATTGCTTTTCTGTTATTGTTTCACACAATCCTTTTATCTGTAGATGATCAAACCTATAGATTTTTGACTCTAATAAAGTCTTCCATTTGTTTGATCAATAGAAATGTTGCTTCTTACCAGTCCTGGTACAAACACATTATTCTATTTTCTTCCATTAAAAAAATAGAGTATTTAATCTGTTTTCATTTAATTTTGCACTTGTTCAGTTTGTCTTTTTCTAATCATTCTTTTTTTATTCTTATTATTTCTGTTATTAGATCATAGGTAGCAGAGAAGCTTTGGTGTCAGGAAGACCTGGTACCAAATTCTATCTGTGACCCATAATAGCTATAGGACCACAGGCAAGTCCTTTAATCTCTCCAAGTGGCAGGCCACTCTTTGAGATTATAAATTACATATGAGTTGCTCTTCTGCATTGGCAGAGGATGTTTTCACATCTGGAGTTCTCTATATTGAGGAAATTACAGGTTCGAACCCTTGTCCCCTCAAAAAATCCACTTTAAATTTAATAAACCACTCTGAACAAAAAGTTACTATATCATGTATGAATAATGATGCGTATTTGATGTACATTGTTAGGAGTTTTTTTGGGGGGATTACTTTGCACCCACCCTTTTCTTTATTTTAGTTTCCCTACTTTTTTCCTTTGCTTTTCTAAAGTATCATACTGACTCTGAGGAATATAATTCTTTTAGGATAGTCACATAATCAGTAACTGGCTTAGTTTGGGAAGTTGGAAGACTGCTTTGAAGTGAATTTGTCTGTAAGCTTTTCAAAGTCTGATTATTCTCCAAGTTTCTATCTCTTATCTTAAGGTCTCATTATTCCTTTGACTCTACAGATAAAACTAGTTTTGTGACCCATGTTTCTTAATTTTTATGTATAATGTATCTCAATATCTCTGATTGTCCACTTTCCTCACTGGGAAGTCACTTGTGATGCTGATTCATGTTCCTTGGTTTGTACTTTCTTTGTTCTGCTGGTTTGCAATATGTTCTCCTTATTGTTTTGATGTTGAGGGTTAGCCATAATGTGTTGAAGAGTATCAGATCTTAGAATCATTTATTTAGGGTTAGAAGGGACCTAAGAAGTCTGGTCTGAACCCCTCATTTTGCAGTTGAAAAAAGTGAGGCCCAGAGATGTTAAATAGCTTATCCAAAGTCAAAAAGGTAGTATCATAGGATTATAGATTTCAAGTTGGAAAAGACCTTAGAGGCCACTGAATCCAATCACCTTGTTTTATAGATGAGAAAACTGAGGTAAGTAGAGGTTGTGGCTAGGTAGTATTTGAACTCAGATCTTTGAGACTTTAAGTCCAGTGCCCCACTCTTTACTTCTGAATCCAAATATAGTACTTCATAACATGCTGCCTCTATATGTCAGGCACTAAATGATGGTACAAAGGAAGATCAGTAGAGATAGTGTGGAAAAACCAAAATTTTAGATAAAGAAAGAGGATGCAGACTTGGAAGCTAATGAGAAATCTAACATCTTGATATTAAGAATACTTAAAAAAAGAAAGCCAGAAGGTTCTGGAAATAGTGAGTGTTAAAGAACATCACCAAAATATGTCACTATGTCAATAGATAGAAAATCAGTGGCTTCTGACATAACAATTATTTCAGAATCAGTCATTTATATGTAGTCATATCACCTAGTGATGAGGGCAAAAGTTAAAATTAATGCCAGATTAGAAGAAAAATGACAGCTGAGAAGATACTACATTTGATTATAGTAGTTAAATCTATCAACATTGGCTTGCTCAAGGTCACACAGGTGACAGCAGAAGAACAAGTCTTCCAACTTAGGTCTTCTGACCCCAAATGTAATGTTCTTTCTACAACACTGCATGGTTAATGGAACCAGCTACTTAAAACCATATTGCTTTCATCCCAGTAGTGCAGAGTAAATATTGATCTTCCACAGCACCATTGAACTGAAACACACTGGCCAAATGAGAGCTCCCTTGTTTCATGGACTTGTAGTATACACTTGGGTGACTTTTTCATCGTAAGTTCTGATTGATTTTCTTCTGTAGAGGGCAGTTTTTTCCTCAAAGTTGGTGTCCATAGGATAATACCATAGAAGTCTTGGCTTGAACATGCTAGCTGTCATTCCAGTTTCTTTGGTAAATAGCATTATTTTTTAACAAAGGTTCTTAATCTAAGATGCATGAACATTTAAAAGATAGCTATTTCAATATAGTTTGCTTCCTTCGTAATGCTATGTAATTTATTTAAGACATGTTAAAAATGCATGTTAAACATGTTAAAAATATATGTTGAAAAGGGGGCCATATGTTTCACCAGACTACCAAAAGGTATACGTAACACAAAAATAGGTTGAGTGCCTATAATATAACCTATTATTCTTTTCTGCTTTTATACTTAAAGGAACATTTCTTGAGTACCTAGTGGCCATATTGCCATATGCTGGGGGATGGACATGTCTGAGAAAAGAGGAGAGAATGACATAGAGGAATTTCCTATCACTTGTGAAGGTTTCTAAATGCTCCTTTTCACAGATGACATCATGCTAATAACATCTAGTCCCTGAACACTGCTAAGCCTCCTCAATAGAGTCTAGTCATTCAAATGAGATTAGCCAAATAACCTACAACAACAACAACAACAAAATACCTAAAGTGGATGAAAACTAGATATTTCTGTTCAATTGATCTCAGCCTGGTTTGATAAGGCCTCATAAATGCTCTATTACTGTGGTAATGCAGCTTCTCTATTCACAAGTGGCCCATGTGTCCAAACTGAGTTTCTTTCAAGAATACTTTACTGTTGTTACATAACCTCTAGAGCATGACAAGTAGAGGGTTAAGGATGAATAGTCAGGCTTAATGGTAAATTCGTTTTTCTCTCTGTTGGCTCTGTTGGCTGCAACTTGATTTTTAACGTAGTGTTTTGCGTGTTTAATGTTGCCTCTTTGAGAAATGAAAACAACAACCTAGGACGCTTAAGTAGTTTTGACCCAAAGGAAACTTACACATTTACCAAGAAGGGAACAGAAACAAACCTTACAGAAACACTTACAAAACCTAAGTGGAAAGGAAAGGTTTACATGCTTTTACGAAATTCTGTGAAAGTAGATTTTATTCATTTACACGTTCTTGGTAGCTTGAAAATTCCAGACCACAATCAATGGAGACAAATGCTCATGAAAGTGTAAAAATGAATACCCTCGAACAGGAAGGGAAACTCTCCTGTGTGCATGTGCGTATTTCATCAAAGCCCAGCGAACAGAGGAAGCCGAGACGCTGCTTTGAGGTAACAAAACATTTTTAACAACACTTTTTAATATATAAAATAGAGCGTTGTTAAATAAGTATAATGAAGTCAACCTAAAATACAATTTTATCTCCCCAATATCCCTTTAAAACAAAAGGAAAAACAAGAATAATGGAAGGTTATAAGATTAAATTATTTACCAAAGAAACCGGAATGACTCCTAGCATGCTCAAGCCAAGAATTCTTCTTCATGCTGTCACTGACTGCTCTCCTTTATGATTCTTATTTTTGTGGGATTTTTTCCCCTCTTAATCTTCCCATGAAGTATAACTTTTGCACTGCAAATAAAGAATTCTAATTGCAAAATTATATCTTACTCAGAAACCATTTTCTGCCCTTTTGCTATATAAACTCTGAAGAGATGAATGCTTCCACAAACAGAATGAATAAAACTCCAGTTCTCTATGGTGACAAATACAGGCACTGGCAGACTTTATCTAGATGGAGTTCAACAGCTACACAAAAGCTATCATGCTTAAATAATGGTGTTCTCAAATTGGGCTAAATATGCTTTTAAGAATTTTATTTTGATCAGTTATTTCAGGTAACACTTGTAGATAATATAACAGAGCTTTGAATTACATAGCAGCTATGGAAAATCTAAAAGGAAAAAATTAGGCCAGGCCTTTATTAAATTTTAAAGTATGCCTTTGCTATACTCTTGTAAAGAGCCAAATAGGGTATTCAAATCTCTGGAGATCACCAGTATAATTTCTTTATCATGTTCCATTTAAATTTTAATTATGCAGTCTACAACGGAGAGAATCTGAGTACTCTAAATAGGTCACACCATGATCAACCTAACAGCGTTCGAAAGTTTTCCTCGTGAAGATCTTTTCTTCACTATGCTGCTTGCCACACATGCCAGAAAACTATACTATATAAATAAAAGCATTTCACCCAGATGCTATAGGCATGTATGTCCGTAAGAGAAAAAAACATTTTGGATCAGGCGATTAGAGATAAGTGGAAGTCATGTTCTGGAAATGGTAAGTAAATGAACATTTATAAACATTCCCCTGGCTACTTATCATTTGGATGCATTAAAGCAATATAGAAGAAGCTTTCATACTGTAAGGGTTCTATTTCTTTTTTCAGAAAAATCAACAGCAGCATTTGATTTTTACTTACCAAATTAAAAAAAAATATAAACTACTAACTCTGGTGATAAATAAAAAGCTCTTTGCAAACCTTAAAGCACCATATGTATAGTGGACATAACATTCTGTCCTTCAATTTCTATCAACATGTAACTTATTTAGTTTATGATGCATTTTTTTTTTGTCTTAGATTTGGTCCCTGCAAAAGATTATTTTGGAACAAGAACCCAGGAGAAAGTTATCTTTAAATATACAATTTAACTTTAGTTGAACAACAAACACTAAGCACAGGCTGAAAAATAAAATAGTATCCTTGAAGGAGTCAAAATATAGGACAAACATCTAAAAAAGAAACTATACCCTGTTTTTCTCACGTAGCTAGAGATAGCATCAAGATTTGAAAAATAAGTATAAACAAAATAACTTTCCTGGTTCTGCAAAGATAAAACTCATATCTAAGTACTGTTTAATAAGATAAACCTGAATATTAAGTATATTAAGGCAAAAATACTAAAAAAATCCCCCCAACTACCCCCCAAAACTCTTAAAATTAGCAAAAAGGGTTTCAATTTTTCCAACACCCACTCCCTTTTAGTCATTTATCATTCCACTCCAAAGAAAAATAATTTACAAGGTAAACATCATATAACCTATAATTTTAGATTCTTGCATAACATGAAAGGGAAGAGCATCTTTTTTTTTTCTCATGTAAGGGTAACAGGCATACCAAGGCAGGTTGTACATATATGAATAGTGTATATAATTTGAGGTTTAATTTCTTTGAAAAGAGGAAAATACCTGCATTTCCCCCAACTGCTAGATTATTCACTTAGATTTAAAGGAGACTTAATTTTCACCTATAAACCAAACATGCTTTCAATAAATGGACAACATATGCAGAGTTTTGTTGACTGCATAGACATGATCATTTCCCAAAATGGATTTTCTATCCACTGGATTGATGCTGTCACGGAAACAAAAAGACAAATCGTCAAGTTCATCAATCAAACAAAAAACATTTATTAAGAACTTACTGTGTGCTCTTGGTATCAGAACAAAAGTGAGATGGTTCCTGCCTGAAGGAAGCTTAGATTCTCTTTGATGAAACAACAGACACATTTCTTTAAAAATCAAAATAACTAAGTAAGTGCATACACACATATATACATACACACACACAAATGCATACATGCAAAGTAAATGCAAGGCAATTTTATGAGGAGGGGAGGTATTAGAGACCAACAGGATAAAGAAAGAAGGTGGCTTCTTAAATTGAGCTTTGAAGGAAGTTAGGGATTATAAGAGGCAGAGATCAAGAGGGAGTGCATTATAGGACAAGGAGGAAGCCTGTTCAAAGTCATGTAGGCCAGAGATGAAATGTTATACAGGAATAGCAAATAAGCCCATTTGGCTAGAATACATTAAACCTGGAAAGGTAGGCTGGAGGGAGCCAGATCACGAAGGACTATGAAACATAAAGAGGAGTTTATATTTCATCTTAAAAACAGAAGGAAGCCATGGGAACTTTTTGAGCATGGCTGTGGCCATCATCAGACTTGTGCTTTAGAAATATCACTTTGGTCACTATGTGGTAAATGGAATGGAGAGGGAGAGATATGAGGAAGGGAGACTAATTAGGCAACTGTGCTGAATGGATAGAAGGTGACTGATGTCAAAGGATGTTAATGGGGGAGAAATGATAAAATATGGTAATTGCTTAGCAATATGGAACTAGAGAGAGTGAGAAATCAAGATAACTTTGAGGTTGCAATCTAGGTAATTAGAAATATTACGATTATCTTGACAAAAAAACAAGGAAAATTAGGAAGATGGTAGATTTTGGGGAAAGATGAGCTGTGTTTTGGATGTATTGAATTTGAGATGCCTATTGGAGATACAGTTTTAAATGTTCAACAGAAAGTTTGCGATGTGGAACTGGAACACAGAAAATGGAATGGGGCCGCATATAGAGATCTGGAAGCTGTCTCTGAGTGGGACTTAGTGATATCATTGAGAAAGAGAGGACATAGAAGAAGGAGAAAAGATATCCCAGGATAGAATCTTTGGAGATTCCCACATTTAAGAGATCAGACATTGATGATTATTCAGTCAAGGAGACTGAACAAAAGCAGTAAGACAGGTAGGAGGAGAACCAAGAGAGTACAATATTGAGAGAGAGAGAGAGAGAGAGAGAGAGAGAGAGAGAGAGAGAGAGAGAGAGAGAGAGAGAGAGAGAGTGAGAGAGACGTATCCAAGAACAGAGGATGGTGAACAGTAGCATCATCTGTATGCTTCATAGAGATCAAGGAGGATGAAAACTAGGAAAAGCTTTGACAATTAAGAGATCATTTGTAACTTCATGAGAGTGGTTTTGGTTAAGTGGTGAAGTTAGAAGCCAGATTTCATGAATTTGGGAAGCAAGAGGAGAGATGAGGACAGTCAATGTCGGAAGGGTTATGGAAAGAAAGGTGGGCATACTAATGCATTGTTGGTGGAGCTGTGAATAGGTCTAACCATTCTGGAAAACAATTTGGAATTATCTGAATAAAGTGACTAAAATGCCCATATCCTTTGACCCAGGAATTCCATTGCTTGGAATATACTCCTATGGAAGTCAATGTTTAAAAAAGGAAAAGCCAATATACCCCACAATATTTACAACAGCTTTCTTTTTGATAGTAAAGAACTGGAAACAAAGTATATGGGGAATGACTAAACAAAATCTGGTGTAAATACTAAAATGGAATATTCTCTTGCTGTAAGAAATGATGAATAGAGACAAGCACGGGAAAGTGGAATTGGGAAAGTGTAATATTAATGTGAAAAGTGAAAGTGAAAAATTAATGGAAATGGCAAGAAAAACGATGACAAAGGAATCAAAACTGAATGTTGCAAAATTATAATGAGCAATCATGCCCCACTCAAAAGACATGAGAGGGCAGAATTACATTCTTTATCACATAAACCATTTCTATTTATATAAAATATAAGATCTTAGCTTAATGCCTGTCCCACAGTATTGATATCTTTTGTCTTTGTATTTATCTGTATTTCCTTATGTATTTCTCCCCTCTCTCCTTCCCATAGATCCATCTCTTATAACTAATAATAAAAAGAGAAAAAAAATCAATATTGTTCACATTTACTGTACTGTCTGCATTCAGTGACCCTTTGAGGAAACAATGGCAGAGGGGAGAGGAATGTATATGGTATCCTAGGCGGTCAAAAAGAGACTTCCAGGTAAGACTAAGAATCCAAATTGATTCATATACAAATTAAAACCATCTCAGAATTGATAAAGCCTTTATTTTAATTCATAATAGTTTCTAAGAAGAAAATGAGAGGAAAAGATAAAGGGGAAGTCACAGTAAAAAAATAAAAGAAATGAAAATATGTCCTTTAGATGCCAACCTATAGTGTACATATAATACTGTGGGCTGAAATGAAATTCTTGGATAATATAATTTCAACATTGTCCTGAAAAATTCCATATAAAATAGGAGTAATTGTGGTTTGTCTAGCTCTTGCTTCTATATCTCAGAGAAACTTAGAGAATTTGGGATCACCCAGAGGAGAGGACTACAAATGACATTAAATTTAGAAGAAAAAAAGAACCTGTAAGAAGTTATTACACACAAAAAATTTATGAACTGTTTCTGAGCAAAGAAAGCAGAACCAAGGGAACAATATATACAATGGCTACAATAATGTGAACAAAAATGGGGCTAAAAATGGAAGCTAGACTTAGATTAAATGAAAAGAACAATTTTGATGTGGGAAGAAAGAAGAAGAAATCTCTTTAACCTCCCTTGGTAGAGAGAAAGAGAGAAGATTACAGCTGCTGAATGTTGGGTGAGTGGTAAGATGTATTCATGTTCGGTTTAGCCAAATTGTTTTACTTTGTTATAAGGGAGGGTTTTAATAAAGGGGGAATATGAGGAAATGGTTGTGGTATAAAAAACAAAAAGGTCTCAATAAAACTTTGTCATTAATGTAAAGATTACTTTGTCAGAAAGGAGAAGGCTAGGACTAGACTATTTTTTCCCTATGTTATAGAGGGTTATTATAAAACAATGAAAGAGCGGCAGAAAATTTACCCAAGCTGAATTAAGATGAATGGCATTAGATATAATGAAAAGCTTTAACTGTTAAAAACTGTACACTCCAGCATTGGATTTTGAAAAGACTTGGAAGGGCATCGTGACACAAGGAGTACACTGAGCTTGGAGTCAGGAGGGCACTGAGATTGATTTCAAACTCAGCTACTTACTAGGTACGTGACCAACGGTGAGGGGTGGGGGAAGTGGCATGTCATGTAACATCTCAGAACCTCAGGGTTCTCTTCTGTAAATTGCAGATAACAGTTCTGTGCAAATTCCTATCTCATAGAATTATCATAACAGTGCTTTGCAAACCTTAATGCATTACGTAAGTGTAAGTTGTTATGAATAGAGTCTCCTTTCTTGGTTATCATTAGGAAGAAAGTAGATGCCCATCTTTCTTAGTTTGACTATTAATAGGCAAACTAGACAGTGCAGAGGATGGAGCACTGGGCCTGGGATAAGGAAGACTTGAGTTCAAATCTAGCCTCAGATGCTTACTAGCTGTGTTACCATGGGAAAGTCACTTAAACTCTGATGCCTCAGTTTTCTCAACTGTAAAATAGGGACAATACTAGCCCCATAACCTCACAGAGATATTGGGAGTACCAAATGACATAACATTTGTAAACACTTAGTATGGTGCTTCCACATAGGAAGTGTGTCATTTATAATGCTATATGAATGGTTGATTATTCCCTTCTTTTCCCTTCCCTAACAATTTGATCTGGAGATAGCAGAATTTCTTTTAAAATTTCTAACAAAATTGCTCTCATCATCAAGAACAGGAAATATATGTTCAGAAACTACTAACATCTTTTCCAGAAACATTAGCACACACACACACACACACATATTTTATACACATAAAGTGTGTGTGTATACACATACATCGTGTCTGCCTTTATATAATTGTCTTTTTTAAAAAAATCAACAATTCTCATTTATTTAGGTATTGATATACAGCTAGATATGTTCCTAAACAGGTGGCTAGAAAGCAAAATCACTTACATTGAATTATATTTTGCTATTGACACCCATTATAAAATGAAAAATGTGTTCTCCAGAAAAAAATCATCAAGGTTATCGGGCACTGAAGGGTTGGGTGAGAGAAGCATTGACCGAATAAAGATGACAAAACAAAAGAATAAATAAATGCAATAGTATTATGAGTTTTGTTTTTAAAGCTAATCCTGATTCTCTCCCTTGCTTCGATGTCTTCTTCCATTACCACCTGGTTTTGCTGTTAAACTGTAGCAGAAGAGTCATAATTGGTAATGGGCTTTTTGTCACATGGCTTAGCCATGTCTTTGACCAAGGCAGGTAGCCAACCAGAAGGAGCCTTTTTGCCCCCGCCACTGATCGCATTTTGTTGATTTCAAATTCCCTAACAATTTGTTGTTCAGTCTTTTTTCAGTTATGTCTGACTTTGTGACTCCATTTGGGGTTTTCATAGCAAAGATACTGGAGTGGTTTGCCATTTCCTTCTCTAACTCATTTTCCAGTTGAAGAAACTGAGGCAAACAGAGTTAAGTGACTTGCCCAGGGTCACACAGCTAGTAAGTGTCTGAGGCCACATTTGAACTCAGGAAGAAGATTTGAACTCCAGATCCAGGCCCGGCACGCTGTGCACTGTGCCATCTAACTGTCCTTTCCTTAATAATTAAAACCAAGTAAATTAAATCCTTTCTACCTAAATTCCAGATGGGATTATCATATAATGAAGTATAGGAATAAAATGTCATAAAATGAGGTAGCCAAACAAATCAAGCAGTTCAGATCTCTGTCCTTAAAACAAAACAACCCCCCCCACATTGATACAAAAATCCACTTCATTAGATCTATTACCCTTTCCTTTCTCAGACAGACTCTGTGAAAAAGCTGCTGTTAATATTCACTGTTTCTACTCTCTTTCCTCTCGTTCCTCCGCTTGCTTGATTCTGGTCTTTAACTAATCACTCTACCGAAACTACCCTCTCCTCCACAGCAATCAATAATGTCTTCACTGACAAATCTGATGGGCTTCTCCTTCATGACTTTCTACTGCATTTGACACCTGTTGACCACCTTCGACTCTTGGATACTCTCTCCTCTCTGGGTTTTTTGCAATATTACTCTCTCCTACCTGTCTGACGGCTCCTTTTCAATCTCCTCTGATAGTTCATCATCCACACGACTACTCCTAACTGGGGCCATTCCCCAAGGTTTTATCCTAGGCCCTCTCTGACTCTCTCTTGATAACTTCATTAGCTCCCATGCATTTAAACTATTAAGATTTAACTATCATCTTTAGGCAAATAATTCCCAGTCTACATTTCCAGCACCTGTCTTTCCCTTGAGCTTCAGTCCTTCATCACCAATTGCCTATTGGACATTTCAAACCAGATGTCATAGAGATATTTTACACCAAATATGTCAAATTGACCTGCTTCATTTCCCCTAAATGTCCTCTTCTAAACTTCCCTATTTCTGTAGAAGGCACCACCATCTTTCTAGCATTCTGAGTTTGTAATCTTGACACAGGGCATCTGAGTGGCACAGTGGATAGAATGCTGGGCCTAGAGTTAGGAAGACTCATCTTTGTGAGTTCAAATCTAACCTCAGACATTAACTAGCTGTGTGACCCTGGGCAAGTTATTTAACCCTGTTTGTCTCAGTCTCCTCAACTGGAAAATGAGCCCAAGAAGGAAATTGCAAACTATTCCAGCACCTTCACCAAGAAAACCTTAAATGGGGTCATGAAGAGTCGGACATGACTGAAACAACTGAACGATAAAATCTTGACATAATCCTGGACTTTTCCCTCTTCCTCACCCCACATATCCAGTCAGTTATCGTATATTTTTATTTCTACCTTCACATCTTTTACACCCAATTGCTTTTCTTCATTCACATTATTACCTTAATTCACTAAAGTGACTTTCCAAAAATGTAGGCCCAATCATGTCAACCTCCCTACTCAATAAAATCCAATGGCTTCTTATTGCCTTCAGGAGCACATAACAAAATGCTCTGTTTGACATTCAAAGTTTTTCATAAGCTAGCCCCCTCCTACCTTTCCAGTCTCCTCATACCTTACTCCCTAATATATACTCTTCAATCTAGTGTCACTGGCCTTCCGGCCATTCGACAAACACGTCTCTCAAAGCATTCTCTTTGGCTATCCCCTATGCCTGGAATGCTCTCTCTCCTTACCTTCAAAGAGTACCTCTCTTCCTTTAAGATGCAGCTCAGACACTATCTTCTGAACGAAGCCTTGCCTGATCCACAAATTCTAGTGCCCTCCTTCCCAAACTACCTCATATTTAACTGCTTTGTGCATGTGCATATACATGCTGCATGTATTTATTAGTTTATCTGTATGATTATATATTTTTATTTGTACTTTTCTCTCCTATTAGAATGGAAACTGTGAGTTGAGATTGTTTTATTCTTTGTATTGCAATTCTAATACCTAGCACAGTGCCTGACACACAGTAGGCTTGTAGTAAAGGCTTATTTATTGATTAGTTAATTAGGAACTTCAGTATTTATAATAATTCTGGACTTTCTTAAAGCTATAAACTTCAGGACTATTTATTTTTCGGTAAGTTAATACTGAGTGATGTTAAAATGGAGTGAATATGATGCTGGCTTTTGAGACCGGCACCTGTTAAAACAATCAAAACTTACGTCAATCTGAACTGCAGGCCCTCCTTTACCCTGCTATCAGAAATATGGCTTTGACTCTGATAAGGCACATAGAGAAAGCTGAACTGGCCTTTGCTACAAGCAGAACAAACACGAGGAGTGATATAGACAATGGGAAATATTCACTTTTCACAGTTAGCTAAATGGAATGATTAACGCCCATTTCCCTATGACTTTCAGAGTAAGAGAATAGCATGACTACTCCATGCAGCCAGTTTAAACATTTGTTTTAATCTAGACAAGATCATTGGCTTTAATATTTATAATACAATTACAATGCTTAGTGCATGTTGCTCATATAATCTAATTTTTTTTTTCTGGTGACTTATTCTCACCAGGCTTTAATTTCGGCGATGGCAAGAATTCAAAAACACATTTAGGTTATCATTAGCAATGAAAAACAAACCTGGAGCTTGCTCAATCACCTCATGTGCATATCTCATTTAAGCTTCAAAGTCTTTTTTTTTTTTTACTGCCAAGACAAACTAAGTTGTTCCATGATTTGCACATTTTTACAGTATATTATCAACTGGTGGCCAGCTAGGTTAAATTAATGCCATGAAAGGCAATTAAAGTTGAAATACTCTATCCCTGTGCAATATTTATGAATGGCCTTTCACAAAATTTCAAGATAGTCATAGCCAATGAAAACTAACCCATAAAGCTGCTATAAAATGCCACTATCTTTCTAGCTGCATATCATTAGGAAGCAGTCGCCTGAACTGTGATTTCTTCCATTTCTTAGATGCCAGAGGTAAGTACTCCTTTTTATGAATAAAAGGATAAAAAGGTCTAAGTGTCATGTATCACTAATCATTGGCTAACCAACAAACAAATTAACTTCAGGTGCTTGGTTGTAAATAGCACCAAGGCATTCCAGAGCTCATTTATAGAAACCAAAAGACAGGCTGCAGAAATTTGAATGAGACAGAGAATAGAACAACTGATTTGAATTCTACAGGACGGTGCAAATGAAACCATTGTCAAAAGAAACATTGTTAGATGCCAAGAGAAATATTACTCATCATCAAATAATCCAATTTTTTTTGTATTAGTGTGAAGCAAGGAAGTACTAGTAAACGAAGATATCCCAAACCATCCCCTGAGAAGGGCAGCTGAATATCTTGGGTTGCTTTTAAGCATAAATGAGGAATAACTGTCATATTATTCTTCACATCTTTTAAGCTATGTATTGAAAGGACAGTAGTTACAATAAAGATATTTCTGTGGGAACATTATATATTTTCAAGATGATTCAACATTGAAACGCCAAATAATTCTCACAAAAATAAGTACATCATTACCAAAATACCTTCCACCAAAGCCAACAAAATAGCCCACAGTCCCTTCAGTATTAAATGGATTATAATGAATCCAAGTCGCTGCTTGATATTCATCACATAATGTCACTTCATAGAATTCAGGGTACCACACCAGCTTTTTCAGACATCTGAGTAATTTTCATCGGCATGATTACAGCACGGTGTGTACCCTATCTGGCAGCACGCAGGTGGTCTGATCCTTAGCTGGTCTATAAAAGTTTGGAAGTCACTCCCCATTTCCTTATTTCAAGATTAACTTACCCACCACAGACACGGGCAGATACACTATTTTCTCTTTCACTGTAAATGAAGGGTGGCTTGGATTTTCACGGCGGACTTTTCCCACAAGTTAGAACACAATGTACAAACTCAGCGAGAGTATATAAACCAGAACATATGTACAGTTTTAACCCTAAGAACTAGCACACAGTTAAAACGTTTTTTTAGGAAGTTATCCAAGAAGCTAAGCCTGATAGTACATTACATAGTTGGATTGCAGTAAATATTATTTGGCAATTTTGATTTTGATGTTATAACTAAGATTATGTTTACTTTTTTTTTTTTTTTTACAATTAATACAATCAAATGTGCTTCCTTAACAAAATGAGATTTGCAGCTTCTCTTCACCCTTAATTCTCACAGCTCCAGAGGATTTATTACCAGCTTTCGGTTCTTTTATTCATTGGACAAATAACTTACATGCTTGTTATGTCCAAGGGGCTGTAGTAAGTATGCTGAGAGACACAACGCTGTATACCTACTTCAAAGCTACTTCATTTGTCTGATCACATTGGAAGTTCCCTGAGGACAGAGAATGTTTTAAGGGTCTTGATGCACTTCTCAATACCTAGCATAGTGTTTTGCACACTCAGTTAAATGTTTGTTGAATGATTGATTGAATGATAAATTTCTAAATTCTGTTTTTATTTTTGTATTGTTATTAAGATAGTTTATTTTTATATCACCTTCATTTTCATTTATAATTTTTATGCCAAACTTAAAAACACGAATAAAGATGAATATCTCCATAAGCAAATAAGAACAGAAAAAGATGATTGTATATGAAACCTTGAATCTCATTATGTACAACTTGTTATTTTAAAGTATATACTAATGCAGCACTTTAGTTCCAAACCTGTCTTTCTTGTCTATACTGCCCTCTGAACTTGCTTCTGATCTTTTCCATCCATTTAAAAAAAATGCTTCATTGTACTAATCATTAACCCAGTTCCTGCCTCTTAATCCCTCCACTCTATCCCTTCCCTCCATCCCACAAAGAAACATCGTTTGTAACAAGTTAGCACAGTCTAGCAAAGCAAATCCACACATTGGCTGTGTCTAAAATGCGTTATCTCATTGACTTCTAGTCTACCATCTCTTTCCAGAGATGAGAAACAAACACCATCAAAAGTTCTATTGAAGTAATGGTTGGTTATTTTATTGATCATAGTATTTAAGTCTTTCAGAGTTGTTTTTCTTAACACTGTTGTGGTTGTTGCATAAATTATGTTCCTGACTGCTCATGTCATTCTTCAGTGCTCATACAAGGCTTCCCTGGTTTTTCTGAATTTGTCCCTTTTGACATTTCTTAACAGCTCTATACTATTCCATTTTATTCACATATGTAGCATAATTCATTTAGCCATTTCTCAATGGATGGGCACCCCCTTAGCCTTTATTTCTTTGCCACCATACAAAGTGCTGCTATCAATATTTTTGTATCAGTCTTTTCCCTATTTTTAAATTTTTTATTATTATTTTTATTAAGAGGTTTATACCTATTAGTGGTATCACTGGGTCAAAAGGCATATGGAGTTCAAATCCCTTTTCAAAGGCCCTTTATTGATTTTGATTTTTGTTGCATTATGGTCAGGAAGGTTGTATGGAATGTTTTTGGTTTCCTGTGCTTTTTTTCCTAAGGTTTTATGCCATGGAATGCGATCATGTTAATTTTAGTTGTTGCTTACCTGTGATCATGATTGTTTCTACTTTTTAAAATAAAAATCCCCCTGGACCATATACATTTTGTTTTAGTTTTTCATTTTAACTCTCTGTAGATCATTATATCTCACACATTGATCCTGGGCTGGATTCAGTGCCTCCAGGAAACTCCCTAAAACTATATGTTGCTAACACATGCTGATCTACACTGATAGAGAGAATTTCCTCATCTGGGAGCTCCCTATCCCAATGAAATTACTGTCCAGTCCCTATTCCTATCTTTTCTCATAAACAAAATAGTTTTGAATTCTACTTTCTAATCCATTCTATCTCTTCCATTTTATGGGTGAATTTATTCCAATCGCATCCACAATTATGATTGTTCATTGTAATTCCTCTCTATTGTATCATCTTATACTTTTTCCTCTTTTTGACCCTCCCCCCTTCAATAAAAGAAGAGGGCAGTATAAAAGAAAGAATGTGATTAATATTAGTGATCTGTAATTGGAGTGATCTGTTTCTATTCCACTGTCCCTCCTCTCTTTCCTTCATCCAGATCCTCTGGTTCTTAAATATTTTTTCATTGTTTCCTTTTAATTTCTCCTTTTTCTCTATTCTCCTAAGTTAATGTGTGTTCTGACTATGACTTCTCTTCTGGAGTCTCTGTCTTAAACTTCTTTCCCCTTTCCCTACTCCTGTATCCTATAATAGTTTCACATTTAGGGTATTTCTACCTCAAACTCCTTGTGTGTGTATATATAACAGAGAGAAAGAGAGAGAGAGAGAGAGAGAGAGAGAGAGAGAGAGAGAGAGAGAGAGAGAGAGAGAGAGAGAGAGAGAGAGAGAGAGATTGGGATCAACTCTACTTTGTCCAGTTCAGAGTGAGGTTCATGTGATGTCTATTTTCCTCCTTACTCTTCCATATTGGTTTACTTTTCTTCTTATGTGCCCCAATTATGAGACATGGTAAGTTCCTTTTTCCTCATTTCTTCCCTGACATATTCCTTTTCCTCCTTTTTCTTTCCTATCTTAAGATAATCAACACATAACAAAATGACTGACTGCTGGTTCCCCTGCTCATCTTACTCAATTCCCTTAGGATCCTGAAAGAGTATTTGTGTCTTTTCCCCCATTAGAATATCAATATTTCATCATCATTTAATGCCTCCCAATTGCTCAAATATATGGACCTTTTTAGATTTCTCTTGATTCCAATGTTTACAGTGAAAATTTTCTACTTAGCTCTAGTCTTTTTATCAGGAATGCTTGAAAGTCCTCTACTCCATTAAAATTCATTTCCCCCAAGGGATTATATTCAGTTTTGCAGGTTAAGTTATTCTTAGTTGTAAGCCTTTCAATTTTGCCTTTTGAAATATCATATTACAAAATTTTCTCTTCATTAATGTACTACCAAATCTTGTGTTTTCTTCTGAGTATTTTCTTCTGGCTTGCCCTCGGGCGTCCTCTTGATCTATAATATTTCCTGATTGTCTTCTTCTGTCTACTCATATCTCCAGCCTCAGTTACTGATTTGAATTTTTGTGCAAGTGCCAGGTTCTGCCATCTTCTGCACTCTTGGGTGGAGCAGTCAGGCCCTGTTTGACCCTGACTTCAGTTTCCTGGGTTTCTGCCACCACTTCCAATTTCATTGATGTGTTTGTGTTCAGAGTGCTGGCAAGATTCAACGCTCTGTGGTCAGATATCCCTAGTCTGGAAGCTGCTATAACATATCTGCTATGCTCCCATCTCCCAGTCCTCCCCATTTGAGATTTAGGGTCCTGTCCCCATCCAGCACCTGGCCAGTTTAGGCACTGCTACAAGCTTTTTGCCAGTTCACCTGGGTTTATACTAGCTTCTCTGGAGGGATGACTCTTTTTTAAGTACACAGTTTCTAGTTATCTTTTATTATTATTAATAATTATTAATTATTAATAAGCTTACTGATATTTTTCTTTAAATTTCCTGATTTTTAATTGATTAGGTGCCTTTCAAAAAATCATTGCTATACTATTAGTGGGAGCCCTGGGTTCCCCTATGATCTTCAACATTGCCATTTAAACCAGAAGTCTCTAAATTCTTTTTAATGGATGTCAAATTACAGTTTAGAGTCTGTTGATCATATCTTATTTAGTACATATTAACAATTCATATTTTTTTTCCTGATGACACACTATTAGGTATTGATTTCACCTATGGCAAAAATTCAATAACACAGCCGGCTTATCACTGGAACTATATTACAAATTCCTTGGGGGAGAGCCAGCATTCTTTCCTAACTCTATAAATACCTGAGCATGGTAGCAATAATGTACAAGCAGGAAGAAATAAAGTCTGACTGGTTTGTAGATTATTGATCTTAGAATAATGTAACATAATAAAATATAGTATACTGTAATATAATAAACAATCCCTTGATTTTTGTGAAAAGTAAAATTCATGTATATTCATTAATGACCACATGGTATTAACCATAAAAATAAGGTTACTAGTTATTATAAATCATACTTAGGCTCATAGGAACAAAGATTTAAATCTAAAAAGAGACTTTAAAAATAATCTAGTTAATCTCTCTCAATTTACCTATAAGCAAACTAAAATAATCCGAAAGATTATAACTTGACCAATTTATCACAAAGAAAAAGGAGTAAGTTTGAACACAGTGACTTGAATGAAATGTTAATTTATGTTTATATATATATATATATATATATATATATGTACACACACACACATGCACACACACATATATATATAATACTATGTGCATTCACATACAATTAAATTGTAAATATCTTTACATTATTCATTGCTGCTCCATTCCCCTTTAGTGTATATAAAAGTCATACATATTTTTAAACAAAAACCCCCAAAATTCAATTAGCTTACCTTGATAATGTTCCAGATAACTCGGTAGTAGTTGCTCTGTAAAAGACAGGGAAAAACAAGTGGTTGAAAGACGCAAACATATAGTTTTCAGAGAAAGAAATATGAAGGATCACCAACTACCTGAAAAACTCTGAAGATCACTATCAATTGGAGAAACTGAAATGAAAACAACCCTGAATTATGACTTCCCAGAAGTCAAATGAACAAATATGGGAAATCTCATTGTTGGAGGGGTCATGAGCAAACAAGACCACTAATTCACTAAGAGTCGAGTTACAAACTGTTGTCCTGGAAAGTAATTTTAAGTTCTTCCATAAAGGAAGGCAACATGGAGGTGTGTACAGAGAACCAGTCTAATATGTGTCTAATGTATGCCAACTGTATGACCAGGCATTTTACTTCTCAGTACTCAAGTCAACTCTCTAAGAATTCTAGATTCAAGAGAATGTGGGTTCAGATCCTGCCTCTGATACTTATTATGTCTGTGATCTTTAGCAAGTCTCTTAACCTCCCTGGGGCTCAGTTTCCACAACTGTAAAATGAAGGGGTTGGAATAGTTGGCCTTTGATATCCCTTCTATCACTATAATCCTGACTCTAAGACTCTGTACTCTGCCCTCTTCCATTTTCCCTCTATAATCTCTCACTTGGTGACATCATCAGTTCCCATAGATTTAATTATCATATCTATGCTGATGAAATTTAAGTGCATATATTTAGCCCTCGTCTCTTTTCTAAGCTATAGTTGAGCATCTCAAACTCCCTATTAGATATTTAAAACTGAATGTTGCATAGACATCTCAAATTCAGTAAGTCCCCAAGTGAACTCATTATCTTTTTACCAAAATCTACCCTTCCTCAGGAATTCCTATTTTGGGTTCCATAATCCTGCCAATCTGCCAGGTTCTCAACCTTAGTATTATTTTTGACTCCATACCCCACATACTGAATCAATTGTCTAATATGGTCATGTCTACCACCACTACATCTCTTAAATCTGTCCCTTCTCTTCATTCACATAGCTACCACTACAGTTCAGATCCTTATTCCCTTTTGCCTGAACTATTGCAGTGGCTTCTTAATTGGTTTCCTCCCCTGAAATCTCTGTTTTCCAATCCATCCTCCATATAACTGCAGAAGTCCTAAAGTCCAAGTCTGTGTATATAACTCCAATATACATATACTTATCTATCTATCTATCTATCTATCTATCTATCTATCTATCTATCTATCTGTCTGTCTGTCTGTCTGTCTGTCTGTCTGTCTGTCTATCTATCTATCTATCTATCTATCTATCTATCTATCTATCTATCTATCTATCTTTGGCAAGGCAATTGGGGTTAAGTGACTTGCCCAGGGTCACACAGCTAGTAAGTGTCAAGTGTCTGGTCTGAGACCGGATTTGAACTCAGGTTCTCCTGACTCCAGAGCCAGTGCTCTATCCACTGCTCCACCTAGCTGCCCCTCCAATAAATTCTAATGGTGCTTTCCTATCTCTATGACCAAATATAATCTTCTCTACTTAGCTTTTAAAGTCATGTGCAACCTTGGTGTAACCTACCTTTCCAACCTCATTAAGGAAGGAAAGGGAAGGAAACAAAAGGAAAAAAGGAAGGGAATGAGCATTTGTTAAGTGTCTATTATGTATCAGGCACATACTAGGAGCTTTACAAAGATTTACTCTTGTGATTCTCATAACTCTGTGCTATTATTATTCTCATTTTACTGTTGAGGGAACAGAGGTAGAGAGAAGTTAAGTTACTTTCCCAGGGTCACACAGCTAGTGTCTAAAGCCAGATTTGGACTCAGGTCTCCCTAGCTTTAGGTCAAGGACTCTATCCTCTGCCGCCTGCCTGACCATATTATTTTACACTACTTCCTTTCTCTGCACTCTAGTTTGATCAAACAGGCCTTCTTGCCATTACTTAAGATACCCAGTCCAGAATTTCCATGCCTTTATACTGGCTGTCCCCCAAGCAACAACTTCTACATGAAACCTCCTCCCAGGTTCAAATGCTCGATAATTTATCTTTTATTTATTTTGAAGAATCTTATTCATGTCCATGTTTTCTCTTCTGATAGCATCCCTGAGAGTGGGAAGTTTCATTTTTGTCTCTTTATCTCCCTCACCGAGCATACTGCCTGGCACCTAGTATGTGCTTAATAACTGCTTGTTGATTGATGCATTGTAGAAAAACTACTTCTATACAATGGTGGGGGAATTTATTCAACAAGAGCCTCACATGTCAACCAAGTCACAGGGAAGACAAAATACACACACACACACACACACACACACACACACACACACACACACCCCCTAACTAAATCAGTGAAGAAAACAATAATGTAAGAGGAGTTACTAGACTGTCCAAAATGCTTATATCCTTTAATGTGAATATTATATAGCTATGCTTATAACTCCAGAAAAAGATATGTAGATATAGACAAAGAGAGACACAGGCACTGCTGTACAGGTTGTATGGCTTATGGAAAAAAAGAGCCGGCCAAGAGCCATGATGACCTGGGCTCAAGTGCTGCCCCTATGGGCATACTGGCCATATAACTTATTCAATCTAAGAGGGGTTCTTAAGGTTTTTGTTTTGTTTTCTTCATAGCATACTGTTATTCTTTGTTGTAACAAATCTCAGTACACAGGTGATTTGCGCATGAACATATGATTATAACTCCATACAACCTGAGACACAGAAATTCAGAAGCGCTCCCTAGCATAAATTTTGAGAACCATCACTGTAAGGCTTCAAAGATACATAGCAGGTACTGATTTATGCTGGTAGGGGCATTATCTTTATTGGTAATTTCTATAATAACAAGTCCAAATCAAAGGTAAAATTTTATATACACATATATTGTGTATAAAGAGACACATATAATTTGTATACATATATATGCAAATAAGGTAATGTGTATGATATATGCATGATGTATGTATGTATATGTATATGTTAGCTATTATACTTTTTAGCTTAACAGTAAAGAAAAGAAAATTCATAGGCATATAAAGATTTATAATATCACCATTTGTGATAACAAAAAGCGAGACGCAAAATATATGCCCAAAATACGTGCCCATGTAATACAGTTTGATCAGTTTGGCTGCACAGACTATGAAATGTAACAAATATGAAGAATTCAGAGAAACATGGAAAGGAATGTATAGAATTGTTCATAGTGAAGAGAACAATGCAGTGCAATTATTATAATTATGTAAATAAAGATAATAAAAAGCAGTACTTGAGCTAAATTCAATGGATCCTGTTTATACTAGAACAAAACATACATTTTTGGACACAGTCAATGCAAGAACTTTTTTTTCTGGACTATAAGGGTTTTTGTTTTTCTTCTTGTTTACAATGGGGGAGGAAAAGAGGAAAGAGGGAGAAAAAATACATGTTCGCTTATTGAAAAAAGTAAAAATTCTAAAGAAAAAAAAGCCAGAGGAGGCACACATCCTCCCCTCCTGTTAACATTCCATAAACCACAAAAGTAGAATAGAATGTTATTTTTTTTCTAGGGGAAGTGAAACTTTGTGGGAGGTTTGTATGAGTGTTTGTTGGGAATTGCCCCTTGTGGGAAAACAAAATGAATCATTTGAGAAAATAAAAGATAGGGAAGAAAACAATTATTTAATAGATTTAAAAGTATGTCCTCATGGCATACTAGATAGAGAGCTGGCCTTGCAATTAGGAAGATCTGGGTTCAGGTCCTGTCTCTGACACACACTGGCTCTGAGACCTAAGAAAGTCATCAGCTTCTCAGTACCCGAGGCAACTCTCTTGAAATTGTTAAGTTGTAGAGAAGGAGCTAATTTGCATTTCTGGGATTCAACTCCAGGGGCTTCTTATACTGATGAAATCACAGGTAAGTTAAAAAAAAAAGGATAACATCACTTGTGTAAACTATATGTTGGATACAGTTGTGTGTGAATTCAAATGTACATCTATATGTAAATGGCTAATTCATTTCCATAAATATAAAAATGCTACTCTTTAAGCAAATATTACATATATATGTGTTTGTACACACACACACACACACACACACACACACACACACACACACACACATATGTGCCATTGCTTGGTTCTAGGGCTCCACTAGATTTCAAGAATGTCCACTGAGAATGTGTACTATAAAGGAAAAAAAGGGAGAGAAAAAAATTAAAAGCCAGCACCTTTCAATTTCCAACAAAACTACGCATGTTCTCTTTCTTTCCTTTTTTTTTTTTTGTGAGGCAATTGGGGTTAAGTGACTTGCCCAGGGTCACACAGCTAGTGTCAAGTGTCTGAGGTCGGATTTGAACTTAGATGCTCCTGACTCCAAGGACAGAGCTCTATCCACTGCACCATCTAGCTGCCCCTGCATGTTCTCTTTCAAAGAAACATTCAAAGATCTTGCTCATCGGGGAGGATTTCTTCATGTTTATAGCTACTCTCACCTGCAATTTATGATTATAGCTTTAAACACAAAATCTAAATCTCTTTTTCATAGTGTTTCCGGTTGCCCATCTCATTGCTATAACTTCCTAATACCAGTAATTACAGAAGTCAGTTTCTGATGATTCAAATGACAGTCAGGAACATTCAGCAATTAATGGTTCAATATCACATTAATAAGAAATGACCAGGGGCCGGTTTTGGAAATAACTTGAGAAGGTTTCATGTTAATACAGAGTACCTTGCCACCTGCAGAGACAGGGTCTTCAAGATGAGGTTGGGAACAGTGCAGCCCAGGAGGAGGAAAGGTTAAACACAGATTTTAAGGCAAGCTAGGCAGGCAGGCTAAATAAAGCTTTCTGAGGGATGAGGAAAGACCCCTTAGATTGGCATCCCTGTCTCGCCAGTTCTAAATGAGATCGAATTAGAAATGAAGTCAGAAGACACGCTTATCCTTTCAAGAATCAGCTCAAGATCAAACTTGAGTTCTTCATGAAACCTTCCTTGACTGCCTTGTCCTTAGAGATCTCTACTTCTTTTTAACTACTAAAGCTCTTTTCTAGGCTACTCATTTCACATATACGGCTTCATAACATCTTTTTCTATTGCTGTCATGCTGTTATTTAACTTTTCATGTGTATGTCTTATGTTCCCAGCTAGACTATATTGTCTTTGAAGGCAAGAGATTTGGAATGAGAGAATCTGGGTTCATGTCTTGGTTCTTTCACTTATTACCTATGTGACTTTGGGCAAGGCAGTTAAGTTTCTCTGGGCCATGATTTCCTTGTCTGCAAAATGAGGATTGACTATGTTGACTTCCAAATTCCCCTTTGAGAGGCAGCATGGAGAAGGCAATAGAGTATTAGAGCTGGAGTCAGGAAGAACCTGGGCAGCTGGTGGCGCAGTAGATAGAGCACCAGGCCCAGAGTCAGCAAGACTTGGAGTTCAAATCCAGCCTCAGACATCTATTAGCTTGTGACCCTAGGCAAGTCATTGAACCCTGTTTACTTCAGTCTCCTCATCTGTAAAATGAGCTGGAGAAGAAAATAACAAACCACTTCAGCCTCTTTGCCAAGAAACCCCAAATTGGGTCATGAGGGGTCAGATATGACTGAACAACAGAAAAATAAGGTTCATATCGCATCTTAGACACTTACAAGTTACAAGACTCCCACCAAAATCACTTAACTTTTCTGGACCTCAATTCATCGTAAAATGATGGTATTGGACTAGATGGTCTCTGAGGCCTCCCCCCTTTTTTTGCTAGGCAATGGGGTTAAGTGACTTGCCCAGGGTCACACAGTCAGTTAAGTATTATATGTCTGAGGCCGGGTTTGAATTCAGGTCCTCCTGAGTGCTCTAACCACTGTGCTACCTAGCTGTCCCTGAGTTCCCTTTTAGTTCTACATCTATAATCCTATAGTACTCTGTCTTTACAGTGTCTAGTACAGTGCTATGGATGAATAAATGAAAATGCATTTATTAAGTGCTTGCTATATGCCAAACAGTATGTTAAGTGCTAGATATAAATACAAGTAAGCCAAACAGTCCCTGTCCTCAAGAATCTTTCATTCTAATAGGGGAAGTAAATCCATAAAGGGGAGTGACAGTTGGAAAGGGGGATGGTGCCCAGAGAACAGTGGTTTGGACAGAGAAAGGAGAAGTAAGAGAGAAGTAAGAGCCAGGGTGATTGAAATCGTAGGACATTGGTTGGTATGTCCTTTCTAGTAACAGTCGGATCAATCTGATTATTGTTCCTAGAGCAAGATCCCGAAAGCAGGAGAGAGGAGGCTATGTATAGAGTAATCTTCACAGCATAGAGATGACTGGGAAGTAGCCTGGTAAGGGTGAGTCTGGGTGCAGGCATGATAAAGTGAATATTCACCATGCCCAGAGTCTCAGAGCGGAAACATGAGCTAGGGGTCAGAGGTTTGAAGAAGGACAGGAGGTAGGTACCCAAAGGATATTCATTGAGTGAATGAATGTGTGAATGAATTGGGGTTAGCTCTAAACTGGAGTTTTATTTCTCCTTGTCATTTTACATGTTTTAGAAAAACCCTTTGGTTATAAAACAAATGTTTTCTATAAAGAAGATGGTGCTTATGAGGAAGGAAATAGGTTATACTGGCTCTGGGGCCAGAGGGTTCTGGGTTCAAAAATCTACTTCTGTTGCTAACTATCTATGTCACTTTTGGCATGGAACTTAACTCCTTGGGTCTCAGTTTCCCCAATTTTAAAGTTGAGAGTTTGAGCTAAGGTCCTCTCTAGCTCTAAACCTTTGATCCTATGATCTGAAGATCTGGAATCTAATGGGTTTTTTTAAAAAGAGAAGAAAAGAAAGAAAAGACAAGTACATCTCTCCAGTTAAGGTCTGATCCTTTAAAGGGAGCATAACTTATTTGAAAGCATTAATGAGTAAGTCCCACTTTGGGATGATCAAGGTCCTTAAAATGTACAGTTCAATGAAGCAAAATGACTGCCTATGTTTACCAGATGTGAACCATCTGTCCCCCTCCCAGTCTTTCCCAAAGATGACCCTGTGTTGGACTTCACAGAGAGAATCATTTTCTATCCAATTCAATCCAACAAGCATGTGCCAGGCATTGGGCTAGCTACTTTGTCAACTAATAGTTATTATATATTTTCTATATCCTTCAAAGCTAATTCAATTCAATTTAATTTATCTTTAATGGCTGGAGACATGGTCATATTCTAGGTGCAAAAATGCCAGTGGTTTCTTTCTTTTCTTTCTTTCCTTTTTCTTTTTGCTTAGCTATCAGTCACCCAGGTCACCTATTTCAATAGCAACTGAATTAAAGGATGAATACATTTTTTTTAAATTCTAAAAGAGGAAAGGTAGTTCAGTAACTAAGAAATATTTTAAAATATTAGGAAATGTGGAATCATCATTATCATTGTGCCATGAACTTGCTCATTGACCTTGGGTAGCTCTTTTTTTTTTCTCTTGGGTCTCAGTCTCCCAAAGTGTTATAATACTACATTTTGAGTCAATGATGTCATAAGGGAGGTAGCATAGTATAGCAAAAAGTGACCTTGAGTCAGACAAAAACCTGCCTTGTACTTTTACTGGCTGTGTGACTTTGGGCAAGTCACTCAATATTTCTGGGCCTCAATTCACTTATCTATAAAATAGCGATAATAATAACACTTGCAGTATCTAACTCACGGGGTTGTTATGAGGCTCAGATGAGATAATTTACTGCTCTCTGCAGTAAAGCTCTTGGAAAATATAAAACATTCTAGAAATTTTAATGAAAGAAGAAAAAAAAGTATACTTTGGAAAAAAGGTAGGGGTCCATACACGGATTCTCCATAAAATGTTTAGGGATACATTAGTCAAATGGTACCTTTAATTCAAAATGTATGGGAAACACACCAATGCACAAAAGTGATAAGCAGCTGTTATCATGTGTCTGAAATAAAACCCCTCCCCTCTGTCTGTTCTTCTTCACAGCTCCTGAGCTATGCAAACACTTCTTTTTTTAGGAAGTGTTGAAGCAAGTGCACATAATCTATTTCTGTGCAGCTTGCCATGCTCCAAATTTAGCTGACAATGATAAAACAGGACATGAGCTGACATGCTAATTGTGTGTCATTGTGATAAATATTTTTTAAGACCCACAGAGTTCGCCTAAGTATATACCCCTGGATCTTTATGAAAGTGAAAAGACTCAAAAGAAGTGTTAAAATGCTTCTCATCTTCATTACCTTCCCTTTGAGTGATATGATACACTGTGAAAAAATAAGTCGTTCCATGTTTTTAGTTCAGGGTGAAAACACTACAGCCAGGAGGAATTTGTTCCAATTTAATGATTTTCCTTTTGCCCAACACCAGCAAAATGTAGGCCTCAAAGCTGGACCTATTTCTAATAAATCTATAATACTATATAGAGAAGATGACAAAGTGTAAATGTATTGTTACTAATCGATAATGCTACTTCAGGACAGTTATAATTTTCTTATATGGTGAACTTTAGCTTTTCGGAGTTTAAAACACTTCAATAAAAAATAGTTCTCTAGAAAGGTGAGCCTGGAGCATCATTGTTCTCTTCCAGTCCTGGTTTTTTCCTTAATCCTTCACCAGCTTTCATTGACTTTATTCTAGCCCTTACTCATTTTTTTCTTTTTCTTCTTAAATTATACCTTCATTTTTCCATCTATATAGGTACATTACTGAAAGAAGAATGCAAATCTGTTAAAAATTTTGAATTTATAAATCTTTGACATCTACTAATACCCGAAGACTGGAATAATAGAGAGAGGACTAGGCTTGGGGTTAGAAAGACCTTCGTTCAAATCCTGCTTCTGACATATGTAGGGGAGAGGGCAGGGGGTGGGGAACTTGCAGCCTCGAGGCTAAATCCAAACTTCACAGAACAAATCTTGTTCTTGGATTCAGTCAGACAGCTGCACTTGAAGACCAAGAGGGCCACACATGGATGGATGAAGGTTCTCCACCCCTGGAATAGGAACTGTACATACTGGGACTAGACCTGTCATTTTATTATGATAGGGAACTCCCAGATGAGGAAATACTCTCAAAAAATTCAGACTGGTGGAGTTTCCATACTAGTAGTTTTCTCTGTTAATGAAATTACACGTTCAGACCTTTGCTCCCTGCACCAAATATTTGGTTATTTTCCTTCCAAACATTCCCCCTTTCCTAACCTCCCTGTTACTGTCAAGGGCACCAGCAACCTCTCAGGCACCCAGGCTCATAATTTGGCTGTCATTCTTAATCTTCTCTCTCTCTCATGCATACATACATACATATATACATATGCATTCATATACACATATACATACATGCATACATACACACACACATATGTACATACCTCGCCAAGTCCTAAATCTATCCTACTTCACAATATTTCTCTTATATGGCCCCTTCTCTCCTATGGCACTGCCACCTATTGCAGCCTGCTTACTGGCCTCCCTGCCTCATGTCTTTCTCTACTCTAGTCAGCTATCAAAGGGATCTTTCTAAAGTGCAAGTCTGGCCAGGTCAACCTCCCCATTCAGTAAACTCTAGTGGCTCCCTGTTAACCTTCAGAATCAAATATAAAATCCTCTGTTTGCCTTTCAAAATCCTTCATAAACTGTCCTCAGACCTTTCTGACTTCTACTCTTACTCTGACTTCTTCTTACACTAGACCCCCCCTTCCAGGTACTCTACCATCCAGTGACACTGTCCTTGCTGTTTCTCACACAAGACACTCCATTTCCCAACTTACTCCATTTTTACTGGCTCTTCTCCATCCCCAGAATTCTCTCCTTCCTTGTCTTTGCACGTTCCCTGCCTTCATTCAAGTCTTAGCTAAAATCCCACCTTCTGCAAGAAGTCTTTCCTGGTCCCCTTTAATTCTAGTGCCTTGCCCCTGAGATTATTGTATGCATGTATGTATGTATGCACACACATACATATATGAATGCACGTGTGTGTAGTTGTATATACATAATTGTGTTTATATATTCTATTTATATATAGCTGTATAAACAGCTATATAAACATAATTGTATATAGTTGTTTGCATGATATGTAGTTGTATACATACATATATAGTTGTCTGCAATACATATACATGCACATACATACATATAGAAATATATACATTTGTATATATATAGAGAGCTATCTATATCTACGCATCTATCTACCTACAGTTGTTTGTGTGAAATGTCCTCCACTACATGGTGAGGTCCTTGGAAATAAGGACTGTTTAGTCTTTCTTTGTCTCCCCAGAGCTTGGCACTGTGCCTGTTACATTGTAGGTGTTCAGTAAAAGCTAGCTGACTTGACCCGATTGCTTTTCACTTCGACAAATAATCAAATTTTCAATTTGACATTTAATAAGCACGCACTTCATGTAAGGTACTATGCTAGGTCCTGGAAATGCACACACTTGAGATATATCCAACACAGGACCTGTTCTCAATGTGCTTCAATCTAATATGAGGAATAGGGGGAAGGACATGAACACAAAAAGACCACAACACAAGCGATAATATGATAAATGCAAATGCCAAGTTTGAGGCAAAATATCACAAGAAAGTTTAAAAAGGAGAAATCACTTTCAGTCAAGGCGCTGGAAAACCTGGAAAAGCTTCAAAGAGGTGGCAGCATTTGAGTTAGGCTTTGAAGAAAGGAAAGGACTTCAATAGGAAGGGATGGGAGTCCATGCCATGTCTATTTTGTGAACAAAAGTATAGGAATAGATCATGGGTTTAGAGCTGGAAGAGACATTTAAAGGCTAACTAGTACAACCCTCTCATTTTATAGATAAGGATATTGAGGCCAAAAGGAACTAAATGACTTGTTCGAGGTCACAAAGGTAGCAAGTAAAAAAGTTAGGATTTGAATCCAGATCTAAGACACTTTGTACCACACTAGACTGTCTCTACAGCTAAGAAAGGGCAGGATGAGAACAGTGAGAGTTAGCTTGAATATAGAGTTCAGCAAGAGGATACATTGGAACACATGAATTACATGGGAAGGATAGGTTGGAGAAAGGATAGACTGGAGTCAGGAAGACCAATTAGAATGTTAAGATAAGAACTGGAGCCAATGTGGATGTAATGGAAACAAAGGAAAGAGGTAAGAAATGAAGTTAGAACTGATGACTATACTTAGTGTCCCTTCTGTAGTCACCCTACAAGTCAACTTCACCAACTCTCCGAGAAAACTTAACCACTCTTTCTTCATCCTTATTGCTGTATGTATGGACCTCCTATTCACCCTTTGAGTTCCCTCACTTACTTTAGTATCTATTCCTGGTCTTCTTTTCTACCATAAGATTACCAGAACTCTTGCAGACTTCAGTATTAATGTGTACACCTCTTCTATTACTCTGACATAATAAGTTCTCAACCCCCTCAGCTATACTGACCTGTCCTCTCCACCCCACTTCATGCCAGCATGGCAACCAACATGATAGATTTTGTCCTCTCCCAGAACTAGACACTCTCTCTCCTATCCAGAACTCTCAAATATCACAAACTCCTAATCATGGACCTCTCACTCCCTTTATTAAACTAAACACAGTCTTCAACCACATCTTGACCTTCTAGTCCTGTTACACCCAGTCCCTTCTCCTCTTTCTATCCCTTGAGTTAATTTTTCCTATTTGTCTCTATACTCACTCTAGATCCAATCTTCAGTACTTTGAAAATTCCCCAGCCATGACGTTGAGTTGTTGCTCTGCTGATGTTCTATTGTCTCAAGGTCTGATAATCCTCAACCCTGAGTTTCCCTGCCAGTTGATTTTTCTACTTGTTCTCCTGGAATTCTGACAAAGGGATATTATTTGAGTTTGACCAATGTATATTTATAATGCATCATGTCAGTGGGATGCATATTATAGTTCAACCAACCAACCAATAAACACTTGTTAAACACCTACTATGTGCCAAACACTGTACTAAGTGCTAAGGAACCTTGGACGAAAGACAAAGTCCCTCTCCTCAAGGAACTTAAATTCAAATGGAGGAAGCAATAGGTATACATACATACATACACACATACATACATACATGCACACATACATATATATGTATGTATATATATGTGTATGTGTGTGTGTATACATGTATACAATGTAGATACACAAAAGGTACATAACCATGTATTTAAAAGATATACAAATAAAATACTGTACCAGGTAATCTTGGAGGGGAAGGCAATACTAGGTAATGCATCCTATAGAAGGTGCTACATGAGCACAGTCTTGAAGACAATCAGGATTCAAAAAAGTGGAGGTGAGGTATGAAAACATTTCAGGCAACAGGGATATCCCATGCAAAGTGACAGAGTTGGAAAGATGGAGCAGGCTGTGTGAGAAAAAAGGCCAGTGGGGCTAGACCACAGAGATAGTAGAGGCGAATACTATGTAGATAGACTTGAAAGGTAGGAAGGGGTTAAGCTGGGAAAGAGTTTAAATGATAACAGCATTTTGCATCTGATCCTAGTGATGGTAGAGAGCCACTGGAGTTTATTGAGTTGGGGAGGTGAGTGACCTGGTCAGACTTTAGGAAAATCCCTATAGAGAATGGGTTGGAGTGGGGAGAGATGAGGCAGAGAGATTAAATAGGAGGTTTTTGCAATAGTACCGCTAACCACCCTAATTATCATGTGACTACAGGGAAGGGTACATTTGTGAGACATGTTTTGGGGATAGGAATGACAGGAGGTGAGTGAGAGCAGAGAGTTCATAACACCAAACTTGTGAATCTGGAGAACTAGAAGGATGGTGTTACCCTCAGTACTAATAGTGAAGTCTGGAAGAGGGCTGGATTTTGGGGAAAAGATGATGTATTCTCTTTTGGACATGTTGAATTTGAGATAATTCTGGGGCAGCTAGGTGGTACAGTGAATAGAGTGCCAGGCCTGGACATCTTCCTGAGTTCAAATCTAGCCTCAGACACTTACTAGCTATGTGACCTTGGGTAAGTCACTTCACCCTGTTTGCCTCAGTTTCCTCATCTAAAAAATGAGCTGGAGAAGGAAATGGCAAACCACTCCAGAATCTTTACCAAGCAATCCCAAAAGGGGTCATGGAGAGTCAGGCATGATTAAAATGACTGAACAACTGGGACATCCACTTGAATATGTCTAATAAGCATTTTGTAATGTGGGACTGGAGTTCAGGACAGAGTCTATAGCTGGATATATACACCTAGGAGTTGTCTGTGTAGTGAGGATAACTGAACCTATGGGAGCCATGAGGGCACAAAGGGAGAGAGTATAGAGAGATCTGACTCACTATCTCATTCACCACAGCAACTCTTCTTCCCATCCAAAGAACTCATACAATAGAGGAACTTGGAGAGTTAATGTTTCCAAAAGTTCTAAATGGAATGTAGAATGCTGGTGTTTTGGGGTTCATGAAATTAATGCTACTTTCAACCATCCTTCTGGCCCCACAGGAAGATTTTCAAAGGAGGATCTGGCCATAACGGAGGGAAAATTGCTAAGCTAGTGGAATATAGTCTTCCCAAGGGTAGGGATTCTTTCAGTCTTATATTTGTATTGTCAGCCCCTAACACGGTGCCTAATACATCATAAGTACTTAATAAATGCTTATCGATTGATGATTGAAATACTATATCCTTCAAGTACTAAATTAAATTATTTGTATATTTCACATGCCCTCTACTAGACAGCAAGCTTCATGAAAGTAGGGGTCCTATTGTACCTAAGGGGAAGGGGAAGAAGAATACTTTATACCTAACAAGTACTTAATTAATATTTGTTGAATGAATGAATAAATGAAGTAAGCAATCTTAGGCAAGGGAAACTTCACATCTTGCAGAGGCGAACACAAAAAGAAAGAAATAAGTTCTGATGTCAGAGCCAGCCCTTCTTCACCCAACAGCTCAAGACTGCTGTCTCTTAGCTTAAACTCAGACACGAACAGACTTGCTCTCACCTTAAGGAACCCCTTGAGTGTGGAGTGGTGCATAGACAGCTGATTTTGGAGCAAGGGTTGTCTGGGTTCAAGCCCTACCTCTGACTTAGATGAATTGTGGGATCCTGGACAATCCCTTAAAAGCTCACAGTATCATAGACCTTTAACTCTCCAGCACTACAGATTGTAGCATAATATTCCTTTTTTACTGGTAGAAAGAAATTACTGACCAGGGAGCACCCTTCACGAAAGAAGTCACAAATCCACACACGAACAAGCCTGTACCATCAACAAAATTCTCGACCTTCACAACTGCCATCACAGACCCACTTCTTAGTGAGGTGAGGAAGGGAATGAGAACATCTACTAAATGGCTACTTGGTGCCAGGTACTGTGCTAAGGGCTTTCACAAATATTATCTCATTTAATCTGGGAGGTAGGTGCTACTATTACCCCCATTTTATAGTTGAGGAAACTGAGGCAGACAGAGGTTATGTGACAGAACCAAGAGGTATCTGAGGCTAGATTTGAGCTCAGGTCTTCCTGACTCCAGGCCCAGTTCTCCATCCATTGCTCCAACCTAGCTACCTCCCAGTGATTCTCATCGTCGTTGGTGGAATTCAACTCCTTGCCCTTTGGGAGACTTTTTAATTTGGTTTGAGATTTACTTGTGTTATTTTAGCCTTCCTCTTATAAAAGTGGGCCCCAGTGCTCGAGTGCCTTAGAAATCTATCAAAGGTTTTTTCTAATCAACACTGCAAAATATCAACCTGGACCCTGCCTGGAGTATTTAAGGAAGGCCAGTGTTTAAATGCTTCTGTTGTCCTTTCAGCATTTTGAAAGCCTTTTTTGTTTTTCCTTCTTCAAAAATGTCATCCTGACACATCTCTCTGCTTGGAACTCCACCTAAGAGGATAGCCTGTCCTCAACATAGCCAGGGCCATTAACAGAGTGGGTAGGCTTTAATACAGACTCAGGTATCTCTATTAATCATCAAAGCATTTAAGCTTTGGGATTCCAATACAGTTAAATACCATGGATTACTAAGTACCTCAATCGGCCATTAGCAAGTATTCCTGCTCATTAAAACTCACTTATTTACACTTTAGCAATGGCAAATGTAACCAGTCCTGGAGAACTGTGGCAGTGCTAGAAATGACACATTAGGCTTCATTTACCCAGTGACATTCAGAGACTGGAAAGGGAAGGGGGTGGGGTAAGGAGAGGTAGCCAAGATGCAGGGCAAAGCTTGATTTTTGTTTTTTTGTTTTTTTTTTTTTGGTGGGGGGGACATAGGAGAAGGTTTTAAAACTGCATTGAGAAAATGGCAAACCTCTCAGAGAGCTCTACAGCTTCTACAAATATAACCATTCTGCAAAGAGCTATTTATCATAGTTTGATAGAGATTTCTACATTTAATGTTACTGGACTGTGAAGGCTGATTATTAAATGTAATTACAGACATAGGCCTGAAATAATATTTTATTACATAGTATTCAACTGTCTTATGTGTTAACACAGCAAGAAGGGTGAGCCAGCTGTTTTAAAATGAAGGGATTTGAAGGGGTACCCTTCCATGGACACTAAGTGAGTCTCTTATAATATATGGCTATCCAAAATAGCATGGCTGGATACCACCCACACATAGCCACCCCCAGGGACACCTGCAAGTTATCACTACTCCCTTCCCCTGGCCCAGAAAATAGACAGCATTCCTCTACAAGTTTACATGATGCCATATAGGGAGTTTTAGAGTCTATAAAAGACTGTGGTTATGCTATTTCTGCAAAACAATGTGCCATTTCCTTGTCATGCTAATGGACCCAGTTCTTCTTTCCAATATAACAAGTGACAAGAATTCCATAGCTGAAATGAAGAAGAATTGGTGGGTTGAAGAAGCTACCTCCATCACAATCTGTGATAAGAGAAGCCACAGAACATAAACAGATGTTATAGTCAAAGAATTGTAGGGATATAGGGGTAGAAACACAAAGCCCTATTTCATAATTAATAAGCATAAGCATCAGAGAGGAACCTCCTTTTTTTACCCCCTGGCATTGGGAACACATTTGTAGTAGTTACTCCAGAGAGGCAGCACCTATAAACCCTTCTAGGTTGTTGGCTGGTCCCTGTTATGTAAATTCATCTAGAAACATACACGGAAAATCAGGGCTTTGATGGACCCAAGAAAGTATTTGGTTCAACCACTTCATTTTTTCAGATGGGGAAAACAGACTTAGAGGTGAAGACTTGCCCCACAGAGAATGGGTAGGGGAGTCAGGATTAGAATCCAGAGATGGGGTACTATGGGTGTAGGAAACTCCCCATATAATTGATGTGTTGGTTAGTTTTGTTAAACTGCTTTCTTCTCCATCCCTCCATCCTCTTCCTTCTCTTTCCTCCTCCTCTTTTTTCTCTCTCCTTCCTCCTCCTCCTCCCTCCTCCTCCTCCTCCTCCTCCTCCTTCTTCTCTCTGTCTCTGTCTGTCTCTGTCTGTCTCTTTCTCTCATTGTTATAGGTAACATATAAAAAGTAGGGAAATCTAAGGCCTTCAAGCTGGAGTTTCTAAACTGGCTCTTATAGCATGGCTTTCCAGCTAATTGTGTTGGAAGGAAGATGAGCAAGAAAGTCAGGTACAACTCCTTTATGGCAGAGAAATACAGCTCTGGGAAATTTGGTCACTTGGGCAGTACTCTCTGCATGTTCCCATCTTGTGGATGTCCCTAGAAACTTCTTGTCCTTGAAGCTACATGGAGAGTTACTTGAGGTCTTTCTTAGGCATAGAAAACACCAATAAAGTCAGTCATAAAGTCAGTGACACCTATATCCTGGAAACACCTTCTGAATCCTTCCCTATTCCTTTAGGAGTTATTCTATCAGAGGATATGAGACCCTTAAAGTCAGCAATTGTAGGACTTCTATCCATGAGAGGGTTGGCTGGCTTCTATCTGCCAAGCATCCCCTACCCCCACTCCCATCTGCCAAGCCTTAGGACAGAAGTCCTCTTCTGATATAGATTACAACTGCTTTTTCTCCCCTTATTCTTCTAAAAATACAAGACCACTTAATACAAGAGGAACAGTAGTTAATGTAGGTGAGCTGGAGCATTATTTTTCCTTCTAACCAGGTCATCCAAACTATGCAATAAAATCTGAAATTCAAGCGAAGAGCTAAATCATCCAGACCTTGCTTTCGAATGTCTTGATATTTTGCTACTGAAATGGGAATGGGGAGATGGAGACAAAGAAGGGAAGATTTATTTTTTGACATTTGTTGTTGTAAGAACCATAGCTATTAAATCAAGCAGGTAAAATATGATGTCATAGAATTCCAATTCTGGAAGAGATAGATTATCGACACCAATCTCCATGTACATGAATGATTTGTTGGTTAGTTTTTTAAACTGCTTCTCTCTCTCTCTCTCTCTCTCTCTCTCTCTCTCTCTCTCTCTTAACTTTTTAATTTTAATTCTTTTGGAAGTGACTTGTTGGGAAAGGGAACAGGGAGGAATATATTTGGAAATAAAGGTAATGTAAAAACAAAAGAAAAAAATCAATGAAAAATTTTTAAAAGTCAAAAACAGATTTATATATTCATCCATGGTGAATCATTCCCAAATTTCTCATTTAACAATCTTGAAAATGTCCTTTGCAGGGCAAACTGAACCAATACCAGGTAAAACCTACAAGGTTCAGAACATCTACATATGACAATTACATCTCTACAATCACTAGAAAAACCCCAAATCAAATCGACAGAAATGGAATCAAAAGTAAAAGAACTAAATTACAGATAACAGAATATTCATAAAACTATACCTCATCGCATGAATGTGCATGCACTGTATGTATGCCAGGATTTCTTTAGCCGTTGGTGATATTCAGCATATTGCAATTGAGTGCAATTACAGTTAGCTATAATTAAGAACAATTACAGCTTTTATTTCTCTACTTGTTCTTTAAAAGCACATTTGTAATAAAACTTTTTTTAAAAAGGTGAAGAATATAATTATACATCCTTATAACATCTCAAATAATTAGTTTGACTAAAGTTTCTTCTGGAACAATTTTCATTTTAACTGTCAGATCTGCCATTTATACTCAATGGAACATACTTTAAAAAAATTCTGTCATTAACCTTTTTCACCCCATATAGCTGTATAGGAATTATTGGAACAAATTGAAGGTGTCAGCACTTAAATGTTCTAGGGATGTCTGTAAGCTTTTAAAAAACAGATAAACGTTTTTTGCTATTTGTTATTCTCTGAGTTTCTATTTTTCCCTTTAATTAAAAAAAATCATAAAATGCTTTATCTGTGGGCTTTATTGTCTCACTTGGTTCATTTTTTTTTTTACCAAATTATCTTCACATTAAAATGTACCTATCAAGTGCATTGTAGAAGACTTCTTTATCAGTTCATATGAATTCTATTGCAATGCACATCCTTTGTAGGAAAAAAGTCTGAAATGCAAACTAAGAGACACATTAATAGAACCTAAAATTTAAAATAAAACTCTCTGGGTAGAGACCAATCTGCCCTTATATTTAGCACAGTACAGAGCATCTAATCAATATGCATCAGTAATCAAAATACCTAATTGGACTGAGAAAGTATTAGTTCCCCACAAGTCACATTCTAATTCAAGTCAGCCAAATCCCATTCCCCTCTCCATTTTACTTCTGGCTTTCCCAATTGTGACACCATTCCTTCAGTGTGGGGTACCTTTCCTCCCTCCCCCAATGCCTCACCCCACTGCTTACATCTACTTTTTCTATGGAATATCTTTCTTTTTGTTGTATTTGCATCTTTAGTGTTTAACACAGCATTGGCACATGGTAAGTACTTTAAAAATGTGTTTGTTTTTTTTTCCTGGCTTTGCCTTGTCATCTGAAGTTGAGCCTGACTAAATTTGGATGCATTAATTGGAATGTAAATCCTGATTTTAAGAGTACTTAGAAATACCACTCAATTCTGAATCACTGAATTTAAGTGTTGGAAGACCTTCAGTGGTCTTCTTGTCCAAGCAATCCCTGAGAAAGAATAGCCACTACAACATACCCTCTAAGCGGTTATCCGGACTCTGCTTGAAAATACGCAAGGAGGGGGAAACACCCTGTCTTTCTCTGAGGCAGCTCATTCTACTTTGGGATAGCTTGGAACATCAGGAAATGTTTTCCTTACATCGAGGCTAAATTTGTTACCGTTCAACCTCTATTTATTGCTCCTAGTTCTTTCTTCCAATACTGGAAAGCAGCTATCATGACCTCTCTGTGTCTTCTTTTGTCTGGCCCAAAAAGCCTCATTTCTTCTCCCAGGCTTCATATGGCACAGACTCAAGAACCTTCAGCATCCTGTGGTCTATCCTCTGGAGTGGTGCTAAATTCCAACAGAAATGGATCCCTGCAGGCCACATATTCACTTAAAAACCCAAAAATTAATATCATCTATGTTTTACTGTGTTTCTATTTATTTTGTTAAACACTTCCCAATTACATATTAATTTGGTTCCAGAGTTTTGCCACTTGTGGCCTAGAGGCCACAGATTTGTGGCCCTCTCTTGTCTGTGCCACCTTATCAATGTCCTTCCTGAACAATTGTGCCAAGAACTGAACACGCTACTTCAGATGTGGTCTGACCATGGCAGTGTGGGAGGACACCTCTTTATTCCCAAAGATACAATAGTCTTAATGCAGTCCGAGATCACGTTTATCTCACTGGGTTTTGTTCTGGATGACACATCACCGTACTGTGAGCTTATAGCTCACCAAATCCTCAAGACCAACTATTACTTAACTTATTTATTATTTAACTTCATTTGAAAAGCTGTTTTTTGAACTCAAGCTATAAAGCTTTGCATTTGACTCTATTAAATTTCATCTTATTCAGTTCAGTCCCCAAATGCTCAGTCTGTCAAGACCTTTTTTTTTTTTTCCAATCCTGGATCTACCATCCAGTGTGTTAGCTTTCCCTCCAAGCTTTGTATCATCTGTAAATTTTTATGTGCCTATGTTTCCCAGAATCAAGGGTACAGGGTCAAGCAGAGATTACTGGGACACCCTCCTAGAGATCTCTTTCAGAGCTGACATCAAATTATTAATGCCTAGTTTTTTAATCAAATCATTCAACCAGTTCTGAATTCTACTATTTGTAGCCCATATCTCACCATCTTTCCTCGTAGGATAAGTAGCTGCTTCCTTCTTGGATCATTCGGTTTCCTCTTCTTCATCAGAAAAAGCCTTGAATTATTCTTTTGTTTTGTTTTGTTTTTTAGCCCTGAGTGTACAATGGTTCTTCTCTTCCTCCTCTTTTTTCCCGCTCTTTCAGCCTCTGATTAGGTCAGGTTTCTCCTCTGATTTTTTCAATACTTTTTCTTTTTTCTTTTTTCATATTGAAGCTGCTCTTCTGTTTGTTTTTGTTTTTGAAAGGATTATTTCATGGTCTCTCATAATCTGACATTCAAAGATGTGCTCCTGAACCCCTCTCACTATCTTTCTCCAAAGGGAGGAGCTGACATTTGGGATGGAAAGACTGGGGGTGGGGGAAGAGGGTCACATAATGATTTTTTCAGCCTTGGCAACTCTCTAAGACCATTTATTCAATCACAGAGCAGTTGTGATCTGGTCTGGAAGAAGGACTACCCATATCAACAAAATCATCATTGCTTGAAGTACATTTCATTTGCCTTAGAAGGCACTGAAAATAAAACAAGTAAACGAAATTGCCTTTATAACAAGAGAAGATCCAAATACAAATCTGGAATCTAAAAGGCATCTTCACAGGGAAGGAGAAGACATATTAAATGCCTGCTATGTACCAGGCAAATATTATGTCATTTGATTGGGTATTGACTAAATTAAAACCCTCCAAGGAGAAATAAGATGCATAGATCTGGATTTTAATAAAACTAATCAAATGTTACGATCAAAGACCCTGAAGAATTAGTGTACAACTATTTGAAGTAGAGAAGTGGAAAGTAATCACTTTCCCAGTTCTATAACTGTGCAAGCTGCAATATGTACCCTAAATGTTATAACTTCAAGAGTTCAAGGACTCTCAAAACATAATAACCTTTTAATGTCCCAAAACATATATTAAAATCATCTTTGGGTGCCTTCTTAGGGAGATAGTATAATGTAGTATACAAAAAAAATGAACCAGAAGTCAGGACACCAGAGCTCTTGCCACACAAACAAGTCATTTAACTTGTCTGGGTTTCAGTTTCCTTATCTGCAAAATGGACCAGATGGTCTCTAAGGGCCCTTCCTGATCTAAAATTCCAGAATTCGAATGTCATCATTTACTAAATGAAGCACACACAAAAATAAACAAATCTAGCCAGAACTCCAGATGAGTAAGAAAATGAGAAAACAGGGACCTTGAATCAATAGCCCAAATAGAATATGTGAACTAATGATGATTCTGTGGTTCTGTATTATAAAATGTCATAGGCAGTGGATAAATGAAAGAGCTAATGTTAGATCTCTTAGTCTATTAACAGTAAAGTGAAGGGTGGCACTAGCTGATCCCCTCAATCTCTTCCATCTTATAGGACCATACATTGAGAGCCAGAAGAATCTCAGAGGACACTTACTGCTACCCCTTCATGTTATGGATGAAGAAACTGAAGCAGGGGAAGGGGGGAGTGAAGTAAATTGTGAAAGATCACATGGTACATTTTTGGGAGGCCTAGGGGAAGAATTCAGATATTCCTGCCTTCCAGAAGTGTGTCCTTTCTTTTGTACAATATTACCTCCCCAGGCATTCTGCTTAAAGATTATGTCAGTGTATGTTGTGAGGGGGTTGCATAGATGAAGCATAAGATAGGAACCTAAGTCCTGTGACTCCAAAGCCACAGCATTCTTTACAATAGAAATGTAAAACATGTGGCCAACAACAGTATATGGCCCGTGACACTTTTGCGTTCATCTGGTCAGATAAAACCAGATTAAAATAAAAAAAAAGAAACATAAAAGCATATGTGACTTATTTCCAAGTCAATATGTGGCCTGCAGGGATCATTCTGTAGAGTTTAGTGGCCTCTGTTTCCATTTGATTTTGACACTCTTGCTTTTTGCTTTATTTGTCCAAATAGTACAAATGGTACTATTGAATCATCCTCCTCTTTTAGCCCAAAGAGAGGAATTTTAAGTCAGCTCTGCTTTCCAAACTCTCCTTATGCCAAATTCTTCTTGCAGTTTTCTGTTTTCTCCCCAGACTCTCAAATGCTAATATTATCCCTGTAAAGGTGGAAAGGAAGCACACCATTTAAGGTCTGTCAGCATGAGTGATGTGATTGAATAGGATTCTGTAAATCTGAGGGTCAATCAACAACCCATGGGGGCCTCCAGGGGTGGAAAAGTGTCCCTTTGAAAGCAGCTGCAGGACCCAAACGTTCCATAAACTGCTTTCAATAACTCTGCTTATTCAAGCATGGGAGGGGGGTGAGTTGGCCATAGGTAAGCCTCTTTACTCACTCTTAAACGGGGCCAATCAGCACCCTCAAAGGAATTGTAAGATCCCAAACTGCCTCCCTGCCAAGCCTCCATAACCAAGCAATTTGGAATTGTCAAGAGAAGTCCCAGACCTGCACCCTCTTAGGAGATAACACAACCTAGAGCCAGCCACGGGACAACCTGGGAGCACTTAGGACTTTGCAAAGCCTGTGAACTTTCATTTTCAGTTGTTAGATGGGGACAGATGGAACTCTCCCCTTTCTGCCCCCCACCCTTCCATCCCAATAGCAAAGGGGGCTATTCTGGACTAGGAAGTGAGAAGGGATTAAGTGTCTTTTGTAAAGCCTACCCTGCTGGAATAGGCCATCCACGTAGACCCTGCAGCTGACATCCTTCCCTATCCCTGCTCTCTTCCACCCCTGCCCCTCCATTTCTTAGATCTTATCTACTTAACAGTTTTCTCGGCTACCTGCACAGAATGAACCTGTCGAGCCATCACCTTAGGGATTTTTTCATTTCTCCCAGAAATAGAAAGCCCCTCCCCAACACTCCCCCTGGCAAACTATCCTGATGAGGGCAGGTTATTAAGCAAACTCAATGTTCTAGCAATCTCTGGCTGCAGCAAGAATCCTAATGCCTCTCCACTGGGTGTAGCTGTAGGAGAAGCCCGGAGCTCCTTCTTGACAGGGCTCCCCACCCCCATGTAAGTCCAACCGGGATAGCCCTCGGCAATGACCTCGGTCCTGGCTTCTCGGCACAGAGGAGGAGCTCCTCTCTGGATGGGGAGCTAGAGTCTAAATAGAAATGCTGGCCCGGTCACCAAGTGCAAATTAGGCTGATCTCTCGGATATCATGTGGGTAGTAGACTTTTAGGCTGAGAGGGGCCTTCTCAGAGACCTTTGGTCCAACCCTCTCGTTTTACAAATGAGGAAACTGAGGCCTTGGGAGGCTAAGAAACTTGTCCAAGGTGACAGGAGGACTAAGCATCAGATGAGGGCTTGGAACACGTATCCTTTGACTACAGAGCCAATAACCTTCAGTCTCACTTTTACAGAATTTCTACCATCAAGGATCTGAACTGAGCTCTTCTTGTCTCCATGTTCAATACCATTACATTCCACTAGGCTTTCTCTCTCATCAAATACTGTAATTGAGCATATCTCCCCCTCCCCACCCACCCTCTACCACCTCGGCCCAGCAGTCCCTGAATGTCTATATTTCAGGTAGCACCTACATTCCTAAAATGTGTGAAACTCTACGTTTTGCATCCTCAATCACGTTTTAAATCTGACTTAAAGCAAAATGTTTTCTAAGATTGGATTTTTATATGTGGCATTTAATTCAAATTTAAACTGAATAATCAATAATTATCTACTGTTAGGCACTATCCTCGAGGCTGAGGACACAGAGATTAAAAAAAAATTGTCATAGATCTAAAAGTTAATGGGACCTCTGAAGCTATCTAATCCAGTCCTTTTATCTTACAGATGAGTAAACTGAGGCCTAAGGAGACTATAGGCAGCTAGGTGGATAGTTCCCTGGGCTTAGAACCAGGAAGACTCACCTTCCTAAGTTCAAATTTGGCCTCAGATACTTAGTAGTTATAGGACAACGGGCAAGTCACTTAACCCTGTTTGCCTCAGTTTCCTTATCTGTAAAATGAGCTGGAGAAGGAAATGACAAACCCCTCCAGTATCTCTGCAGTATCTCTGCCAAGAAAACCCCAGAATGGAGTCATGAAGATTCGGACGTGACTGAAACTACTCAACAAGGACGTTATGTACACGGGAAATAAGCATTCACATAGATCCTCCTATGTACCAGACACTATACTCTTTTACAGACTCTTTCCAAATACTATCTCATTTGATTTTCACAATAATCCTGTGAGGTAGCACTATTATTATCCTCATTTATTACTATGATTATTAATAATGTTATCATTAATAACAATAGCTAACATTTATACAGAACTTACTATGTGCTAGGCCCTGTCCTAAACATTTTACAATTATTATCTTATTTGATCCTCACAATAACCCTGGAAGGTAGGTGCTATTATTATCCTCATTTTACAGATAAGGAAACTGAGGCAAACAAAGGTTAAGTGACTTGCCCAGGGTCACATACCAACTAGGTGTCTGAGGTCAAATTTGAACTCAGGTCTTCTTTACTATCCACTGTGCCAACAGCTGCTGAGATCACATGGTTAGTGAACAGCAGAGGTAGATTTGAATCCAAGTCCTCTAGTAACCTTGGTGGAATGTGTCCTCCTTCAAAGAAAGGAAGGGGGAATAATGTTTCTCCTCTCCAAAGCTCTCCAGTCAATTCCATGTTTCCATCCCCCTAAGCAGGTGCACCATCATCTTTACTCTTAGGAAAATGTTCCAGGCTGGAAGCCAGGGTTACATTCTCAATCCAGAACTAATATTCTTACAGCTACACCTTCCCCTTGCCCTCATAGTTCTTACAGTCTAAATGGAGATGAGATGTATAGGAGAGGTCGGATAAGACAAAGCGGAGTGAGAGACCACCCTTAACTAGACACAGGTGTGAGTGACCAAGTGAAGAGCTTATAGAGAAGGTGGCTCTTGAGCTGAAGCCAGAAGAAAGGGAAGGATTGCCACAGGAAGGGACACAAAACACATGCTATTCCCATATACACAAAGGCACAGGGAAGGGAGAGGCTAGGTACAGATTAGGAAATGACCAATAGCCAGATTTTGCCTGGAACAAAGTGATCTTCCTTATCTCAGTTTTGACTGTTTCACTCCCATAGTCCAGCCAATCCCTGGAGCCATTAGTGGAAAAGATAAACTCCTCTATTTAGCTTTTCAAGCCCCTCACTACCTGGCCCTAATCCTCTGTTTCCAAATTCACTGTATATTACTCCTCCTTCCATACTCTGCGTGGCCTTCTCTCTCCTCCTGGCATATGACACTCTATCTCCCGTCCGGAGTGCCTAGAACACATTCCCTTCTTCCCTCTGCTTCTCAGAATCCTTCTCTTCCTCCAACACAGCTCAAATGCTACCTTCTATAAGAACCCTTTTCCAATCCCCCCCAATGGGTGAATCCCCTCCTATACTACTTACAAACTTGTATTCATTCTCTTTACTTTTTTGGATATACTTATGTACTTGTTCTTCCCCTACCCCCTCCAAAATAATTAGAATGCAAGCTTCCTGAGAGTAGGGATTATTTTTCTGAAGCCCTAGCACCTACGATGATGCTGGAATGTATTATGTTTTTAATAAATGCCTGCTGACTTATCGCACAGACCACATGGATAGAAATGATAAGTTGGAACCAGACCATATAGGGTCTTGGCTGACAGAGCAAACAATGTTCTTTCTAGTCAAAAAAAAAAAAGACTGAATTTAGAATTAATATTGTGAGGTTTGGGATATAGGTAGTACAATACTGTCACTTGGACCATGGATAATGAATGGATCATGCATGCCAAACTTGACCTGGGTACTTCATTCAGTTTCATATTTAGAATTATTCCATATTCTATTTAATATGTCAATTACAGAAGGAGATTTTGTGTGTGATCTTTCTCTAAAATAGTAGACTAGTAAAACACAAATTTATTATTAATAAAGTAAGTAGTTCTTAGAACTCAACAAAATATTCCTGTGCTACATAAAACAGAATTCTAGGTCTTAAACATTCATTTGTTTGGTCAAGGCCAGGCCTACACATGGAAGACCAGGTGGACCTCCTAACAGGGAATGGTTTAAAAGAGTAGGTTTGAAGGAATGAAAGGGAAACTAGAGAGAGTGAAGGGGAAAGTCTCAGTGTTCCTTCCCAAATTTCCTGTTTCCTGATTCCAGAAATCCCTTTAACAGAGAATAAAATTATTACACCACAATTAGAGATAAGGCTTAAAATGTAAAAGAGAGAGGGCAAACACATTAAAAATTCACACCAAAATGTAAAGGACTTTCATTCTACCCAACAGGTTTTTATTCAAGGATTTCTATATACAAAGCTCTGTACTTTGTATCCCCAGATACAACAGGAAAAACAAAAGATTATCCTAATCTTATCAAGTCTTCAAGGGCCTTTCATTCCATTGGGGAGATGCCTTCAGTATGCAGAGAACTAAAAACAAAATCACACAAGAAGGGAGAGGACTAACGAAAGGTGGAGAGCTGGTACTGAACTGAACCATGAAGGAACCTGGGAATCCCAAGAAGGAGGGAGAGTATTTCAGGTATGGGAAACAGCCTGGGCAAAGCACAGAGGTATGAGATAGTGTTGAGTTTGGAGAACAGCCCAGCCAGTTTAACTGGAATGTTGAGAGAATGAAGGTGAGTAATATGAAATGTCTGGAAAGGCATGTGGGGGCCATATCATAGGGGGCTATAAATGATGCAGGGAGCCCACACTTTTAGAAGATTATTTTACTCAGCTTGTCAATAAGCATTTGTCCAGCCCATATTATGTGCCATGCATTATGCTAAGCACTAGGGAAGCAAAGTAAGGAAAAATGAATGAATGAATGAATGGATGGATGGATACATTAATAAATAAATAAATCCCAGTCCCTGGAGCTAAGAGTCTAATTTCAGCAACTATATGGAGGATGGATAGGAAAAGAAAGACTGGGAGTAGGAAGAAAAATTACTAGACTATTTAATGCTCAGGTGAGGAGGCAGAAAGGTTTAAGAGTGGTGGTGATGTGACTTGAGAAAAGGGGATGGAAGTGAGAAATGTTGTAAAGGTAAATCCACAAGAATCAGTGCTTCATTAATAGGGATTATGGCAGAATGGGTGAAGTCAAGGATGACTGAGGATGGCAGTGTATTGAACAGTGTATAGAGGAAGAATTGGCTTAAGTGGGGAAATATTAAGTTCAATTTGGGACATATTGAGTTTAAGTTACTGACAAGACATCTAGGTGGTAGTGTCTAGAAGGAGAATTAGGATTTAAATTCAGGAGAGAAATTAGGAGCAGACACAGAGATTTGAAAGTTGGCTGAAAAAAGAAAGCCTTCCCAAACTGCTGTCTCTAGAACAATACTTAATCCTCTGACCACAGGTACAGTGTGATCCCTCATGCCTGGCATGCATTCCTTTCTCGTATCAAGCTTAGTATCCTTATCATTCCAATCTTGGTTCCCTCATGTCTCTTCATGGAGAGAAACCTATTATTGACTCTCTCAGACAGTTTGACAAAACAGGATTGGGAGGGTAGTTTCTTCACCTGTAGCACTACATTCCAGGATGAAGTGGTCTCCAAATCTAATCACTGAAGAATTGTTGATAATAAAGGGCTAGGTCATTTTTGTTTTTCTTATATGATTCAATGACCCAGAGATGAGAGGATACTTCTTCCACAAGTGGTTGTAGGTTCAAGGGAGAAGCTGCCTTCAAATCCATTTTCTAAAAGGGATTACCCTTCCCCCAGAGCTGCATGGGAAACATAACTCACAGTGCTTATGAAGATACTACAGTTAAAATGACACAGTCATACCCTGGTTGGATGATTTTTCTTATGGAAACAACTCTAAAATGTTACCTATTCTTAGGTATTTTCCTTGGTCTAGGCCAGGGGTGGGGATTCAGTCAAAGGGCCACACTTGAGGACCTAGAGGGCCATATGTGATCCCAAGGCTGCAGATTCCGCAGCCTTGGTCTAGGCACTTTACATAGTTCATCAATCCCTCTTTTTCTTTGCTTAAAGCTTAAACTACCAATATATCCGGGAACTTCTCTGTTTCTTTGCTACTAACTCTAGCCAATTCCATGTCTGAATCCTCATGGTTCCTTTTCTCCCAGTGCCACAAAGGGCCCTTTCCAAAAGCGCCTCACAGATGAACAGGCTTCCCTTCGAGGTGACCCCAGTCTCAGTGTCTCTGGTTCTCTCCTCTCTGAGTCTTTGCCACTTGCATTTAAGCTTATTTCTACCGATTACTTCAAAAAATCGGAGCTAGTGCAAACTTCTATGGGGAAGTCATTTTAACAGGTGTATGAAATGGGCAGCTAGGTGGCTCAGTGGATAAAGCACCAGACCTGGAGTCAGGAAGACCTGAATTCCAATCCAGCCTCAGACACTTATTAGCTCTTTGACTCTGCACAAGTCACTTAACCTGGTTTGTCTCAGTTTTATCTGTAGGGTGGGCTGGAGAAGGAAATAGCAAACTACACCAGTATCTTTGCCAAGAAAACCCCAATGAGGTCACAAAGAGTCGGACATGACTGAAACAACTGAACATCTCCCCATAGTAGAAATGAAGTTCAATGAAAAACATTCCCTGCCCTCAAGGAGCAGTAATTAAAGAGAACAGTAATTAAGAGAGATAAGCCATGCACACAAACAACCACGGTATAATCTAAGTTTGGAGCAGCTAGGTAGGGGCAGTGGATAGAGTGCAAGGGCTGGAGTTAAGAAGACTCATCTTCCTGAGTTCAAATCTGGCCTTAGACACTTACTAGGTGTGTGACCCTGGGCAAGTCACTTAACCCTGTTTGCCTCAGTTTTCTCATCTGTAAAACAGATCGGAGAAAGAAATGGCAAACCACTCCAGTATCTCCACCAAGAAAACCCCAGAGTGGGGTCACTAAGAGTCAGATGTGACTGAAAAATGACTTGACAGCATCTATGAAAATGCAATAAGAGATATAAAGTCCATGAGACACTACAGTTAAAATGACACAGTGATATATGTGCTAGATGATTTTTTTAAATGAAATCAATTTTTAAATGTTACCTATTTTTACATTTTAAAATGTACTCTGATGACCTCTGGTTAAAAGGAATAATATCTTGATCTGACTCTTACCTACACTGTCTTTTGTATAAAAAGAGAAGAAAATTGTTTTCCTTTTCTCTGAATTGTGGGGACTATGTAGAAAATGACTTTTAGAGATTCAGAGTTCATGACTGATATAGCATCAGCTAATACAGTTATCCAGGCCAAAGGATAATCTCAGATTCTAGTACCCACGGACAGTATCAAGTTCAAACCTTGATGGCTTCTCTTTGCCCAGCTAGCCCTGTGCTCAGATAGCTGCAGATGCAATCCTCGGTTCTATCACATTGTTCCAAGACAGTCAAATAGGCTGTGCTCCCTTTTACCCACTTTCATTCATTCTTTTTAGTTTTTAACCTCTCTGTAGCTTTGGACACTCTAGACTAGTCCCTATTTCCTAGTGTCTTCTTTTTTGGTCTCTAAAATACTGCATTCTCATAACTTAATACTGACAGCTTCCTTCTTGGGCCCCTCACCTTTCCCCCCATCCTTTAAACTTAGTTATTTTGTCCCAAGCCTTCTTCTCTCTCTCCTTTGGCTGCCATTTCTCTACAGATGACTCCCACATTTTTTTCTCCATCCCAACCTCTCCCCAGAGCCACATCCCAACTATTTTCACCCACCTGCTGAATCCTCTGGTTGAGTGACCCACTAGAAGCTCACTCGCTCTTTCTGTCTCTCTCTGTCTCTCTTGCTCTCTCTTTCTCTCCCCTGCTTTTGTGTATACACACACACACACACACACACACACACACACACACACACACCACGGAAATCATCTTTCCCCTCTATTCGTCTCTATTTCCTCCCTGTTGCTCGGATTCATAAATTTCGTGTCATTTTAAAATCATCCCCCTCCCTTACCCCACACATCTCATCGACTGCCACATCCTTCCTCCAAAACACCGCTTGACTTTGCCGTCTCTCCTCCCATGCATCCTAGTTTGGGACCTTATATCCTTTTGCCAAGATTATTTTAAAATCTCCTGAATCTCTGCTCCCTAATACATTTCCTCTCCAACTCCTTCCCCACTTTGTCACTCGAGTAATCTAATACACACCAATGATTGTGTTATTCTTCTCTTGGCGGCATCTAGATGATGCAGTGAACAGAGAGCTGTACCTGGAGCCAGGAAGACTAGGTGTGTGACCCTGGGCAAGTCACTTAACACTGTTTGCCTCAGTTTCCTCATCTGTAAAAAAGACTGAAGTCAAATTCAGTCTTAGACACTTATTAGTTGTGTGACCCTAGGCAAGTCACTTAACCTTTGTTTGTCTGTTTTCTCATCTGAACAATGGGGATGACAATAGCACCTATCAGGATTGTTGTGAGGATCAAATGAGACAACATATGTAAGGTACTTTGCAAACCTCAAAGTGCTATGTAAATGTTAGATATATTGTTATTATTATTATTATTAATGACATTATTACTACTCAAAACTTTTAGTGGCTACCAGATACCCAATGCATAATGTTCAAATTCTTGACCCTGGTATTCAAGGCCCTCTACAATCTGGTTCTGTCCTACCTGTTCAATTTGTTTCACAGTTTTTTTTTAAATGTAGTTTATATTACAACTATATTGGACTATTCTCTATCCTCATTCTCATCATGCTTTCCTCTAGCTCTATACCTTTGCACTTATCAACCCATATGCTTACAACAGATTCTTCCTATGGTCCTAGTCTAGAAGAGTCCTTTTTTCATGACCCAGTTTAAATGTCAACTGATTCATAAAGCCTTTCCTGACACCCTTAACCCTGCCCCACTGAAATTTTTCATCACATTTTGTCTGGTTCTCCATTGTCACTATCATGTTCTACCTTGTATCATGCTGGTTTGCATATGGATTATATCTTCCCTATCCATTTGGAAGTTAAGTCCAACAGGCATTGGAGGCAAAATGATGCCCTATGCTTAAAGTCTAATTTGGGGGTGGGGAAGGAGAGTCTGACCTATGATTTCGCTAGTGCAAAGAACTCTCATTGAAGAAATTCTCTTTACCAAAGAAGATAATAAAAAAATAATAAAGCTAACATTTATATAGCACTATGCTAGAAGATTTAGATTATTATTCCATTTGATCCTCACAACAACTCTGGGAGTTAGGTGCTATGATGATCTCCATTTTACAGATAAGGAAACTGAGGCAAAGCAGGTTAAGTGACTTGCCCAGGGTCACACAGCTAGCAAGTGTCTGAGGCCAGATTTGAACTTGGATCTTCCAGACTTCAGGCCCAGCATTCCATCTCCTGTGCCACCTATCTGTACCTCCTTTGCAATTTATATTCTCAGAAGGTTGCCAGGGGCATTGAAAGGTTAAGTAACTTACCCAAGGTCACACAGTATATATCAAAGGTGGGTAAGTTACTTAACCTTTCAATGTCCCTGGCTTCAACCCATTTCTTTGTTCAGATCACCTGGACTAAAAGGAAGCATGGTATGGTGGATAGAAAGTCAGCCTTAGACTCAAGAAGGCCCGGGTTCAAGTACTACCTCAGACACATTTTGGTTATGTGATGATGGGCAAGTTATTCAACCTCTCTGATCCTCAGTTTCCTCGTCTGTAAGATGGAGATAATAATATGAGTGGTACCTACATTGTAAGGTTGCCGTGTGGCTCTAATAAAGTGAATGTTAAAAGGCCATACAAACATCAGTTATTATGAAGTAGAATTTATCTCCTCAAGGACTAGGGTAGATTGTGCTTTGTATACCTAGCACTAGTACAAGACTTTAACAAGAGTTGGCTTTAAGGGACTGGGCTGGTCTTTCATCTTTGTAGATTTAACATCTCATGTAGGAACTTACATTTTGGTCGATGCTTGACAACGTTTATCGAATTGACCTTAATTACTATGAAAGTGGTGCATGAAACTCTGTGCTTTGCCCCTTCTTGGCCACAGGGCTCAAAGTTCTTATCAGGTGAGACTCTAAGTCATTTGATATGACATTTACTTTACAGCCACTATGAATATAACTCAGAAAGTACTGGTACTGTTGGAATATAGATGTATGTGTGTATATATGTGTAATATATATATACATATATATGTATACACACACAGATATAATGTGTGTAATGCATGTGTAATATATGCATATATCATATATGTATATATATAAATTGTGTACATGTGTGTGCACGCGCGTGTGTGTGTGTGTGTGTGTGTGTGTGTGTGTGTGTGTGTGTGTGTGTAAATGATCTGTTTCTTGTTCTCTTAGTGACTTGCTGTGTGGTCTTGGGCAGGTAATTACCTTCTCTTGATTCTCTGCATGAGACAAGGGCGGTATCATTGAACAGCTTCATTGAGAGTTTGAGTTGGATTGTTGTGTTGACACATGCAAAAAACATTTAATCCTAAGCCTTACATCAAAGCAAAGTAGTAGAAATTTTTATACAGAAAAGACTCAAAGTTAGAATAGAAATAATGAGAAGATTAAAGAGAGGAGAAAAAAAAAGACCTCTACTTCCAACTTCCCTGCGTGCTTCTTTGGACTATTCTTACCTACTCTTCCATAAAGCCAATCCCTAAAGTAGCCACACACATACAAATTGTCCCCTCTTGTGCTCTCTCTCTCTCTCTCTCTCTCTCACACACACACACACATCCCACACCTTACATAGCAAGTCCTACTTCTTAGCAAAATGCCTAGCAAATCATAAATGCTTAACAAATACTTATTGTTCGTTTGATGCTTTGTGAACTTTTTGATTTCTTAATTTCTAGGGAAAAAATGTTCTTTATGCCAAATGTATAAAGGTGAGTGAATTACTGGTAGCTGCCCAGTGAATGTGGATAGCATAGGCATTCAGACTGGCTCCTATGAACTAGATCTTAGGATTCAGAACTAGGAGGGTCCTGAGAAAGAGTCTAGTTTAAACTGCTTAGCTTACAGATTTACAAAATCGATAGCTTGGACCCTCAGATATAACTTGGGGGGGGGGATTCAAATGATCAAAGGTAACCATCTACATTCAACCAATCAATCACCAAGTATTTATTAAGCACCCCTACATGCCAGACACTGCACTAATGACTAGGGACTGTAAAGTCAAAGGGTAGCTCCTTTCCTCAGGGAGTCTATATTATTTGGGGGGTCAGTCAGTAAATATTTTGCTGTTATTTAGTCATGTCTGACTCTTCGTCAGCCCCATTTGGGGCTTTCTCAGCAAAGATAGTGAAGTGGTTTGCCATTTCCATCTCCGGCTCATCTTATAGATGAGGAAACTGAGGCAAACAGGGTTAAGTGACTAGCCCAGGGTCACAGGGATAAGAAGTATCTGAAGCCAGATTTCAACTCAGGAAGATGTCTTCCTGACTTTAGGCCCAGCACTGTATCCACTGCGCCATCTAGCTGCAGAGCAGTAAATATTTATTGAGCATCTACTATGTATCAGAGACTGTTTGCCCTGGGGATACAAAAAAGTGGCAAGAGACAGCCCCTGCCCTCAAGGAGCTCACAGTCTAATAAGGGACACAACAAGCAAACAGACGTGTATAAACAAGCTACATACAGGAAAAAATGGGAATACTTAAGAGAGGGAAGGCACTAGCATTAAGAGGGATTGGGGAAAGCTTCCTGTAGAAGATGGGATTTTAGTTGGAACTTAAAGGACGTCAGGGAAGTCAGGAGGTGGAAATGAGAAGGGAGGACATTCTAGGCATGGGAGACAGCCTGTGAAAATGCCTGGAATAGGGAGATGTAGTGGGAGGAATAGCCAATGTCACCATGTTGAAGAATATGTGACAGAGAGTAAGGTGTAAGAAGACCAGAAAAGTAGGTGTGTATCGGAGGGTGAGGGATGACTTATGAAGGGTTTTGAATGACCAGACAGAGGATTTTGTATTTGACCCCTGAAGTGATAGGGAGTCACTGGAGTTTATTGAATAGGTGGGTGACATGGGGGAGCCAACATGAACCAAACATATCCAATGAATAGAAGGCAGTTTTATTTACAGAAAGGCACTAGCGACTGGGAGAAGAAAGAAATATGCAGGAGGGGGGCACTGGATCGGAGATTTGAAGGAACCTATGGGTTCTGAGAGGCAGAGGTAAGGAAGGAGTACTCTCTGTGAGACAGCCTGTGTAAAGACATAGCAGAGATAGAACATGGAGTAGCAAGAAGCCTACATTGGCCAGACTGTGGAATGAAAAAATGAGAGCGGTGCATAATAAGTCAGCATCTGGATTTGGCAAAGCGTGAATGAAAGGCAATAGGACAAAAGGACGAGGAATTTGAAAGTAGAGAGCTATGTACTATCGAATTGGTTAACTACAGGCTTGACATTGACCCCATATACTTCCAAATAACAGGTCAAGCTATCACTTGTAGATTTTATTGATCAAAACTTTGGGTCCCTGTGCTATGCCCTGACATGTAAAACTTATATTAACCCAAATGTTTGGGGAATAGAATATTCTAATGCATTAAAATTTCTGCAATGATTTATAAGGTCTTTTCTAGTTCAAAAATTCTATGAAATAAATATTTTAGCCCCTGTTAAAAATCTCTCTGAAATAGATTAGGTCACTTTTCTGCCTAAGTGAGTATAATCTGCTGAAGAGGGTTTAATCTTTTGTTGATTGAAAATTGTGCAATGTCTCACCCAGTGACCATTCTGAGCGCCAGTTTTCATTGCACAGTATTTGAGAGACAGAATCTGAAGGTGTTGGGTCCAAAGCAGTCCAAAGTATAATAAGAATATGTAGCAGAGAGTAAGAGCCCTGGACCTCTTCCTAGGAAGGAAAGAAGGAGAAAAATGGGTAATCAAGAGTTCCAGTTCATTTGATAGAAAGAGTATGGAACCCATAGTCAGGAGACCTAGGTTCAAGCACTAGCTTTAACATTTATTAGCTATGTGACACGGGCAAGTCACTTCATTTTTCTGAGAGTCTCATTTTCTTCATGGGAAAATGGGGATGATAATAATACATACACTACTATCTAACATGCCCCTTGAGGGCAATGCTTGTCTTTTGCCTCCTTTTGCATCTCCAGAGCTTAGCACAGTGCCTGGCATATAGTAAGTACTTAATAAATGTTTATTGTTTAATTGATTAACAGGGTTATTTGAGTAAATTACTTTGTAAACCTTGAAGTATGACATAAATATGAGTTATTATGTTAGTTCTGGTTATTCAAAGTTTAAACATATTTACTACATATTCTGTTGAATACTCATAACTGTGTTGGCTGTCTTAGACTACTATAACAACACTGGAGACATTTAAAAAAATCTCACATACCCTACCATACGACTACTGCGTATTTACAACTATAAGGTGTTATAAAGATGATGTGAAAAACGAAGGCAAATTTCTTATGTTCTGAGTTTATAGCTGCTCCAAAATGAAAACAAAATAGTGCATATTTTGTCTAAAGCTACCTGACTTTCTTAACCTCAACAAGTTTGAACACAATTTAACCTTTCATGGTTAAGAAGGAATGGCTCTTCTTCCAGAAGGGAATTACCAAGATCTGCTAAATCTTGGTCTCTAATACAACACTTTGATTTAGAAAAATTTGTATTATGGAGTTAACAATACACTCAGCTTGTAAATTTCCATTTGATACGTGGGAATATTGGCATAGGCCATCCTAAATACATAATCCTAAAATAATTTATTTTCATTTTTAGAAAATATTTTTGTGCTTACTTAAATATATGTATCTTTTTTATCCTAGAAATAAATAACCCAGAAATAAACATAATTGTGAAATCAAGCTATGAGAATAAATTCTCTATTCTCAGAATGAGTTACATTATCTCTAAGAATGAGGTAGGCAACTAACCCAAAGCTGGCCTTAAGGATCACTTAATAATAGGCAATATTTATACAGCACTTTAAGTTTTTCAAAGTGTTTTACCTCTGTCATTTTACTTGATCTTCACAACAGCCCTATTAATGTACTATTAATAGCCTTATTAACCAGTACTATTAATATTTCCATATTCTGGATGGGGAAACTGAAACCAAGAGAAGTTAAGTGACATGCTCAGGGTCAAACAGCTAGTAATCATCTGAGGAGGCATTGAAACCTAGGTTTTTCTGATTCCAAGACCATAGCCCCATCCACTATGCTGTACTATCCCCCAACCTGCTGGTTCATATTTTCTATGGAGAGGATTTTTTTTCCAGTTATAATTCTGCTACAGGAAAAAAAAAATTATGTCCATGTCATTTAATTATGCTGAATAGAGGACCACATTAATAAGAATGTTTTTAGTAGGTCATATTTTATTTTTTCCAATTATACATAAAGATAGTTTTCAACATTCATTTTTTATAAGATTTTGAGCTTCAGATTTTTTTCTATCTTCCTCCCCAAGATGGCAAGCAATCTGATATAGGTTATACATGTACAATCATGTAAATGTATTTCCACATTAGTCATGTTGTGAAAAAAGAAACAGAACAAAAGGGAAAAGCCACCAAATAAAAGTGAAAATAGTATATTTCAATATGCATTCAGACTCCATTGTTCTTTCTCTGGATGTGGATAACATTTTCCACCATGAGTAATAAGAATTTTTAAAGTAAGATTTGTGCCATAGTCAATTCAGTAATATGAGTAGTTTATCTTGAATAAAATATCTGTGGATGTGATTGTGTAGAGATATTATGGGTCCAAAGTTTGGACAAAAGTTGAATGGACTGACCTTGTTTAATATCACCGAAGCTTGGAACACCATGATGCTTAGAGGCATCCTTATTCCCTTTGGTTATTAATTTTACTCCCATTTTGAGAAAGAAAAGGAAAAAAAATCATGGGAATTGAAAACTCCCAAGTATAAGTCATTAAGATCCTACTAATTGGGGTTTATAAATCAAACTATTTCTCACAGTCTTGACCCCATTCTTTCTATTTCCTTGTAGTTCAGGAATCTGTTAACCCTTAATTCAAACTAGAAGAAAAAGTAAGGCTAAATTTGGTCAGTTTTGTCTAGGGCTCTCCTTTCCATGATTGTCCCAGATTCCCCATCCAGGGGAAATATTATATCACTATAAAACTGTAATTGTACATTTAGCAGTGTTTTGTAATGTGGAAAAAAAAATCTGGGCTTTGAGTTAGAGGAAATGGGAGTGACTCCGAGCTCTACTGGCCTTCTGACCGAGGGCAAATCATCCCTCTGGGCCTCAGTTTCCTCATCTACAAAAATGAGAGGGGAAGAATTAGACTAAATGCTCTCTAAAGCCCTTTCCAGATATAACCCTTATCATCATATGAAAGAGGAGGGGAAAGCAAGGGCCTTATTTTGTGGAAGGAGAAGGAAAGCCTAAACGAGCATGCATTTGAGGGAGATATTTTTTTTTTCTAACTGGATCAGATTTTGTGTGCCTAAGGGAGGTAATCAAATGTGCTCTTATGTGCAATAAGGAGTTAATTCTTATTATGATTCTTTTGATCACTATTAAAACCTTGGTAAGAACTGGATAGTTGTCTTTTTTTAAAATTAGAGGGCAGAGATTAGAGTGGCTGAGACCAGAGCCCATCATTTGGAAGAGCAGACACTTGTTTATTTGTGATTATCAAAGATTCCTTAACTTCCACTGCCGGTTTGTATAAAATCCCATTCTTTAGTATCAATGCCACTCACAATGGACACTATTGCTGTTGAGATACCAAAGAAACACATATCACAAGCAGTGATAAACATCAGTTTATTTTATCACTCTTTTTGTACCATGCGGAATGAACTAAGGGGAAAAAAAAAACCCCAGAGCCCTCACCAGTAGAGTACAGTATATGGTTTCTTTGAAACTTCATTATGTGTAGATTAACCCCTGCAAACTGTTTCTATCACATGGAATTATGGGGAAGAGGTGAAAACAACAAAGGAGCAAATCCATGGATTTCAGGCTGAAAATCCCTCAGGCTTAGTTTCTTCCCTCTGTTGGATCTGCCCACATGAACATTTCATATTAGAGGATTTTAAGTTTTACAGACTTTTTTTTTCTCTTTTCTTCATCAAAGGAGATTTTGCATTAAGATTTTTACATTCTTTGATTAGAAAACAAGTATGACAGACTTTTTCTCCCGCTAGGCAGTGTCTATTTGCCCAGCAACAAACAGCTGCCTACGCACAAGATGGTCTGTTTTCCAATTGATTCACAAAGAGTTCCATCTGTACCCCATCATCACAGTGACACCAGAGAATAAAACCATGATTTTAAGCTAAGCTCAGTAGCCTAAGGTTTGAGAAGAAAGGGCCCCTCCAACACACTTCCTGAAATATAACTCAGTTCACTTCAAAAGTATTTATTCAGTATCCCTTACCTTCTTGGACCTCAGTTTCCTCATTAGCAAAATGTGAGATGAGGGAGGGTTTACAACTCCTTTCCAGAAGGTACTGTGTCAGTTTCATCTGTCTCCCTGGTGACTAGCACAACACCTAAAAGGCACTTAATAAACTCTGGAGGAATTAATAATTTACATAGCATTCTAAAATTTACAAAGTACTTTACCTACACAATCTCCTTTGGGTCTTACAACTCTGTAATGTACTGACTATGATGTTATCATGGTCAGTTAGGAAAAAGGTTAAGTGACATGGCTGTGGTTATCCAGACAGTGTTAGAGGCAGGATATGAACCCAAATCTTCTGACTTCAAATCCATCACAACAGCCCACTGACAATGCTAGATTCCTGGGACATGAGGACTGTGTTATCCTTCAAATTTGTTTGAGCCACATGAACTATCAGTGATGTGCACTAATCAATGTTTCATGGAAGAAAAGGCACTGGAAGAATTTACAATGTAAATCTTACCTTCTGACATTTACTGCCTATGGAATTTTGGGTAACAATTTATCTAGACCTCAGTTTATTCATGTGTAAAATGAGGGAGGCTAGATGGCCTTTGTGGTCCTTTCCAGTGCTAAGTTTATGATCTGATACAGCTGGAACTTTCAACATCTTTGCAAGTTTGCTATAGAGGGTTAGTCAGATTACTTTTAATTCCTTAATTTGGTTTCAGCTATAAAGCCTTTGCTGTTTCTTCTAAGAGGGGGAAACTAACAATAAAAGAAAAACCTTTCCAAATGTTTTAGCATGTGGAAAGTGGTTGCAAAACACATCACCTGCCAGAGAATCTAATCTCTATCACGTACACACAGGTCTCAGTACTATCTCTGTTTGTTATTCTTACTACATAGGCCCAGCAAAATCAATCGAACAAGAGGTCTATTCGATTCAATTGGACTTTGCAAACTACCTCACTGTCATAATAATATTCATTGAAACTCCTGCCCCCAACTGCTTACATAACACAGCTCTTATCACATGAGATTTATCAACAGCCACATTTTTCTTCCTGGGCTATATCCCGATGAGGTCCATGGTAAAAGAGTCCTATTAATCACAGTTGAACTTAGTGTGCTGGCTGTGATGTATAGTAAGGAAGAGGGCGATAAAAAAGATGCATAGTGACACTGGCTGTCAGAAAAGCTTACTGGGATGATGTTCTTGTATCAGATGGCCTTCGCAACTTGGACTGGCACTAAATATTCCATACGTGTCTTTAAACAGTATGGAAACTCCCTGGAAATCCGTTATACATTACATATAAAGCACGTAGTGAAGGAGAACAACTGTAGCCTTCTGTTGGTCCCCATCTCTGTTTCTGCTATTTACTTTACGGGTAATAAAAAAGCATCAGAGTTTGGGGTCGTCGGAAATTTTGACAGGTGGGTGGCTGCACTAAGTCGATGTTCAGGAGTAAAGCTCTGTCTCCACTGAGACTCACTGGAGCGCTGGCAAAACTGTGTCTCAGTGAAATGAATCCTGGGTCTAGCGTTGGGTCATTAGAGCTATGAGATACTACAGAGAATGGTATAACTTCCTACCAAATGAGGACTACTAGAGGTTCTTTGCCCTTGCTTGACTGGTTGATGTTATATGAAAAGACAAAGATTACCTAGCTTTACCATCTGTGAGCTTTTGGGAAATAATAAGAACAGCTTGCATTCATGCATTCTGAAGTTTAGAGGCAGTGTGATATAGTAGAAACTGAAACTGTCTCTGGTCTTAGGGACAGAAAGATGTGGGTTCAAGTCTTGCCCCTTATACGTTATGGCTGGGTGACCCTGGGCAAATCACTTAACCTCTCAGTGCTCTAGGGCGTAGACAACTCTATAAAGGCTATAAATTGCAGAGGAGGTGCTAACCTGCATTGGCAGAAGGAGTTTCCTTTACCAAGGAAATCACAGATCCAATCCCTATTCTACCTCTTTAAGGTTTACATAGCACTTCAAATATATTATTTTATTGGGTCTTCACAACAACCCCGGGATATAGGGGTGATTATCCCCCTACTATGGTTGAGAAAACTGAAACTGAATTTACATGGCTTTCTCAAGGCCACAAGCCTTTTAGGGATTAGAATCCAGGTCTTCCTGCCTCCAAGTCTACCACTCTATCCATTATCTCACATTCTCCCTATCTCACTTAGCCTCAAGTTTCTATATCTGTAAAATGAGGAGATCAAAGCTCTAAATCTTATGATTTATGAAAACCACTGAAAAGTAAGGGAGTTTCTCAAAAGCAATGTGATACAGTGGGGAAATCCCATGATTTGGAGTCAGAGGACATGTATTGAAATCCACTGACATGGAGCAAGTCACCTATTTACCTCCCTGAGCCTCCATTTCTCTTCTCATTATAAGTTCTATGAACTCTATTAAGGCTGTTTCGTCTCACTTTATGGGCAGAGATCATGCTAGAAGAAGGAACTGCCAGGATACTCAGAAAGCAAATGCCAAAGGGGCATCAGTTGGGAGAAATAGAATGATTTCTGGACCCCTCAACTAGGAGCAGCAGAGAATACAGAACTTTGCCAAACAGCCAACAGCCAGTAAGAGAGAACATGTGGAACGCCCAAGTCAGAATCTCTTGCTTGAGAATATTTGGTGACACTTGGCATTTAGGTGGTAGCATCTTTGAGATGAAGGGAAGTTCATTCATAGGAGCATAGAGATAGAGCTGGAAGGGACCCTGAAGGCTGTCATGCTGAACTCCCTCATTTTATGGATGAAGAAACTGAGGGCCAGGTTAAGTGACTTGCCAAGGTAAGGAGTACTAGTAAAGTAGTAATTGTCTGAAATGGGATTTGAACCTAAAACTTCTTGACTCCAATTCTGGTACTTTACTTTTCTCTACCATTCATCCAATAGCATAATATGCCTTTTTAATCTAGCCTATAGCCAAGGACCAAGAGTTGAGCTATCATCACTTGATCAGTAAGGGTGAGTGGTCAAGACCAGCTCTCTCTCAGGGCCTGAATTTGGAAACTCCTCTCCCAGGAATCTATTGTCTTTATTCTACCGTGTTTCCCTGACTATCAGAAAGCAAAAAGAGAAGAAAACAAAAACCAACAGTGCTTCATCCCTCCATGACAAACAAATGCCCAGATAGTAGGCCTCCCAATGACAGGACTTAGCTTAGAACCGGACACTCAGATGCCAAGTCCTGAGAGGAAGCCAAGCACTGCTCTACAGATGAGGTATCCTGAACTTAAAATCAAACCCTTGCTTTCATGCTTCCCACAAACTTCTCTGTTTCTGGTGAGGGCATCACATTTTTCCCAATCGCTTAGGTTCCCATAGGCAGCTCCCATGCCTGGGAAGGTACTGTCTTCTCTCTTCTCTCTCTTCACTTTTTCAGTGCAGGAGCTGTGTCCTAGGAGCATTGGATTTGGAGTTAAGAAGATCTGGATTTGAATCCAGGCTCTGCTTCTTGATTCCTGTGTAATATTGGACAAATCTCTAACATCTCTGGGCTTTGGTTTTATCCTCTATAAAAATAAGAGGTCAGAGTTTCTGTTTTCTAAATTCCCTCTTGGCTCTCAGTTCTATGATCCTATTCTACTTCCCAATGTATATTTTAGACCTAAAAGGAACCTAAGAGATGGAGTCCCATTGCCTTCATTTCATAGATAAGGTAACTAGAGCCCAGAGAGTTTAAGGGTTTTGCCGAAGGTCACACAGTTAGCTAGTTGCGGAGACAGGATTGGAACCCTTGTGACCTTACTCCAATGTACACTGCCAAGTAAATGAGCCTCTCAAAAAACAGTACCAAACACACTAAATCACAGTTTTCACATCGGTTCATTGAGAAGCTGCCTGATTAGATGGAAAAGGCATTGAACTGGAGATCAGAAGACTTGTGCTGAGGACTTAATTATTAATTGTGTGATCTGGAGCAAGTCCTTTAAAGTAGCTTCCTGATCTGTGAAACTGGGATAATAATGCTTCTGCTACCTACCTATCTGAGCAGTTGAAAGTGCCTGGCACATAGAGGGAATTTAATAAACAACTTGTCAATGGGTAGATTAATAGACACTTATAAATATTGGTATGGGAATTACTCTTACTGATGGAGACTACAATCCATCTTCAACTTATAGCTCTAGAGAGGTGCCTGAGAGGGTTTAAATCACCTGCCTATGATCAGGAAGCAGGTCTTGAACCCAGGTCTCTCTGACTCCCTCGAGCATCGTTCACTACCCCACACCATTGCTTCCATCTTGCCTCTATATAAACACTAAAGTTTTTTGTACACGTGAGCTATTATTATATTATCATTATTCTAAAAGCCCTTAATATTTGTTTGAATTGAGTAATCAACAAGAATTTAGATTTCTAAATGCCACCAAGCACTTCTTAAAAAATGAACGGATAGGCACATCTCTATGCCTGCATGTTACTAGGATGGTAATATGGCAGATTCGGGGGATTTCCATGTTATTGGCTTAAAAAAGGATAACATGGGAAGAGATAGTTTTATCCATAAAGTTATCTAGGCAACATTGAGAACCTGAAACTTGAATTTCAGGAAAGAGAAAGCATGAAAAAGAATTCTTAATAGAACTACAAACTATTTTTACTATCCCCAACACCCAGAGTCTATAAAATGAAGGGAGAAAAGGGAGAACTGTGGATACATAGATCACAGTGCACTTGGCTTAAGAAAGCTTAAATAGGGCTAGCAAATGACTGAAACTTTAGCTTTATGCCCAAACATTATAGGATTCTTTATTAAAAAAACAAACAAACCCAGAAATAATGAACTATATCCAACCAGGAACTCCCTTTTTTCTCCTTTTCCTTATTCCCTATCACTCAGGTGCTTTCTGTCACTCTATCATCCCTCACCCCTGTTTCACATGATGAAGTGGCCTTACTCCTTACCAAGGATAACTCCTCTACTTGTTCAAGTGATCATATTCCATCACGTCTCATCTAACAGATTGCCCCCTCTGATATCTCTACTTTCTCACTTATATTCAATTTCTTCCTTTCTACTGGTTCATTTCCTACTGTCTGAAAAACATGCCCATCTCTCCCTCATCCTGAAAAAAACCCCCACTTGATCCTTCCATCTCCTCTAACTACTGCCCTATATCTCTTCTGCCGTCTGTAGCTAAACTACTTGAAAAGGTCATTTACAATAGGTGCTTCTACTTTCTCATGTCTCGTTCTCTTCTTAACCCTTTACAATCTGGCTTTTGACCTTATCATTCCACTGCTACTGCTCTCTCCAAAGTTAAAAACGATCTCTTAGTTGCAAAATCCAATGGACTTTTCTCAACTCTCCTTCTCCTCGACCTCTCTGCAGCTTTGGACACTGTTGACACTCTCTCCTCCTTGGTGCACTCTTCTCTCTAGTTTTTCAGGACACCACTCTCTCCTGTTTTTCCTTCTACTTATTTGGCCACTCCTTTTCAGTCTCCTTTGCTGTATCTTCCTCCAGATCTAACCATTGGTGTCCCTCAGGGTTCTGTTTGTGTCCTCTTCTCTTCTCCCTGTATGCGACTTCATTTGATAATCTCGTCAGCTCCCATGGATTTAATTACCACCTCTATGTTGATGATTCTCAAATCTACCTTTTCCTGCCCCAATTTCTCTGCTGACCTCCAATCTCGTATTTCCAGCTACCTTTCAGACACCTTGGACTGAATGTCCATTAGACATCTTAAACTCAATATGTTCAAAACAGAACTGATTACCTTTCTTCTTGAAACTGTCCCCCCTTCTATCTTTTCTATTAATATAGAGGGAACACCATTTTCCCAGTCCCTCAGCCTTGCAACCTAGGAGTCATCCTAGATTCTTCACTAGGTCTCACTCCCATGTATCTAATTAGTTACCAAGGCCTGCAGATTTCACTTATGCAACATCTCTCAAATGTGCTGCCTTCTCTCCGACACTGCCACTACTCTGGTAAAGGCCCTCATCACCCCATGCCTTGATTATTACAATAGCCTGCAGGTGGGTCTGCCTGCTTCAAGTCTCTCCACACCCATGGGGGAAGAGTGTGACATATGGACCTAGGTTTTAGGAAAATCATTTTAGTGGTTGGATGGAGTTCAACTCAATAAAATCTAATAGCTTCCTATTACTTTCAAGAACAAATACAAAATGCTTTGTTTGGCATTCCAAGTTCTTCATAACCTAGCCCTCTTCTACCTTTCCAGTCTTCTTATACCTTGCCCCCCAATACATGCCCTTCAATTTAGTGTCACTAGCTTCTTGCTGTTCCACAAACTCATCTTTCAATTTTGAGCATTCTCCTGGCTGTCCCCCATGTGTGGAATGCATGGAAGTACCTCCTGCACTTTGACTACTGACCTTCCTGGCCTTCTTTGAGTCCCAGCTAAAATCCCATGTTTTACAGGAAGCCTTCCCCAACTCCTCTTAATTCCAATGTCTTCCCTCCATTAATTATTTCCTATTCATCCTGTATATAGCTTGCTTTGTATATGTTTACTTACATCCCTCTTCCCTCCCCCATTAGATTGAAAGCTCCTTGAGGGCAGGGACTATCTTTTGCCTTTTTTTTATATCCCTAGAGCCTAGCACAGTGCCTGGAACATAGTAAGTACTTAATCAGTACTGATTGATTGAGTGATTGAACTCTAGGTTGAGCCAAAGTCATTAGTAAGAGCTATGGAGCAAATTAAAAAATAAAACTTTTGGGTCCTTCCTCTCAGTGAATATAATATTTCTTTTTTAAATCCCTGAGCATGTTATTAGGAATATCTGTTCAATGGAGAAAACACTTTTGAGGTTACCTTGGTCTGATCATTTAGATTTGTTTACTTTGGCTTTGCTTTCCCCTCTACCCATTAATGAATTCCTATCTGAAGACTGAACTAAATGGACATGCTCTCAAAACTAGGATACAGAATCGAAATTGCTTAACATTTCTCTGTTTTGGCCCAATATTCAGTAACAAAACCCTACTTTTCCTGTGTTACAGACACATAGTAGTTGAGGAAGCTAGAGAGGTTTAAAGAATTTAAGAAAACCCAAACCATGAATAAGTGCCACATTTCTATCCCACTTTTGAAGAATAATTCAAATAGTCGGAGGTTTAACTAAGGGACTTTAACAAAGCTGACAATCTTGATACATTCCTTCCTTCCTTCAACATACTTCCTGCTTCCATGGTTTCAGGTCTTTGAAATCTGCAATCTCACCCTACCTGCTGCCTCATCGTGCAGGTCAATGGAGGCCATGTGCAAGGGAGCATAAGTATGATATGACACAAACATCAATACTAAAGAAAAATGAAAATATGAAGTTTATGTGATATTAGAAATCCACGAAAAGAAAGAGCATTGTGGAACTCACCATAGGATCACTGAATTTTTTTGAGAGGCAGAAGGGACTTTACAAGTCATCTAGTCCAACCCCATCACTGTACAGATGAGGACACTGAGACCCAACTAGGTTAAGGAATTTCCCCAAAGTCACCCTAAGTATTTAGTTGCAGAACTCGGATTCAAATGTGGCTACTCTGAACTCAAATTCTGTGCTTTTCCAACTATATTACATTGAAGTCAAATGAACATTGCTGATTCCTACTATATTTTCGATACATAATGAGAGTTAGGATTCATATTAATTTTAGTCCTAGTCCTTTTACTCCTACCTTTTTAGAACCACTCTCTTTCAAATGGCATGTTCCTTATTGTTAACACTGGGGCAGAAATGAATGAGGATCTATACTCTCCTCCTCCCCTTCACTAGTAATATTATATTAATATTCTCTAATGAAAATTAAGAATCATCCCATTTCTCTTCCATCTTGTATCTGTGAAGCTGATTCTTGAAACTAAGTGTAATATCTTACATTCTTATTAAATTCCATCTTTTCTTCCTTTCATTTATTCAGCCCAATTCTAGCCTACCTAGATCTTTTGGAATCTTAACTCTGTCATTGAATACCTCAACTGACCCTCCAGCTTTTTGCAACCTACAAACTTAATAAACATGCCATTTATATTTTCATCTAAATCATCAATGGAAATGTTAGAGAATGCAAGGTCAATAAGAGATGCCCAGGCACTTTCACAGGGGACTTATTTCCAGGATCACAACAAATCATTAATGACTACTCTGTGTTCAGCCATTCAGTCGGTTCAAATACAACCCGTATAATTACCCAATATGTATCTCTTCACCTCATCCACAATAATAGTATAAGAAAATTTTGCTTTGCCATATAGGTAAACCATATGTAAAACACACCCCTGGAGAAGATTAGAGAAGTAAAGGACAATAAAGAAAAAAAAAAGTTTGGAAGGGCCTGTAGATGAAACTATCCTGGCCCTTTGTGATCACCATTTCCCTTTTTAGGTGTTCGTTAATCATCCCATTAAGAGTTTTTAATCCCTGACTCAGAACCACAGCTATATGCTCACGAGACTCAATTACTGATTTTTAAAAACAAATTAACTCTCTGGCATGTGCCACTACCTGGGGTTTCCACTGGGAGTATAAAGATGTGACTTCTGTCTAGGTTACACCCCTCTCCCCAAATAAAGAAAAAGGGCCTATTAGCTCCTCTACAAACACTCAGACTGATAGGTCATCAAAGATAGGTTTTATTTCATACAACACCAACAACGATCAAACAAACACAAAGGATTTGTGCCCAAGTCTATAAATGGTCAAGACAATTCCCTTTTCCTATAGTGTCCTACCTTTTTGAGGGTACATGGCTCAGCGTACCAGAAAAGGGATGGACCACAACTCCTCCAGGTCTCCTTAGGAACAAGACATATGGATGCTCAGGGGTCTCTCAAGCAAACTTAGGCCATCCAGACTTGGTCCAAGAACTCTTTTGCTTCGTCTAAGGAGTTCTCTGCTTGGTCAAGTAACTCTTCCATCTCCTCATGTCTTTTCTTCTGGCAGGTGCGTCTCCCTCTGCTCCTAGCTTGCCTCAACTGCTCTTTCTCTCAGAGGTGGTTTCTTTCTTCCCTCTGCATCTCTGTCTAGATGGGGGTTGTGCTTATTCTGCTTCGTCCTTTATCTCTTCTGAAGAGTCTCCCTTGCAGTAATATAAAAGCTTAGTCCTGTGGGTAGCTCCAGGTGAACACTATCAAAGTAGTTTCAACTCATTGTTCCTTATTACTATTGCAACTCAGTAACTTTGAACTTCATCAATAACAGAACCAGAGGCCCTATTAATTAGATAACAAGTACTAAGGACAAGATTAGTTCATATCTTGTCAAGGAGTTCACCTTTCCCAAGCAATCTCATAGGTAGAGCAGAGAGAGGCTTACAGGATCCCTCTAGTCTAGGCCTTGGTACAAAGAATACATCCCAGAATTTGGAGTCAAAGGGCTAGGTTCAAATCCCAAATCTGCTACTTACTATTCCTTTGACCTTGGGAAAGTCACTTAAACTCACTGGTCCTCAGTTTCCTCATCTGTAAAATGAAAGGATTGAGCTATATCATTTCTAAGGTCCTTATAGTTCTAAGTTATATAATTCTATGTACACAGCTCTGGCATGTGCTGAAAGGACTATAAAGACAGACAGTCCCTGTCCTTAAAAAGTTTAAAATATTGTAGAGGTTATAAGAAATCTACACAGACAAATAAAATGGAACAAACTAGTAAATGCAATGAAAGTTGAGAAGGGAAGAGGGACCATTTCTGTCTGGAGAAATCAAGGAAATCTTTAAGAAGTAAGTGACATTTTCTTCTTTTTATCTCTTCCAATAACACACATTAAATGGTGTTTGGTACAATTGCCAGTTTAAGACAAAATAAACACTAAAACAAAGAAAGATAAACAAACTGTTAAGAACCAGAGAGGGAGATAAGCCTCCCTTGCCCAGAGAAAGGCATCAGGTTCATTCCTTCCCAAAAGAGAAAGGAAAAAAGAATGAAAAGATAATTAAAGATCCCTTGCTCTGGTCTCAGGCATTCTGCCTAGTTTCTGGAATGTGGCATCTGCCCTGTGTCTCATGCATGATCATATTACACCACCACAGCCTCTGGAATCCTGTGCTGATAGATTTATCTCTGCCCACTCAAGATTACATTCTCTGATTCCTTGTCTGTCTTTCCTGCTCTTCCTGCTACTTCTGGTTTCCTGCAACTTTTCCTCCACATAAGTCCAAAGGTAGAGTGGGGTAAGCCTGGAAGTCAAAACCAGATTTTCTGCCAGGATCGAGATCAGGGCAACATGCCCTGGAGGATTTCTTTCCAAATACCTGGCATTCATTTTATCTCTCTGCACTCTTCTCTATTTTAACAAACTCATTCACTTCCATGGATTCAATTGTCACTTACAGGCAGAGCATTCCCAAATCTATGTAATAGTAATAATAGCTAACATTTATATAGAACTTACCATATGCCAGGTACTGTGCTAAGCACTTTACGATAAACCTGGGAGGTAGGTACTATTGTTATCATCCTTATTTTACAGATGAGGAAACTGAGAGTAGCAGCCACAAACAGTGACTTGCCCAGAGCCTCACAGCTAATAAGTGTTTGAGATCACATTTGACTGAGGTCTTCCTTCCTCTAGGCCCAGTGTGCTCTCTATTACGCCATCTAGCTGCCTTTATCTCACAGCTCCCTCTATATCTCTAGTCCTGACTTCTCTCTTGAGTAACATATACGTATCTCCACCTATCTACAGGATATCTCCTCTGAGATGTTCAATCAACATTCTCTTCTTTAAAAATGTTATTTTTTTCTCATTTACACATAAAAACAATTTTCAGCATTCATTTGAAAAAATTTTGAGTTCCAAATTCTCTCCCTCCCTCTCTCCCCTGCCCCTTCCCTGAGAAAGTAAGCAATTTGATATAAACTATACATGCACAGTCATGCCAAACATATTTTCATATTAGCCATAGTGTGAAAGAAAACACAGACCAAAAAACCCCCAACAAAACCCAAGCCAAGAAAAATTTTAAAAAAAAGTGTTAAAAAGTATGCTTTGATCTGCATTCAGGTTCTGTCAGTTCTTTCTCTGGAGGTGGATAGCATTTTTCATCATAAGTCCTTCAGAATTGTCTTGGATCATTGTATTGCTGAGAATAGCTAAGTCATTCACAGTTGATCATTGTACAACATTGCTGTTACTGTGTATGATGTTCTCTTGGTTCTGCTTACTTTTACTTTGCATCACTTCATATACATTTTTTCCAGGTTTTTCTAACATTCAGGTTTGTTTTTTGTTTTGAGTTCAAATTCTATTCTCCCCAGTTCCCCATCCCAAGATGGTAAGCAATCCGTTATCCATGTGCAATCATGTAAAACATATTTCCATATTAATCATTTTGTAGAAGAAAACTCCAAACAAAAAAATGAAAGGAAGAAACAAAGTGAAAAATAGTATGCCTCTATCTGCATTAAGACTCCATCAGTTTTTTCTCTGGAGACGGATAGCATTTTTCATTGTGAATCCTTTGGAATTGTTTTGAATCATGTATTGCTGAGAATAGCTAAGTCATTCACAATTGATCACCACACAGCTGTGATGTTGTTACTGTGTACAATGTTCTCCTGGTTCTGGTTATTTCATTCTGCAGCAGTTCATGTAAGACTTTCCAGGTTTTTCTGAAATCCTCCTGCTTGTGATTTCATGTAGCACAATAGTATTCCATCACAATCCATCAACATTTTCAACTCAACATATGCAAAACTGAGCTTATTAGTTCCCCCTAAAAAACAAAGCTTCCATTTTTTACTTCTCTACTAGTCAGTAGCATCATCATTTACTTGCCCAGTTCTAATATACACAAAGACTCAGTTATCTTTGACCCTTCCTTTCCCTTACAACTGTTCTTGAATAAAGTACTTTCCACTCAGGAACAGTTAGATTGCACAGTGGATAGAGGGCTGGGTCTGGAATCAGGAAGACTCATTTTCCTGAGTTCAAATCCAGCCTCAGACACTTACTAGCTGTGTGACCCTGGGCAAGTCACTTAACCCTGTTTGCCTCAGTTTCCTCATCTGGAAAATGAGCTGGAGAAGGGAATGGCAAACCACTCCAGTATCATTGCCAAGAAAACCCCAAATGGAGTCACGAAGACTCAAACATGACTGAAACAAAAGAAAAGCAACAACTTTCCACTCTATCTGTATGATAATTCTTGAATCCATCCCCTCATCTCTATTTCCACTGCCACTATTGACATTCTTTACAACCCATTTTGACCTTTCTATCTCAACTCTCTCCTTCCAATCCATTCAGAACTATTTTCTAGTCTGTACTTTCTTATGTAGAGATCTGGTCATGCCACTCCTCTGCTCAAAACCTCTTTGCTTGTTGAGTGAAATTTAAACTCTGTACTCTAACACTGGAGGTTCTCCACAAGCCAGCTACACCGCACCTTTCCAGACTTTCACTCTTCCCTCTCTAGAGAGGCAGTGTGGTACAGTGGATAGAAGGCTGGTCTTGAAATCAGGAAGGTCTGGGTCATAATCAGCTGTGTGACCATGAATAAGTTATTTAACCTCTCAGTGTCTCAGGAAACTATATAAAAAAGGTGCAGATAAGTTGTCCAACATACATTAAATAGAAGTTTCCCTCCCCTGGGGTCCTAGCAATCATAAAAATCACATGTCAGTATACACTCCCTTAACAAAAAAATCCACTCCATTTATTCTGTGCTATATGCAAACCAGACTATTACTCATTATCCTGTGTTCCAATCCAGATTCTGTCAACGTCTAGGCCTTTGCTCATGCATTGAAATGCCATCACAACTCCCTTTCCCTCTGCTGAGTTCTTATTGGGCCATAGCTATTCAGCTAAAATGCCACCTCCTCTAGGAAGTGGTCTTGATGTCTTGATCTTTCACCCTGTAATGACTTTGCCCCAGGACCTCACACAGTGTTTTGTTTCCACCTCTCTTATTATTAAGTATTATTTTATATTATAGCTATTTATGTATGTGTAATATGACTTGGATAAGATGAAAGTCACCAACTCTATTCCTTTCAACGAGCAATCCTTACCATCAGCTCTACAACTTCCTCCCAAGTTTCTCTAGGTCTGCGGCTTTGAGGCCACATGTGGCCCTCTAGATCCTCAAGTGCAGCCCTTTGACTCAATCCAAACTTCACAGAATAAATACCCTCAATAAAAGGATTTGTTCTGTAAAACTTGGACTCAGTCAAAAGGCTGCACTCAAGGACCTTAGAGGGCCACATGTGGGGATTTGTTCTGTGAGATTTGGATTCAGTCAAAGGGCCACTCTTGAGGTTCTCCACCCCTGCCTGGGTTGTAGAATCAGTTCTGTCTTTCTAAGCCCTTCAGACCCTACAATGACCAGACTATCTAAACCATGGCTGCATCCATAAGACTTACATGCAGAGCTAGAGCCCAGGCCTTTCCATTTGCTCTGAAACTGAACTTCCTTTTGTGTTTTATCTCCCTCATTTAAAGTGTAAGCTCCTTGAAAGAGGGGATTATATTGTTTTTTTTCTACTTTTGTAACAAGGGTTAGCACAATGCTTTACACATAGTAAGTGCTAAATAAATGCTTCTTCATTCATTTGTTCATTCATTCATTCATCTCCCTACAAAAACTTCCAGAGGATAAAAGTCTTGCTTAAGCTTTGAACCTTTTCAGAGTTTCACCCAATGCTTAAATATTTATTGAATTGAGTCACACTTCCATACTCATAATTTCTTTCTCCTAAGCTTTATTATCTATTCAAGGAACAGGAGGGGAAAAAAAACAAATTGAAAGATACCCCAAATCATTTCTATGAAAATAATGCATAGGGGGCAATAAAATATCAGTCACAGAATCCCCAAATCTGGGAATTGGGAGGGACTTGGGGTATCTAATCCAACCATATGCAAGAGGAATTCCTACTGTAACATTCCTAAGAAATGACTCTTAGTTCTTTATCGTTAGTGAGAATTTAAGAGAGGACTATAGGCGGGGAAAGAAAGGAAGCCAGCTTATACTAGCAGAAGGGATTTGAGTTAGATATAAAGATAGATTTCTATGTCAAATGAGTTAGTGAGTTATCATGTGGTTCTTTTTTTGGTTTATCCTTCCTTCTCCAAGAGGACCATGACATCAGGAAGATGATGCCATGATTTGCAAATGAATTGGACTGAAGTGAGGGAGGGCTGTGCAAAGTCACCAGCCTCACTTTCTCCTCTGGAACCATCTGGGTCCAGTGGCCACATATAGGTCAGGACAACTAGACAGGGCCCAAGATGCAGTGGACTCTCGAGCTCTAAAGTGTTAACCTTACAATTCTATCTATGACTCTCCTTTCCTAAAGATCTTTCAAAATGGGATCGATGCCTATCTGCTCTGAATGTTTAGAAAACAGTTCTGCCTGAAAGAGGAATTTGTGAGGTGGAGAAGTTTTCTTCCAAATCTCAGTCTGAGATCAACATCTTATTCTTGAAAATGATTTTTTTCCTCCAAAAGCTAAGCTCAAAAAAAAAAAAAGCTTCAACCTTCTTTACTCTATCTGCCAAATAGTTTCCAAAGCAGTTTTCCATTCTGGGGTTTTAACCAGGTTGCACTTTTCAACGTTAGCCAGAGTGTGGCACTGCTTCTTTGAGGCAATTGGCCCAGAATATCCCCAAGGAGAGTGATGTGGAAGGGTGGGGGCATGGAGGGGAACAGCAACAGCTAACACCAATTTTCACTGTCCTTGTCAGATGTGAGGTGCTGCATTCACTAGGTCTTTTCTTTATATATTCAGCTGTGTTATGGAAAGTGACACGGTGTTTACTTTCCATTATGAGGAAGTACATTGCTGTGCAGGCATGGAATTAACTGTTTTCATTTGATTACCTAAAGGATGACTACCTGTGGGTACAATCAGCCTTGTTATTCTCCTTGATATAAACAGCCCAAGTAATTAATGGTCCCTTGTGCACCCTTGCAAAAACAAAAGAGGAAATGGAACTAATCCAGGGAGTTTGGAAGGTTAAAAAGAAAGTTCCATACAATGGCAAATCTATAGAGGTTTATGAGAAGTGGGCTCAGAGGGGCAGGATTGATCGAGCACGTGGTTATGGAATGGTCACAACTCCCTGTTTCCAGTTATCCTGATCTGTTTTTGGATCATGACAGACAAATGAGGATGTTTGGGGAAATCTGTAATAAGTAGAGCTGTCCATGTCTGTGTCTTTGTAGAAAAAGAAAACACATGTTTTCTGTCATAAACAGTTTTCCAATTGCAGTTTAAAGCAAAACAAAAAAAAAGCCAAAACTCTTTTTTTTCCTTCTCTATTTCCTTTCTTCCTGGAGTTGGGAGACAGACAGACAGACAGACAGACACACACACACACACACACACACACACACACACACATCTAGCTGTCAGAGAATGAGGTGGGGGATCTCCATCAACCTGAGACAGCCTAGGCTGCTAAGCCTGAGGCCAAGACTTCACCACTGGAGGATGCAACCATTAACTGTAATAGACAGAGCCCTTCACGCATGCAGCTCTTAGGGAATAGGGCTGGGTGGCAGTCTTGCCCAGCTGTGTTATTTTCCATATCAGATTTTTATTTATAACCTTTCTCAGAAAGGGAAAGAGGCCCCAAATCTCTGGCCTGAGTAGGGACCTATTGGTGTGGTACAGATTAGAATGAACTTTAAATTGCAGAACACAGACTCACTTACACCAAAGGAAACAACAATAAAATGGGGGGCTTGGTGCTGTCATCGGCATAAGGCTGCTAGAGTCTCCTCTGTGCCAGGCAATGACATTACTCAAAGTCTTCAGTCTGGGGCCCTACTTGCTGCTAAACACCAATGCTGTGGTCTTCTGAAGGAAGTAAGTGCTCATGCAAATAGTGCTACTTGTCTGCTGACTACTAATAACTTGTCTTTGGGGGTTTACAAACTGCTTCCCATTTATGAACTCATTTAGTGCTCACAACAACCTTTATTTATTTATTTTTTGGCTAGGCAATGGGATTAAGTGATTTGCCCAGAGTCACACAGCTAGTAAGTGTTATGTGTCTGAGGTCAGATTTGAACTCAGCTCCTCCTGAATCTAGGGCCGGTGCTCTATCCACTGCACCACCTAGCTGCCCCTCACAACAACCTTTAGAGATAAGGTAATACAAATATTAGGTTTTTGCAGATTTAACAGTTAAGAATAATGAAGCAACAACTGGGCCAAGGTCACAGGGCTAGTAAATGGGCCCTATGTTTCAGAAAAGAAAAGAACAGAATCAAGAGACAACCTTGGGATGAACCAGAAGGATCACTGCCCTCAAGGTGTGGCTGATGCTCAGTGTTGCCTTATCCCCTGCCTTCCACCTTGTCCTCAATCCAATGGGTACCAAAAGGTCCACAGTTTCATTTCTGAGAGGACCAAAGTTTCCCTGCACTGTATCAGAAACAACATTGTCCTGATCCTTTGAAAGACTATGAGGATATGGAGAGATGGATAGGTAGATAGATAGATAGACAGATATATAGATAGATGATAGATGGAGATACACATTCATGTGTATATCTCTATATATGTGCATACACACATATGTATATGTATGTGTGTATATATATATATATATATATATATATATATGCATACACACACACACATACACACGTATTACAGGGATAGAATTCTATATGCTGGGGAATACAGGATTGGGCTACTTTTCTTTGCTGCCCAAGCCATTATACTTCACTACTATCATAAGAGTGATGGGGGGTCAATGGCCAGTGACCAGAAAATGCGAAATACAGAGATGATGACCAAGGTTGCCATGAAGCCACAGAATCTGGAAAACAAGGTGACTAGAATCCAGAGAGGGTAGAAGAGATCAAGAACTGGGAGCAGAAACAGGACCAGGAGCCATGGGGAGAGAAAATCCAGATATATCAAGATTACCAAATATTGTGAATCTTGTTGGATTGGTTAGTTAAAGAAGACTAGCTTCCCTTGCTGTCTTCACTGTTTTCCTTTGTTTCTAAGTCTGTGATCTTGAGACATGGTATAGATATCCTCTTTCTTTATTCATCTCCATAAGCTATAGTTGCATGTGGTCAGGAGATCCCAGCCCACCTCCCCCACACACCTGAAGATCTAGGAGGGCAACTAGGAAGAGGTTTAGGAGAAGGTCAGACGTAAATGCTTCCACATTAGAACTTGATCTCTTGACTTCAATTTTATGTTCTATATAATAAACTATGTGAACATAGCTAAATCAATCAATTTTTAAATGGAAGATGCTTTTAAGTAGAAGATGAAAGCCTAGATGGTTTGGAGCTCATGAGCTAAGTGTCATATTTTAACATCTTCAGACTTGGCCAGAGGGGATACTGAAAGATAAGTTTGGCAGGGGGCAAGCATTCAAGGTGCTTTAAGGCTGAATGCTATATGGTGGCTAGGAGGATACTGTAGCCTTCTAGGGAGGTTCACCCGCACATGTACTAATGAGAAACTAAGAAGGCAACTACCTTGATAAAGCCACTTAGTTGGCAACTTAGATAGTGTGCTTCTTCATGGAATAATTAATACCATGCACATTGTGCTCCTTTAGGCTTAACAAGAGCAATGGTTGAGTTACAAGGGCCCTAACACTAAACAGAAGAACTAAAGGTGCTAATAGGTTAAGGAGCCAATTATAACCTCACAGAGGACAGAGATTCTCTGACAAATCTCTGTATCCCCTTTGTAAGGCCCACCTGTCTGACTTCTCCTCAGTCTCCTTAGCTGGATACTCATCTTGGTCACACCCTTTAGCCACAGGTATACCACAGGATTCTAGGCTGGGCCCACTTCTCTTCTCCCTCTATATGGCTTCATTTGCTGATCTTATCAGCTCCCTAGGATTTAATTACCATCTCTATTCTAAGGATTCTCAAATCTACCAGTGCTGCCCTAATCTCTCTTCTGACCTGTAATCTCATCTCTCCAACTACCTTTCACATATCTTGAACTGTATGTCCAGCAGACACCTTAAACTCAACATGTTCAAAACTGAACTCATAATCCTCCTCCCTAAACCCTTTCTCCTTTCTCACTTCGCTATTACCATCAAAGGCAACACCATCCTTTCAGTATCCTTAGGCTCCCAACCTAGGTGTCATCCTCAAGTCCTCACTATTTTTCACTGGCCTTTCTCCCCCCATATCCAATCTGTTGCCAAGGCCTGTTGATTTTACCCGTGCAACTCAAATGTGTTCCTTTCTCTCCTCAGAAACTATCGCTCTGGTGCAGGCCATCTTGCACCTGGACTATTGCAATAGCCTGCTAATGGGTCTGCCTGCCTTTGCAGTCTTTCCCTACTCCAATGTGTCTCCCATTCAGCCACCAGAGTGATTTTCCTAAAGCACACATCTGAAGATGTCACACCCTATCCCTGCCCTCCCACCCCCACCTCTAGTCACTAAACCCTAAATGGTTCCCTATTTATTGCCTTCAGGATCAAATACAAAATCCTGTTTGGTTTTCAAAACCTAACCAGCTCTTCCTTTCCTTTCCAGTCTTCCATTCCATTCCATTTTGCCATATCCTCTTGGATCCAGTGACGCTGGACTCCTGGCTGTTCCACAAACAAGCTACTCCATTTCATCTGTCACTATTTTCTCTGTTTGTTTTCACTTCCTGGAATGTTCTCTCTCTCTCTCTCTCTCTCTCTCTCTCTCTCTCTCTCTCTCTCTCTCTCTCTCTCTCTCCTTCTCTGCCTACCATCTTCCTTTAAATCTCGGCTAAAATTCCTTCTCTACAGGAAGCCTTTCCCAACCCCTCTTAATTTTGGTGCTTTCCTTCTTTTAATTATGTGCTACTTGTTGGCTTGTGAGCTCCCTGAGAGCAGGGATTGTCTTTTTTCTGTATCCCCAGTTCTTAACATAATGCCTGGCACAGGGGTGGAGAATCTGCAGCCTCCAGGCCAAACATGGCCTTCTAGGTCCTCAAGTACAGCCCTTTGACGGAATCCAAACTTCACAGAACAAATCCTCTTAATAAAATAATTTGTTTTGTAAAACTTGGACTCAGTCAAAAGGCTGCACCCAAGGACCTAGAAGGCCACATGCGGCCTCCAGGCTGCAGGTTCCCCACACCTCCCCTGGCATATAGCAGGCACTTAATGAGTGTTTGCTGCCTGACTATACAACCTTAAATGGCTTGTGCAGAATTAGTGCCTAATAAATTTTTGTTAAATGAATGAATTTCACACAACTGTTGAGAATACACCTAGCCTGATGTTTAATGGTCTAATTTACCATTTCCCCTTCCTTATCACTGCAAGGAACTGTGTTTGAAAGAATGATGGAACTGACGTCAGAGACCCTGATTTTGAACCCTAGCTCTGACATTAGTACCTGTGAGAACTTGGGCAAGTTTTTGAACCTTTGTGGGCCTCAATTTACTTCCTCATCTGCAAAATTAGGAGATTGAAATAGATACGTTTTAAGCCTCCTTCTGACTAGGATCATGTGAAGGTTCAGATTGAAGGACCTTCAACCCACGTAATTTAGTTTTTTTCCTAGGGCCTTGAGAGTAGGGGTGATGATAAGACTGCTTTACCCTGACCATTAAGCTGACTTTCTACCTCAGTTTCCAAGGTTCAAACAGTTACATTCCACCCACTTAGGGAACCTTACTTAAGAGGTTAAATAGATTATATCCTAGGTCTGCTAGCCCTGGCAGATGGAAAAATACAGAAAAATAGCGTTTAGGAAAAACAAATCTTAACAATAAAAATAATAATAGTTAATATGTACATAGTGCTTTAAGGTTTACAAAGATATTAATATCAATAATTATTAAAATGAATAAACCCCAACATAAATGCATTATATATTATTTTAATATGTTAACATATTTATTCTATATACTATATTATTATAATAAAATATTGATAAAATAAATAAAATATTAATTCATTTTATCTTTACAACAATCCTGGGACATAAATGCTATTATTATTATTACCATTTTCAGATGAGGAAACTGAGGCAGACATAGGGTAACTCACTTGTCCATGGTCACACAGCTTGTAAGTAACTGAGGTCAGATTCGATTTTAGTTACTCCTGACTCTGGGTCTGGCCCTCTATGGATGTCTCTGATTTATAATTTAGATTCCACCAAATACCTTTCCTAGCTATTACTGGATCCCTCAAATGTATATCATTTCATAATTTTAGCTAAGGCTTAAAAGGTAAATAATCCAGTGGGAGGTAACACATTGATACAATCATATAATTGTCTGATTGAAATTCCTCCCTGCAAATAAGGCTTAAAAAGAGAGGTTTGAATATGGGGGGGGGGGAAACAAGGGCACCAGGTTCCTAAATAAGGGAGAAGATAAAATGGTACTTTGGAGTAGGTAAAGAATACAGAAGGAGAAATCTAAGGGTAATAGACAGACTTCAGAAAACCTAGACTTCTCAGTTGACCAGGTTTTACAGAAACCTCACATTATGTCCTCTTTCACACTCCATTTGTAGTTCTATTTTTTTTTTTAGCAACTTAACATCATGGCCTGGCAGAGAGAATGCTTGGTGGAAAGCTGAGAAGCCCCATATTCAAATCCTACTTCTAATACTTGCTAGCTTAGTAGTGTGCCTGGTAGGTACTAAGAGCTAAATCAATCCTAGTAGCAGACAGTCACTTAAACTCTATGTGCCTCAAATAACTCCCTAGAATTCCTTTTTCTAATAATAGAGGAATTGGAATTACAATGCACTGGGCCCAGCACATGGTAGACCCTTTATAAATGCTTGTTGACTCACAGGGCAGATAGGTGGTGCAGTGGATAAAGATCTGGGCCTGGAGTCAGGAAGACGAGTTCAAATGTGACCTCAGACACTTACTAGCTGTGTGACCCTGAGCAAGTCACTTAACCCTGTTTGCCTCAGTTTCCTCCTCTGTAAAATGAACTGGAGAAAGGAAATGGCAAACCACTCCAGTATCTTTGCCAAGAAAGCCTCTGAAATGTGTCACAAAGAGTCAGACATGACTGAAAAATGACTGACCTGACTCACTAGTAAAGGGAGTTATTTTCATATATACTCCAGAGTGGACTACGTGTGACCATACTCCACATAATGCCCAAAGGTATTTGAGTGAAAGAAAATATATACTCTCCCTCACCTCCTATTTCTAACAAATGGCTAGAATTTCCTTTGTCCAAACTGGGAATTTCTTCCTCTTGAGCAAATGGTTTTGAAAACTAAGCAAACTCATTCTTCCTTTACCTAGAGTTTATAATCTTAGGAACTTTCAGTCAGCAGGTAGCCCTGCTGCTCTCTGTCCCACATATCTTCTTCCCCATTTAAAGTATGACATTTTTCAAGTAGAGTCTTAGGTGGAAATTGACACTTGGTTCACTTTTAAAAGATTGATGTGCAGGTAGTTTTCCTATACAATCCCTTCACTCATTCTCAAGGATTAAAATGAGTCTCACTCTAAGCCATGTGAAGGGTATGATAAAAAAATGAGTCTAAATCTTACCTACTACAAGCAGACATCAGCAAAGCAAGATTGTGTTTTAATGATAGCTCTTTGGACTGTTCAGATAAATGTAATAGTATATGCAAGGGTGTTAGATCGCCAGGACTGCCATCAGTATTTATGATAACTCTGGGTAGGTGTTTCTTGCTGTGTTCAAGTTTGAGTGGAATATAAATGCCCCATTAAAGCTGCCCTGAAAGTACAGAGCATGGCTTTTGTATTGTTAAGTAGAAAAGGCAGCTTTGTAAGTGTGATTGCAAACAGTCAGCTTGCAAAGAGCAAATTGGCAGAGAGAAGCAGTAGGAACAGGCAGAGGAGGTAGGCAACCAGCCTGCCTAGAACAGGTCTCTGATAAAGCAGGATTCACTTGGGAAGAAATCTGCTGAACGGGCAGATAGTAACAGCTTTATAGATAGGAAATGCAGATGATGGGAAGGTGAGTATGAGTTATCTTCTTCCATAGTTTTAGACATCAGTCACCTCCATGGAAGGCAAGAAGGAGAAACAAAAGTGGAAGCTGGGAAACAACTAGGAAAATAAGAGTGAAGACAGTAAACAGAGAAGGTTTAGCTTGTCAAACTGAATGATGAATGGTTATCTATCATTTCCTGAGAATAGAGGAACCAAAGATGGTGTGTCAATTTTTATAATTTTAAGGCCGAAAGATAATAAGTGTGCAAAAATGGAGCAGACTATATAACAATTCTCTCTGAAGATGTAATTACACATAAAAAATCCATAAAAATGTACAAAGTGATAGATGAACTCAAACTAAACAAATGTAGTTTTTGATTCTTTTGGAACTGAGCAGAAATAGCTAAGGTATAGGGAATGATTTTTAAATTTTTTTTTATTTTTAAAAGAAATAAATATTTGGGCTTGGGGACTTTAATTGAATTTTGCTTCAAGAGGAAATTTAAAATTTTAGATAGAATATTATTAAAAAAACAAATTGAATTCTCCAATGGAGAAATGAAGAACCATCAGTGAAATATTGGCAAAGTTGACACATTCCAATAAACAATATAATCAGAACGTAATACAATAAACTAGAAGCATTCCCTCATACCTCTCAACCAACAAAAAATCATGAGTCATATGTATTACAGTGTCTTGAAATTTTTAATAAGCAAGGCATTTTTACGCTAGAGAATTAAATATCTGGGATCTTTTGCATCATTTATATTTAATTTAGGAATCTTAAAACAAACCAAAATTAGCTCCATTTTCCTAAGGGAACAATAGCTGTGCTTACTTTCTTTTTCTTTATGTCCATGGTGTGTATTGGGAAACCCACACAGACCCACATTAAGCTTAAGGGTTCATTAAGGGTGGAAGACATCTGGCTGACATAAAGAGATTGACCCTTTATGTTATGAGCTTGCAACTAGCACAATAAGCAATTCTGAAGTCATCACATTTTTGTTTGAGTTGAGCCAGATGGGTTTTGATGAACCTCTCACATAAAGAAAACTAGGATGAGAAAATAATTAAGCGAATATTTTTTCTTCTGTAATAAATGGGGAAAATTTTTGTTTCTTCAAATAGTTAGCAGAAAACTTTCTTATTTACCTTAAAAGAATAGCTGAAAAGATATGTATAGCTTAGTTCAAAGGTTGCAACAGTATTTTGATAGATCAGTCTAGCCAGGACAGTGCTATATATTATGGTTATAACCCTAAGCTAATTTATCTCCTTCCCTCTCAACAATTTTGATAAAATTTTCTATAAATATTTTAACTGTAAATTTTCACTTCCAACCTAAGTAAAATACTTATATGATATTAAAGAAATTAGAGTCCATGATACCTATGGACTAATTAGCAATCATTTTAAAATATCCATGCCTAAATAAAATTAAGGAAAAAACAATGAATCACATTATTCATGCAAACTCAACTTCTGCTAATCCATTCCCATCATTCCCTCAGGCAAAAGCTTGAGTTCAGAAAGGAGACTTATACAAGGCCCTGAAGGTCAAGAAACCTGGAGGGGTTTCCGTCTCTTGGGGAAACTCTGGAGAAATAAATTTGTATGTATGTATATTTGGGGGAGAGGAAGTGGGAAGGGCTGGAACATGTGTAAACACATGATTTCTTTAGTAGACTCTTACTTTAAATCTCCATAAAACATGTCCATATTGGACATGTTTTCATCTTACAGCTCTCTCAGTTCACATTCCGTTATAGTTGGCAAGAATATGGACAAAATACTGGGATCAAGGATGGGTCTGTTATAAGCAGTATGAAGTGTAATTTATCTTACTAATCGCCTTGGACAAAACTCATGCTTTCTGTCACATAACACTTCAAAATAAAAGATGTTATTCCTGAAGAAACCCTGTTTGCTTATGGAAGAAAAGACAACCAATTAATCTAATTATTACTCATACAATGAGCAGGAAGGGGGAGACAATCTGGTTTGTTTATTTATTTTAAAGTCAAAATGCTTAATTTTATTCCAAAATACTACAAGGTACAGCTACTAATTACAAATGAATAACTTAATTGAAAACATTGATTTTGCTCATTGACTACTACAAATTTTATTAAATATTAATGTAACATTTTGTATTTTTATATGTCATGAAAATTTTATGTGCTCTCTCCCCTACAGCAGCCTTAGACTTTGTGTGTTCCTGCAACATAAATGACAAAATCTTAGTCAACTCAGAGTATCTACATCAATATTGCATTGAGGAGTTTGCTATGATACATGTGTGTGCATAAGCATATGTGTGGGTACATATATACTTACAGAGATATGCACACCAAGTGAAAAAAATATAAGACAGAGTAAGGGGAAAAAAAGGAAGCAAGTGGTGTGTTTTCATTTGGCTGGAGATAAAAGAAGGGTCACTCACAAACTTAGCAGACACACTATAAAGCACAGCCTCAGAATCCACATACCAGAAAGCCTTCATTCTAGAGCTCAGCCTGAGCTCTACCAAAACTACCAAAACATAAAAGTAATGTTACATGTTAAAAGCCCTCTATGGGAGGAGTATGCAGAAGAAGGACAAAACTTCTCTTTCATTGCTCCTGTGTCAAAAAGACCTGAAAATATCATTCATGAGAGCCCTCTAAAGTGGAGGTAGAATGACAGGGTTGATGCATGGAAAGGAAGTACATCTCCTTTCCTTCTGAGAGCTCATTGTGTTGACTTTGCAGTTCACATCTTCCCTGGGCCTTTCTCATATCCATGTATCAACTGAAAGCAACCCATACCCAACCTCCCCTCACTCCTTGTCCCCTCCAACCCCACTATAGATGGGAGATTAAAATGTTTTGCAGTGTTGACAGTTGTTATTTTGGATATGTTAAAGTCATCATTTGTAAAACACTGAACAGAACACCATTACTCTGCCCTCTTAGAATCACTTTTCCTTCAGGATCTCAAAGAACTTTAGAAACAACTGAGGAAGAGCTAGGTTTAAATTTTTTCCTCAAAGTGACTAGATGACCTACTGACCCAAATTTACATAAAATAAAAATATTAAATTTTGATAGAACTAATTCTAGATACTACTGAACTTGGTAACACCTGTCAAATTAAGTCAATGTATAGATTAATAGTGACTTTAATGCAATGATAGGATGGGAAGGGGTAGCGCTAGTAAAAACTAGGTTGGAAAATATGCCTTACAACCAATAAATGAAAAAGGCCAAAGGTTCATGCGCTATGTAGATGCCACATGACTTATATCACGAAAACTATCTTCAGTAGTAGAATCAGGAGGAATTAGACACAATAAGCAACAAACAACATTACAAAAAATGAAATGTACATATTCTAACAGATAATAAAAGACTGGATCCCAACGCAGAAAACATTTCAGAATCAGTTGTGTGTCAAGTGTAATTACTAACTCGCTAGAACAAATTAAAATTACTTGTTAAAACAAAATAAAAATCAATGAATTAGAAAAAAAGCATTAAAATTAATCAACAAAAATTTATTTAGTACCTGCTCTGCACCAGACATTCTGAAGAAGAGAAGATATGGTGTGCAGGTAAAATGGTTACAATTTGACTTATTTAAAAGGAAAACTACTGAAAACATTGGGGAAAACGGGCAAAGATGTACCATATCTAAAACTGTATTATGAAGCAGCAATCATCAAAACTATTCGGTACTGGCTAGGAAATAGAGTGGTGGATCAGTGGAATAGGTTAGGTACACAAGACACAGTAGTCAATGACTACAGTAATCTACAATGACTCCAGCTTCTGGGATAAAAATTCACTATTTTACAAAAACTGCTGGAAAAACTGGAAAATAGTATGGCAGAAACTAAGTATAAACCAACATCTTACACCATATACCAGGATAGGATTCAAATGGGTACATTATTTAGAAATAAAGGGTGATACTAGAAACAAATTAGGAGAGTTTACCTGTCAGATCTATGGAGAAGGGAAGAATTTATGACCAAACAAGAGATAGGGAATATTATAAAATGCTAAATGGATAATTTTGATTACATTAAATTAAAAAGTTTTTTTTAAAAAATACAAACAAAGCCAATGCAACCAAGATTAGAAGGAAAACAGAAAGCTGGGAAATAATTTTTACTGCCATTGTTTCTGATAAAGGCCTTATTTCTCAAATATATAGAGAACTGAGTCAAATTTATAAGAATACCAGTCATTTCCCAATTGATATATGATTAAAGGAAATGAACAGACAGTTTTGAGATGAAGAAATTAAAGCTATGTATTATCATGTGAAAAATGCTCTAAATCACTATTGATTAGAGAAATGCAAATTAAAATAACTCTGAGGTAGTACCGGCTAATATGACAGAAAAAGGAAATGATAAATGTTGGCGAAGATGTGGGAAAATTGAGACACTAATGCACTGTTGGTGGAATTATGAACTGACTCAACCATTCTGGATAACAATTTGGAACTGTGCCCAAAGGGCTATAAAACTGTGCATACCCTTTGATCCAGCAATACCACTACCAGGTCTATATCCCAAAGAGATCATGAAAAAGGGAAAAGGACCCACGTATACAAAAACATTTATGGCAGCTCTTTTTGTGGTGGCCAAAAATTGGTGAGGGGATGCCCATCAATTGGGAATGGCTGAAGAAGTTGTGGTATATGAATGTAATGGAATACTATTGTGCTATAAGAAATGATGAGCAGGCAGATTTCAGAAAAATCTGGAGAGACTTAGCATACAGTGATGCTGAGTGAAGTAAGCAGAACCAGGAGGACATTTTACACAGGAACAGCAACACTGTGTGATGACCAACTATGATAGACTTAGTTCTTCTCAGCAATACAATGATCTAAGACAATTCCAAAAGATTCATGTTAGAAATTGCTATCCACATCTAGAGAAAGAACTATGGAGTCTGAATGCAGATCAAAGCATACTATTTTCCCTTTTCTTTTTCTCTCATGGCTTTTCCCTTTTGAAATGCTTCATCCTTCACAACATGACTAATGTGGAAATATGTTTAATATGATTGTACATGCATAACCTATATCAGATTGCTTGACATCTTGAGGAGGGTGGATGGGAGGAAGGAAGGGAGAAAAAAGTTTAGAACTCAGCATCTTATAAAAGTGAATGCTGAAAACTATCTTTGCATGTAATTGGAAAAAATACTAATAAGTAGAAAAAATTTTAAAAAAGAAAATGGGCAATGAAGGCAGTCATCAAAACAGATTATCACCACTTTCTATAAAAGTTTATGTGATTGCAGAGTAGTTGCCAAATGAGGCTCAAAGAACCTGCAAACCTCATCAGCTTATAATGCCAAGCAGATATATAATAGTCAAGGGTAACTCTGATGTTGAATATAAACTATTGGCAAACTCTGCTGGAGGAAGATGGGGGAATAGCATAAGCAGTGTCACTTCATCAAATAGCAAAGAGCAGTAGAAGGAAAAACGTGTTTAGAGAAAGCTTGGCATGAATCCTAATTAAACCAGATTATCCCAAGAGCATTAAGGATGAATTTGGAAAGAGGACAACAGCTGAAGAATGGAAAAGATCTGTCAACATTTTAATAACAACTTATTTTCCCCACCAGTGACATTGGAGTCACCACATTCAAATTCTAACATCAAAGTTCCTGCTATGACTGTTGCATGTGGAAATAGAAATTGCAGTCAAGAAAACAAAGACTAGGAAAAGCAGTTGGACTAGACCAAATATGCACAGATGGGGTTCTGTGGAAGGTGACCTAATTTTAAGGTTAAGAGATGAATTTTTATGATATAGGCAGTGGAAAGGGTATTCATCCGGAGACAGAGGACCTTGGTTCAGATTCCAGCCCAATTCACTCAGCTTAGTATTAAGCTACTGAAGCTTAAAATGGCACTAACACAGGGGTGGAGCCAAGATGGCAGAATAAAAGCAGCAACTTGCTTGAGCTCTCCCCTAAACCCCTCCAAAACCTGGAGAAAATGACTCTAAACAAATTCTACAGCAGTAAAACCCACAAAAGACAGAGCGAAACAAATTTCTAGCCCAAGACAACCTGGATGGTTGATTGAAAAGGTCTGTTGTGTTGGGCTGGGAGAGGAACACAGTTCAGCATGGGACACACAGGCAAAGATGGAGCAGGCCCCAGGAGACTAAATCACAGACAGCTGTGGTGGTTTCCAGACTTCTCAATCCACAAATGCCAAAGACAGCTTAGAAGGTCAGTGTGAAAGGTCTGTAGGACCTGGGTGAGAGAGAAGCACGGTCCAGTTCTGGCCGTAGAGCAGCCCTAGAGTAACAATCACAATGGTAGCAGCTGCTTCTGGAGCTCCTGGCCCAGTGACAGTGTGGGGACCAAATGGCTGATCAGAGGGGGATTTCAGGGATCTCTTTGCTGGCACTGAGGCAGGATTCTCTTATTTTGACCATGCTTGGATCTGGGTCGCAGTCCTGGGTGGTGGTCCTGGGGAGAGGAGGAGTGCTGGCATGGTGGAGCTTGTGGTGTGGTGGAGAGGGAATCCTCCTCACAGTTCAAGGCAGGAAAGACCAGAGCACAGGCCAGGAAAGAAGTAAACATCTCTCCATTGATCATAGCACCTTGGAAGAACTGAAATTTTACAAGTCTGTAGAAGAATCTCTAAAAACAGCTGCACAAAACCTTTGAAGCTTTGGACAGTACACCCTCCACACTGGAAGTACAGCTCTACCTTAACAAAGAGTTAAAAAGTCAAGTAATTGGCTGGGAACATGAGCAAACAGAGGAAAATAACTCAGACTATAAAATATTACTTTGGTGACAAAGAAGATGAAAACATACACTCAGAAGAAGACAACAAAGTTGAAGCTCCTACATCCAAAGCCTCCAAGAAAAATAGGAATTGGTTTCAGGTCATGGAAGAGCTCAAAAAGGATTTTAAAAATCAAGTAAGAGAAGTAGAGGAAAAATTAAGAAGAGAAATGAGAGTGATGCAAGAAAATATGAAAAATGAGTCAACAGCTTGCTAAAGGAGACCCAAAAAATACTGAATAAAATAACACCTTAAAAAATAGCCTAACCCAAATGGCAAAAGAGGTCCAAAAAGCCAATGAGGAGAAGAATCCCTTAAAAAGCAGAATTGGCCAAATGGAAAAGGAGGTCCAAATATTCACTGAAGAAAATACTTCCTTAAAAATTAGAATGGAGCAAATGGAAACTAATGACTGTATGAGAAATCAAGAAATTATAAAACAAAACCAAAAGAATGAAAAAGTAAAAGACAATGTGAAATATCTCATTGGAAAAACAACTGACCTGGAAAATAGATCCAGGAGAGATAATTTAAAAATTACTGGACTACCTGAAAACCATAATAATAATAAAAAAAGAGCCTAGACATTATCTTTCAACAAATTACCAAAGAAATCTGCCCTGATATTCTAGAACCAAATGGTAAAATAGAAATTGAAAGAATCCACCTATCACCTCCTGAAAGAGATTCCCCAAAGGAAAACTAGGAATATTGTAGCCAAATTTCAGAGTTCCCAGGTGAAGGAGAAAATATAGCAAGCAGCCAGGAAGAAATATCAAGTATTGTGGAAACACAACCAGGATAACACAAGATTTATCAGCTTCTACATTAACAGACCAAAGGGCTTGGAATATAATATTCTGGAGGTCAAAGGAACTAGGATAAAAACCAAGAATCACCTACTCAGCAAAACTGAGAATAATCCTTCAGGGGAAAAAAAAGATATTCAATGAAATAGAGCACTTTTAAGCATTCTTGAGGAAAAGACCAGAGCTGAATAGATAATTTGACTTTCAAATACAAGACTCAAGAGTAGAATGAAAAGGTAAACAGGAAAGAGAACTCATAAGGGAATGATTATAGTTGAACTGTTTACTTTCCTACATGGAAAGATGATATTTGTAACTCATGAGACCTTTCTCAGTATTAGAGTAGTTGGAAGGAATATACATACATACATACATATATACATATACATATATATATATATATGTGTGTGTGTGTGTGTGTGTGTGTACACACATGTATGTATGTACATGTATATATGTATGTGTGTATGTGTATGTATATGTGTGTATATGTGTGTGTGTGTGTGTGTATACACACACACACACACACACACACACACACACAGAGGGCACAGGGTGAGTTGAAAATGAAAGGATGATATCCAAAAAATAAAATTAAAGGGTGAAAGGATTGTACTGGGAGGAGGAGAAAGGGAGAGGTAGAATGAGGTAAATTATTTTACATATAAGAGGCAAGAAAAAGCTTTTACAGTGGGGGGGAAGAGGGGAGAGGAGAGAGAGAATGAGTGAATCTTACTCTCATTGGATTTGGCTTAAGTAGGGAATAACATACATACATAATTGAGTATGGAAATCTATCTTACCCTACAGGAAAATAAGGAGGAGGGGATAAGAGAGAGGGGGAATGATAAAAGGGAGGACAGACTGGGGGAAGGGGTTATCAGAAGTCAACACTTTTGATGAGGGACAGGGTCAAAGGAGAGAACAGAATAAATGGGAGGCGGGATAGGATGGAGATAAATATAGTTAGTCTTTCACAACATAGTATTATGGAAGTGTTTTGCATGACTACACATGTATAACCTATATCGAATTGCTTGCCTTCTCAATGAGGGTGAGTGGGGAGGGAGGAAAGGAGAGAATTTGGGACTCCAGGTTTTAAAAACAAATGTTGGGGCAGCTAGGTGGCACAGTGGATAGTGTTCTGGCTTTGTAGTCAGGAGGACCTGAGTTCAAATCTAGCTTCAGACACTTGACACTGTTAGCTGTGTGACCCTGGACAAGTCACTTAACCCTGATTGCCTCACCAAAAACAAAACAAATAAAAAAATGTTAAAAATTGTTTTTACATGAAACTGGGAAATAAGATATACAGGCAAAGGGTTATAGAAATCTATCCTGCCCTACTGTAAAATAGAAGGGGAAGGGGATAGGAAAAGGTGGGATGATAGAAGGGAGGGAAGATTGGGGGAAGGGGTATTCAGAATGCATGCCATCTTGGAGTGGGAGGAGGAGAGATAGGGTAAGAAAATCTGGAACTCAAAATCTTGTGGAAGTGAATGATGAAAACTAAAAATAATTTTTAAAAAATGACATTAAGACTTTTGGGACACTTTGTGGATTTTTTTCTCCCTAACATATATAATAGATATATGCATATATACAAATTCACAAACACATACACATAACAAAACACCTATATGTATGTGTACATCTCTCTGTGTTATATACATTCCCAGCCCATCTATCTATCTATCTACAGGCATATCTTTCCAATTAGATTATGAGCTCCTTGGGCAGGGTCTGTCTATTGCTTCTTCTTATATCTCTAGTGCAGTGCCTGACACAGAGTAGGCATTTATTAAATCTTTACTGATCTGTTGATATGTATATGTATATGTATATGTATATGTATATGTATATGTATATGTATATGTATATGTATATGTATATGTATATGTATATGTATATGTATATGTATGTATGTACATCTACCCTATATACATGGTATATATTACTTATAAATGTGTATGTATATATATATATACACAGAAGTGTGTATGTGTATGATATATTTACTTATTTAAACTTCACAACAATCCTGTGAGGTAGGAGATATTATTATCTCCATTTTACAACTCGGCAAACTAAGGCTGAGAAAGGGTAAGTGATTTGTCCAGGGTCATATAGTTAATGTGTCTAAGGTAGAATTTTAACTCAGTTTTTCCAAGTTTGAGACTCTATCCACTACACCACCTAGCTGCCCAAATTTTAAGATTCTTTGAAAGGTACAAGGGCCATGATCATTTAGATTCTATATTCCTCTGATTAGCAATACCAAGTAAGGCATACATTGAGAAAGGGAACCTGGCATAGTGAACAGATAGTCTCAGAACCAGAACTTCCTGGGTGCAAGTCTTGCTTCTGAGATATACTGGTTATGGGGGCAGCTAGGTGGCACAGTGGATAGAGCACTGGCCCTGAAGTCAGGAGGACCTGAGTATAAATCCGGCCTCAGACCAAACACTTGACACTTACTAGCTATGTGACCCTGGGCAAGTCACTTAACACCAATTGCCTAAAAGCAAAAAAAAAAAAAAAAGATATACTGGTTATGGGACCCTCAGTAAGTCATTTAGCTTCAACTCCCTTAAGAGTCTTGTACAACAAGTATAAGTCTTGTACAACAAGTATAAGTCTTGTACGACAAATTGTACAACAGTTGCCTATCAGCATTGGTAGTGGGACTTTCCTCACCAGGGAGTTCCCTACACCAATGAAAACACAATTCTGGAGCCCTTCCCCCTCACAAAAAGGGATAAACTGGGAAGAGGTATACTCTCAAAGGTGTCTGTAACTGTCTTGGAGGATGTCCGGCACCATATCCAAATGGAAGATGGATTTCCAGGTGAGGTACTCAAAATGCTCCTGTTTGTGGATAATTGCATCAGTCTCTCAAGAATTGCAGAGCTTTATAAATGAGACCTAGTCACTGAAAGAGTTCTGCTTAACAATCCACACATAGGAAAACCAAACAAACAGGTAAATAAAGATGCCTGTTAGCTAGGCTGTTCTAGTCAGTTAGATGGGCAGCCCATGGACTCAACCATCAGTACATAATTTGCGGATAAACATGGCAGAAAAAAAAAATTAATTGAGGCTACAGTTGGAGTAGGAAAACTGGATTGTATTCATGAAATTAAACAATACTTTCAGTTACCCCAAGGAAATAATCCCTGAAGCCTCTGAAACTAAAATGCATCTTTTTTTTTTTAACATCAATCTTCTTCCTATGATACTTTATGGCTATAAATCATGGAATATCACAGACTCCAAAGACTCAAAATTAGAGGTTACTCAAAATGAGGTGGAAAGAAGCATTGTGAGATGTAGTTTATTATGAGAGATGAATTATATGCAAGAAATGGCATAACAGACATCATTCAGGAAAGGTATATCTGGAAGTGGGCAGCCAAAAAGTGAAAGCAAGGGGAAACAGGAGCCAATTTGAATACTCCACTGGTAGATGTACAAAGATAAGAGAACATGAAGAAGAGCCCCAGAGTGTTGGGTGAGGTCACTGTGAAGGTTCTAATGGGAAGACATAGACAAAAATCAGACAGGATGAGATGATGTGGGACATTGCAATCAGAGTATCCCATGGATGGAATATTATTATATTATGGTAAATTTCTAGATTCACTGTGGGAGTAAGGAATGAGTGTCAGTACTCGTATAGAATATGAACTCCCAGAAAGCAGGGACTATTCACTTTTCTCTATTCCCAAGTACTTAGCACAGTGCTTTTCATGTCATATACACTTCATAAATACTATTTCATTCACATGGAAAAGTAAAGAAAATCAGAACTAATAATGCAATATAAAATATTAACCATTTTTAATGTGTTGTGGAAGGGCAAACTAAGGTTTCTCTAAAAAGGGATTTAATGTTGAAAATTCAGGAATGGAGCACTTTTGAACTTGAAAGACTTTTATACTACGTTATGAAAAACAATACCTTAAAACCAATTTCTCCCTTTTGTGTTTGCCAAAGATCTAAGTATATGTTTGGGTGTCTCAGCTGCAGTCCTAGAATGTAATAAAGGAAACTGTGACTCCCCGTGCTACTTACTAGAGATGCCAGCAATTGTAATATATTGAAACGCCAAACTCAGATTTCAAGTCTCAAGGCCAAGGAAAAAGCCTTTCCCATTAGTTCACTTTTAAAGCAAGAAAAGCGATTTCAACCTCACTGTCACTCAATGCATCCAATCACCAGTCAATGGCTTTTGATTTTGCACATAAATCCTTCTGTAATATTTCTGTGACATTACTTATAAATATATTTGTAATAATATCCTGTTCCTCTTCACTCAGTAGGTAAGACTTTTCCTCATGGTGGACACTTGAGGGGGAAAAAAAACCCAACAACATTGTGCAGTTATAATTCAGCACTAGGCCAGAGGGCATGCTCTGTACAAGGCTGACACATTCTGAAAGCTTTTTGTGTCCCCAACCCAGCTTGACTATGAACTGAGCCTGCATAGCCACCTTCAGTCCTCCCTGGGAATAAATTAAATCTGCATCTTGACCGTGTTGCCTGGGAGAGACTTTTAAATTATTTACTGGCAATAGCAGGGTGTTATACTCCTTCCCAGTAAGTTAGGAATGAAGTTTGTACCAGTGCTTAAGTCAAAGGCCACTTGCCTACTCCAGGCCATCATGTTAGTAAGTCCAGTAATGTCTAGAGAAAATCAAAAGGCTTGAGGCAACTGAGACATATTAAAAGAAACACACACACACACACACACACACACACACACACACACACACACACACACACACACACAGCAGCAGCAGCAGCAGCAGCAGCAGCAGCAGCAGCATGTTATCTATTCTTGCTCTTTTCTTCTATTCAGCCTGGAATGTAATTATTTTTGTCTGTGATTGTTAGACAGGTGGAGGTTCGTCTTACAAGGATTAGGGGTTCAAATTTTGACCAAAGACATAAGCAAAACTTGAGAATAACTTAGCACTCATTTCCCTCCCCTATCCCCGAATCCATACTATTGCTATTGAAGTCATTACCATCTTCTTACTCATTTAAGTTTGTAACCTTGATGTCATCTTGGACTATTCACTCTCACTCTCATTTATCCCGCAGTAAGACGCTAGATCTTGTAATGTCTACTTTTTTAAAAAAGTTTTTAATTTTTAAAAAGATTTATGGAATAAAACAAACATTCCCATAACATAGTATAATAAAAAGGATGTTTGCACACGAAATTCCAAATCTATCATGTACAACTTGCTATTCCTTTTAAACAAATAATAAAGTTATCATGTAAATTTCTTTTTTTTCTCTTTCTTCCCCCTCCCCTGCCCTAGAGATGGCTACCATTAGACACAAATAGGTATATTCTATACATACTTATATTTATGAGTTCTTCCTCTGGATGCAGATAGTAGCTTTCTCCATAAGTCCTTTATAGTTAATTTGGGTATTTATAATAGACAAAATGACTTATTTGCTCACAGGCATTCTTAAAACAATGTAGCTGCTACTGTACGCAATGTCTCTTGGTTCTGCTCATTTCACTCTTCATTATTTCGTGCAAGTCTTTCCATGTTTTGTTTTTTTTTTAAGATCTCTTATAGCGCAGTAGTGTTCCATAACAATCATATACCACAATTTGTTCAGCCATTAATTTCTATTTCTACAGCATGTCTCAAATGTATTCTCTCTTCTCTACGTACACAATTGTTCAGGTCATCAACATTTCTCATGTGGACTATTGCAATATTCTCCTGTTTGGCCTTTCTGCCTCAATCCTCTCCCTATTCTAATCTTTCCTCCATAGAGCATCCAAATTAATTTTTACCAAAGGTGAAGTTTGATCATTTCAGACACATGAAACTTCCCTGTCTGCTCAACAAACCGCTATGGCTCCCTATTGCCTTGAGGATCTAATATAAACTCCTATGTTTGACATTGAGGGTTCTTCACAATCCGTCTTCTTCCTACCTTCCCAGCTTTTGGAACTTTGTCTCCCCACCTTCCCTACCCCTACTCTGCAACCTGACTATATTGGCCTATTAGCTATTCCTCACACAGGGCTCTCCGTCCCTTTCCTATCTCTGTGCCTTTACACTAGCAGTTCTCCATATCTGGAACACATTCCTTCTTCCTATTAGCCAATTGGAATCCCTAGTTTTCTTTGAAACTCTGATCAAATGCTACCTTCTACATAAAGCCTTTCCTGACCCATCTAGGTGGTGCAGTGCATAGAGTACCTGTCCTGGACTTAGGAGGACCTGGGTTCAAATTCAGCCTCAGACATTCCCTATCTCTGTGACCTTCAGCAAATCACTTAACCCTGTTTCCTCAGTTACCTCACCTGTAAAATGGGCTGGAGAAGGAAATGGCAAACCGCTTCAGTATCTTTACCAAGAAAACCCCAAATGAGATCACAAAGAGTTGGATATGACTGAAATGATTAAACAACAAAACAACAAAAATGCATATTTCATGCAGCACCCTCTTCCATGGCTACTTCCCTAACTTACATTTGAATTGGTGAGCCAAGTTTTCAGAAGGCAGCTCTCCCAGGCCTCTAATAGTAATTCTTAAGGGTTTAGGGCACTTTTGCATGAGCCCCAACTCATGGGCTTCCTATTAACAATCAATCACTAGACTTAATTAGCTTTTAGTAAAAACATTTACTAAGGTGATATTGTGAGAATATTAATACAAATACTGCCCCCTCCCTCCCACAAACCTGGGGTTCCCAAAATATACAAAGGATCTATGAATGAGCTAAGACTTAAAGTATAATAGTAGTAAGGTACACATGTATCTGACAAACATTATTACTGGAAATCTTTTCCTGCCTTTGTAGAGTTTTCACGAAGCTCCCGTTACATCTTTGCTGGGCCCTGTGGATCCATGCCTTTGTAGAATCCATAGTTATCACTTCTCTTCACCACAAGGGATCCCATTCCCCAAAGACCTCTTCCACAGGTGACTATCCTTTCTGGCTGGAGACATTATCTCTTACTCATCCAGTGTTTCTGATACCATGGTCAATGGGAGTGAGATGAGGAAGAGAGAGTGAAATTAGCCCTCTCCCTCTCAGAGGCTCCTCCAGTTCCTCATTTGACTGAACTTCGTGCTAGTATGACTTCTATATAGGCTTGGAGGTATATCTCATTCTTTCAGCCAATCCCAATCCATTTCATGTGTGGTATCATTTGCCTTTCTGGTAATTGCTCCCAACCCCATAATCCTCTCAAAATGATTAAGGACAGGGGCAGATAGGTGGTGCAATGGATAGAGCACCAGTCCTGGAGTCAGGAGGACTTGAGTTCAAATCTGACCTCAGACACTTGACACTTACTAGCTGTGTGACTCAGGGCAAGTCACTTAACCCCAATTTCCTTGCCAAAAAAAAGAAAAAAGAAAAAAAAAGATTAAGGACCTATTCAAACCTAGTTCACATTTTGATGGATTCAACTAAGGTGTCTGTGACTTCTAAGATTAGAGCCAGGGTAGCACCCCATCCTTACACCCCCCCCACAATTTTAGACTATAAGCTCCTTGAGGGCAGAGACCTTTTTGCCTTTGTTTTTGTACCCTCAGTACTTAGCATAGTGCTTGGCATACAGGTTTAATAACAATTTGTAGACTGAATTACTAAAGAAGTAATTTTTTTTTTTTACTAATTGAATACTTCTGCTTTAGGAGCTCAGTACAAAGTTGATACAAAGCTGAATTTGTTTCAGTAACTTAGTCTAAAAGGTGCTTTAAATGGAATCCCTTTGGAAGCCTGGTGATGCCAATATACTCTTTCTCAGAATAAGGCTTTTAAATAATTGAAGGAAATGCTAAATTTCATTTAGAAGTTAGTGAAAATAAAAGGATTATTTTTTCCCATCCAAATTCACAAACCCTTTGAAATCTATTCATGGATCCCTTGAGAATCTGTATACCACAGGTTAACAACCCCTGGTCTAAAAGGAAAGCTCAAAGAACTGACTTTGGTTTCTATATTCATTGACAATTTGGAAAACCAGAAGCCTAACTTCTACACACAATTTCAGCCTGGTGCATACAAGATCCCAATTCATCTGCACAGTAGCTTTATTTTAGCAGTTTTCATTAGGAGTAACCTTATCTGGAGTGACTTTCCTGGTATGTTTTAAGGGCCAGAGAAGGCCATCTGTCCTCCAAAACCTTCTCCTCACACATTTCCTTAATGTAGGAGAAAACTTTTCAGTTCATAATGCTAGATAAAACTTAAAATGCAAATATCTTCTAAGAGAAGGAACCCAGTGCTTCATATCAATATAGGTATGACAAATCAAAATATAAGCTATCTTGTGGTAGGTAGGAAGGAGAAAGTACAAGGATAGGGATGAGTTAGGAATGGGATAACACATAGGGAAAATGCACTCAGAAAAACTTCAAATTTTGTCTAACTTTCTGATTCCCATCACCAAGAAGCTGTTGATTAAGAAAAAGGATGTTGATTTTATCCTATCTGCAAAGCCCAATATGATTTACTTATTCTGAACAATGGAAATTCTGAAAAAAAAGCTAAACATCTTTATTTTAATCTACAATGATGCAGTAATGTTTTAAATAAACTTAATTAGGAATATAATATGGAAAAATAACTGCTGTTTATATGGCATCTTTTTCCCCAGACCTCCATGTAATTTCCAGACCTTACCTAATATTTCCAACATCTTTGTTAAAAGGCCAATTCATTATCTCATTTAAGAAAAGCGAGACATATGGAAAGGTTGAGCATCTTGTCTTCAAATGCATGCTCTGTCAATTTATATGGCGACTACTGAAATTGTACCTATAAAAATGCTCTGAACTTTCTTTCAAGTTTAATGTGTTATAAACATCTCATTAAGTTCTTTTAAATAGTAGGTTTAAGTCGTATGTCATTCCTACGTCTTGGAGTTGGGAAAAATTAAAGTATAGACAGGTTGGACCCACTTCCTGCCATAATATGCTTTGTTAATCTGGAACAATCTATGGATTGCTAAGATCCTTTGTTTCTTATCAAATCCCTGTTACCAACAAAGTTGAACACACAATGATGGAGTAGACTGTATTTTCCCTTAGGGGAAAAAAGTTCACAATTTGTGACTGGGTTCCTGGTCAAGAAAGGACTCAGAATAAAATAAATTATCAATATGACGACCACAATAACATTTCTATATCTTAACTCACAGATTTTAACTTAAAATAGTAAAAACAATAACCTGAGATCTGACAAATGGGTATAAATATCTTATACACCATGATTATACACAAGGTCATTTGTTCATTCCTAGGGTTGATTATTTTCCTTAGCTGCTTATGAAAGGGCACACACATACACACACACATAAAGATATTCACGTATTTTATTATTCAGGGATTTTTTAAATACAATTTCTGGATTGTTAAAAAACTGTTACCTAAACATTCGAACATTTCACTACCGGTGAACCCCTTTAAAAAAATGTGAACAAAGGTAATGAACTCAGATCAGTAATTTTTTTCTACTTGCCAGCAATTTTACTAAGAACTTCGATCAGAGATATGTTTCACTCCGTTGACTTAAGTGAAGTTTGAGGGTTATGTGGAGGTTTCATTTATCTTTGCCCTCCCTGTTCCGCAATTTATTGGACCCCACAAAAACTGAGTTTTCCTCATCTTCTATTAGCAAGTGTGATTTTATCTCTTATACTGTGTAGTAAAAGGGCAGAAGTAGAAAAGGATTGTCCTATAGTCCCATTTGCTGCACAAAGGGAAATTACTGTTGAGTTAGGGATAGATAATGTATTGGTGCAAAGGTGAACTCCTTTCTTTTCCCTTGTAGGCTGTCTGCCAGAACATTCCTAAAACTTAAGGAATGGGAATAAGAGAACACCTAACAATAAGTTGAGGTAAGCAAAATCTAGATAAATGAGATAAGCCATATCAAAACTGCAGTATCAGGGAAAGACTTACCTGTTGAAATGATTTTTTTTCTTCAGAAGGAAAAAAGACTATAGTCCTAGTGACCTTTTTTAATCAAAGATGAGGAGTGGGGAAGAGAGGCAAGGATAAGCTAGGCTTATTATATAGGTATCAAATATGCCTTGTGCTTATATACTTTAAGCACTTTTCTCACTGCAACCCTGTGAAGTAGGTAGCATAGATTACCCCTATTTCATAAGATGAGCAAACTGAGGACCTAATAGATAAATGCCTTATTTGCAATCAAATAGCTAATGTGTCTGAGATAGGGGGCAGCTAGATGGCACAGTGGATAGAGAGTCCAGGCTAGAGTTAGGAAGACTCATCTTCCTGAGTTGATGTCTGGCCTCAGACCCTTACTGGCTGTGTGACTCTGGGCATGTCACTTAACCCTGTTTGCCTCAGTTTCCTCATCTGTAAAATGAGCTGGAGAAGGAAACTGCAAATCACTCCAGTATTTTTGCCAAGAAAATCCCAAATGGGGTCACAAAGAGTCAAGCACAACAGAAATGACTTTCTGAGATAGGATTTGAACCCTGGCATCCTGACTCATGGTCCAACAATCAGCCCACTATGATATGCTGTTTCTTGGCACTAAAGAAGAGAAGAGAGTTGAATGAACCAGGAGATGAAAGGATGGCTTTTTTGTTTGTTTTAGGATTGAGTAGGGCTAAACATGTATTTAGCCATATGAGGAGGAGTCCATAGCAAAGGAGGGATTAAATATACATGAAATAGAGGATGGATAACTCGTTGGAAAAGATTCTGAACAAGGGAGGAGGGAACGAGAGATCAGGAGGTAGAGAATGACGCCTTCTGTCTCCTCTACTGTGACTCAAGAAAAGGAGGTGAGAATGGGTTATTTCTCCAAAATGTTGAGGAATAGAGGAAGTAGACTAAGGCAGGGCTCCTTAAAATTTTTCCACTCATGACCCCTTCAGTGCTTCTTAAACTGTGGATAGCTACCCATGGGACTAAAGGAGGTTGTGTTGAATGATTTCAACATTCTTAGTGAAATAGAATGCCAAGTCGTGTCCTATCAACTCTTATTAGAGTTGAGGGCTAGAAAAGTGGTTGAGGGTACAAGAGAGGGCTAAAAAAAATGATTGGAATAATTGCTGTGGGGAATGAGATAAAGAGGTGATAAAGGGTAGGAGAGAAGGATGATTGTGCATCTGTGTGGGCCCAGTTGATAAAGGAAGGATGTCAGCATTTATTAAACACCTACTGTATGTCAGGCTTAGTGCTTGGTAAATATCGTCTCATTTGGTCCTTACAATAACGTTGGGAGGTGTGATTATTTTCTTCATTTTACAGTTGAAGAAACTGAGGCAAATAGAGGATAATTGACATGCTCTGGGTTACACAGCTGGTAAGTATCTGAGATCACATTTGAAGTCCAGGCCCAGCAGTTATTTGCCTGTAGCTATGAGGGCCCAGCTGAGGTTTTATGTGTATCATTATTTGTAATAGGTGAAGACAACTTGATATAAAGATAAATATGGTATGGTTCCTGTCCTCAAGAAGCTTACTTAGCAGGAGAGAAAAATACATGTATATGCTAAGGATCTAAAGCATGAAAGAAACTTCCAGAACACATCCAGTCCAATAGCCTCATTTTACAGACAAGAAAAGAGTTTCTAAAGAGGGCAAGGGACTTGCTCTATGTCACCGAAGTTGTTGTTCAGTAGTTTCAGTTGTGTCTGACTCTCCATGACTGCGTTTAGGGTTTTCTTGACAAAGATACTAGAGTGGTTTGCCAATTCCTTCTCCAGCCCATTTTACAGATAAGGAAACTGAAGCAAACAGGGTTAAGTGACTTGCCCAGGGTCACTCAGCAAGTGTGTGTCTGAGGCCAGATTTGAACTCAGGAAGATGAGTCTTCCTGACTTTATGCCTGGCACTCTATCCACTATGGTGCCACCCAGCTGCTCCAGAGACACAATTTAAATCCAGTTCTGAATCCAGCAGCAGTTTTCTTTCCATCAAACCTGTGGTCCTCCAACCTTTGATTCCTGGAAACTTTTATGCTCTTAAAAATTATTGAGGACCCTCATCCCACAAAAGGAGCTTTTGTTTATGTTAATTATGTCTATTGATACTCACTCTATTAGAAACTACAACATCTTATTAGTGTTATGAAAAAAGTTTTGAGCTAATGAGGTCACTTAGGGATACCCAGGATCAAACTTTGAGAGCCACCAAAGTAAATCATGCTGATAGATACTCTTGAGAGAAGAGGAAGGAGGACTGAGATTAAGAATAATAAAAATCCACTCTCACAAGTCCAAAGTTGGTTTTGCCTTGGGTTTGCTAAGTCTAATAAATAATTTGCACAGAAGTGAAAGCTAATGGGTTAGTCCACTTTTTAAATAATTTAACTTCTTCCATTGGGATAACAATGTTTTGCTGAAAAGAGAAGATGGCATGTCATACTTCCTGAACAAGACAGGCTTTTCCACTGACTATGTTCATTTTTTCCTTCACTTGTGAACAAGGTAGATCAGAGCTTTCTGCTTTCTTCTTTCTCATTCTCTTCGCTTTAGGAGAGCAGTAAGAATTAACGTATTATCCCATTGAAAGAAAAGGTTAATAGAAATATGAATGAAAATGAAATCCTCATAGGATTTCAACTCAGTACCTTTGAAATAGGAAACAGAAACTTTATCCATTGGGCTATAGAGAATTGGGGAATTTAAAGGCATTTACTCTAGCCGCTAAGCTACATTAATTTTTTTCCATTTGTGCAATAAAAACTCATTAAGAATGACTTAGATGTGAATATAAGGGCAATAAAGCTCTCCATGACTCATTTTCAAGATGCAATATAGACTAGCAAGATGTTATTAAAATTAGAAACATTTTAGATTTATATTGCTTCTATTAAAAAGCACATAAATATTTCTCCTTTTGTATAGACTTGTTGGAGATTATGATATAACAAATGCATTGAAATGTAGAACACTGCTGTTTGGACCATGGGAAAAAACCTCCAATGAAAACAAATGCCATTTGAACTCTATACTTTGACATATATTATCCAGAAAGCTCCAGTGTCTTTGGTTAATCCAGATAGAGATTTGCTGGTGTTAGGTTAGTTACTAAAAAGCTTCCATATTTTTTTCTTTATATAGAGTAGGAGGCAGAACATATTTCCTTGTTCACACAGGTAAAAAAATGTTGCAAATGTTGAATTGTGTTTAATGTTTATTCTGCTTAGTCAATAAAAGAATGGCTAAGGAAAAGTTTTTTTAATGTCTCCAAGGAAACCTTTTAGAGTAGATTAAAAAAAAAAACCCACCACCATTGTACATTAATTAAAATGGGATTGTGAAAATATCTGTTCTGTTTAAAAGTTAAAGTGACTGAATTATGTGCATTTGTGTTTTCTTAACTCATACAGTCATATAACTTTAGAACTGAAACTGAGAGATCACCTAGAGGTAGCTACGTGGCACAGTGGGCAGAGTGTTGAACCTAGAGTCAGGAAAACCTGAGACTAAATCTAGCTGTAGCACTAATTAGCTGTGTGACCTTGTGCAAGTCACTTAACCTGTCCGTCTCAGTTTCCTTATTTTTACCATGGGGAGAAGGAGAACATCTACCTCCTAGGGTTGTTATAAGGATAAAATGAATTAATATTTGTAAGCACTTTGCGAATCTGAAAGTGCTATATAAATGCTGGTTGTTATTAATTCATCCCTTTCATTTAGCTGATGAGGACACTGACATCCAGCAAGTTTTATATCTACAGTCATTATGATAGCAAATAACAGTACCAACACTAGATTATAAATCCTTAGTCTACTCGTTCCTACCTCGCTCTTGTTCTCTCTCTCTCTCTCTCTCTCTCTCTCTCTCTCTCTCTCTCTCTCTCTCTCTTTCTGGGTGTGTGTGTGTGTGTGTGTGTGTGTGTGTGTGTGTGTGTGTGTGTGTGTGTGTGTGTGTGCTGGTAAAGTTGCTATATATTATGGTTGAGGAGTAAAGTAAATGATAATGTTTAAATGTAGAACTTTGAAATTAAGACACTTAAAATCAGATGTTATGAGTATGAAATGAGAAAACATACACAAAGTGTTTCGTGACCATAAAGCACCTTCAATGCTTCAAAAGAACTTTGATTTCTTTGGTATGGGCACTCCCTCTGTTATGTAGGTTCCAACTCTTCCACACCATAGGAGATGGTCTGCAAAAATTGTTATAGCCCCAAACTCATCATCTGTGGCAAAACTTCTAGCGATGAGCCTTTCTAAAGTTAGTCAGGGTTGTTCTTGGATGATAAGGATTCAGTACATAGCTGTTCATCTGCTAGAAACCTTTCTAACTTCATAGGATCTGCTAGAGCTTGGGTTCCACCAGTAAATACCTTCAAGAACCAAGGGTCACCACTATAAGTCACTGAAGTAGGGTTTAAGTGAAAAATGATTTTCTTATTTTAATAATTGTAAAATTATAAATTTAAACACTTTTACCATAGTTTGTTGATACCACATGTCTGTGAATCATGGACCATAAGATCCCCAAAGAATAGGAGCACATGTTAGGCATAATCAGACTGCAACATATTACCAACTATATATTACCAACTTATACACTTCTTAAGAAATTTCTGACCTTTACTAACTTCACTCAGCACTGAAACCTGATGAGTGACTATTCATAGCAAATATGAAAATGGTCTGATTCCCTAGTAAGCTGAAGCTCTCAGCATTTCAAGTCAAGTTGACACGCATTTATTAAGTATTTACTATGTTCCAGGTACTGTGCTAAACTCTAGCATTCCTTAGAGTCATATGGACCAGAGGCTCTTAATCTGGGGTGAAGATTTCAGAGGATCTGTGAACTTACTTTAAAAAAAATTTTGATAACTATATTTCAATATAATTGGTATACACTTTATTCCTATGTACTTTATTCATTTAAGATATTATTCTGAGAAAGGGTCCATAACTTTCACTAGATTGCCAAAGGGATCCATGCCACAAAAAGGTTAAAAGCCCCTGATACAAACATAGGTTGACCTGTAACATGGAGGCATAAATTTCATATTTCGTTTTCAACAAGCTGTAAAATGGGAATAATTATAGCTTAGGTTTCGCCTCACATATCCAGTAATTATAATTGTTTAGTTCCTATATTGAGCACCTGAATCTTTGAAAAAGGTAAAAATTCTAAAAAAAAACCAATTTCCTCAGAAGAGGAAAGCTTCGACAAGTTACAAAAATTAGATGAATACGGTGCTAACTTCCTTATTAGTCTTTTGAATTAGTTTTAAAGTAACCCTAGAAAATGTTACTTGTTCATATCTATTAAGAAAACAAAAACATTAACTCCTAGCAAATGAGTAATAGTTAATTTTATTTAGTTTACCATCAGTGGTAAAACTTAATTTTGTTTCAATTTTAGTGCAATTTATTTCTCTCATAAGCATAAGTATGTGCAGCACATTTCATTAAGTGTGTAGCACATTTCATTAAGTTGTGTAGCTCAGTAATTTTGTTTTTTATTTTGAGGCAAACATTGATTGCCTATTCCAACATAATGTCCATTATTTTATTATCAAAAATACTAAAAGCCCTAAAACTTAGCTCAATTTTTAAAACTAACAAGTAAAATGTTGTAGAAAAATAGAAACAACAAATGAGACACAAAATATCAATTCTTTAAGACACTGCACACATTTGTGTTGTTTGTTTTGTTTCACAAGTTTTAGTGCAGTCTAAAAGTAGAACACCATACAAGTGAATTTTAAAAATAAAATTGTCAATAGAATGTAACTACATTTTCAGAGGGCATCTAGGTGGCACACTGAATAGAATGCTAGGCTTGGAGTCATTTTGACCTGAGTTCAAATGTGACCTCAGATACTTACTAGTTGTGTGACCTTGCACAAGTCACTTAACCCTGTTTGCCTTGGTTTCCTCATCTGTAAAATGAGCCGTAGAAGGAAATGGTAAATCCCTTTAGTATCTCTGCTAAGAAAACCTCAAATGGGGTGACAGAGAGTCAGACACAACTGAAAATAACTGAACCACCACAACAATGGTGACATTTTTAGAGAGGGAATAGATTTTCAAGAGAATTACAGAGGTTGTCAGAGAGGTAACATGGTCTAAGTTCTCTTCTGGTTCTACCTATATGACCCTATGATATCTCAGATGGTGAGGCTGAGACTGTTTAGAGTCAAGTATCTGAAATAATTAGGCTAAAGGCAGGGGATAACCATATGGGAGGTAGAAGGTATGATAGCTGACTAAGTCACAAGTCAACAAGCATTTCTTCAGTTCTTAATATGTGTCAGGCACTGTGCTAAGCACCAGACAGAAAGAAAGGCAAAAGATAGTCCCTGCTCTCAAGAAACTCACAGGCTAATGAGAAAGATGGCGTGAAAAAAAATCCATATATGACCAAGATATAGACAGGATAAACTGGAGATAATTGACAGAGGGAAGGCAGTAGGCATTGAGGGGAACTCCAGAAAGCCTTCTTGTAGAAGGTAGGAATTTAGCTGCAACTTGAAGAAGTCAGAGAAAAGAAGAGGTGGAGAGGAAGAGAGAGAGAATTCCAGGCATAGGGACAGACAGCCTGGAGTTGGGAAATGGAATATCTTGTGTGAGCAAAGAGGTCAGTGTCACTTTACTTTGGATCAGGCCTGTATAATATATGGCTCTCAGGCTGCTTGCTGCCTGAAAAAAATGTAGAGGATGTAAAAGAAAGTGAAGATGTAAGGAGTGCTTTGTCTGCCCGCTTAACCCACCTTCCACAAGTCACTATTGTGCCTGTCATGTAATACTGCTCACTCGCTCCTGTTTGTCACATGACCCATGGCAGCCAACTACTGTCAGTCTGTCTCTAGCTGAGAGGAGTGATTTCATGATAAATAAAAATCTTAACTAATAAGTGTAATTAATTGATATTAATTGAAATTTCCCTTTTTAAATATGGTTTATTTGCAAAATAGTTTACTTGGAAAGTGAGTTGCTAAAAACCTATCTGGGGCCTAAAGAAGTTTAGCCTATTTTTATTTTGTCTCCTACCTACTCCTAAGTTGTGCTGCTTTAGACTATGTGTAGGCGAGTAATGGCATAAGAAGACTGGAAAGGTAGGAGGAGACCAGGTTCTGAAGGGCTTTAAAAGTCAAAGGAACTACAGAGGAAATACATTATATTGAAATACATGTGTATGTGTATGTGTATGTGTATGTGTCTGTGTATGTGTATGTGTGCATATATATATATATACATAAAATATGTGTGTGTATGTGTGCATATATATATATATATATATATATATATATATATAATATGTGTGTGTGTATGTATGTATATGCAGAGTTCAAAGATCACAGATAGATGTAAATCCATCCTCTCATCATTTGTTTCAACATAGGGAAAAGGACTGAATGCTGCAACTGTGATATCATGTCTGTTGTTGCTTAGTAAAAAAAAATAGTAAATGTAAAATAGTCGGTCTCTTCTGTTCTAAGGAATGGGTAAGTTTCATTCTATTGAGTCTATCACATCTTAATGACTGAGAGAGGGAGAATATTGAATCATCTTTTGATTAAGTAGATACTAATTAGAATAATAAAAAATTAACCAACCTGGCCAACCTGAGTCCCGTCAACCAAGACTCCAACTGATTATCATGCTTTATAGGGATGTGCAATCTGTTTTTTATTGTTTAATGACATCCTTTTCCTTGGGTCTCAACAATTACATGCCCAGCTTAAAAACAAGTGAAGGAATATTTCAAGAAACACAATTAATGTATTAATTTCAGCTCAGCTAGCAGTAGAAAGCATCAAATAGCTTTTAAAAAAAAGAATTTTCCCCAAAATTCCAGTTCATTCAGTATACATTTATAATATCTGAATAGACAAGCAAACACTGGCTGTTTCTTCTTTTTTCCTGAGAGCTTGATATCAGAAAAGCATTTTTGTATGATCGTGAACTACTATTGACTGGACACTTACTGCATGCATGGGCTTATTCTAGATATTAATAATATATTTAATAAGAGGAATGTACCATTATCACATTAATCAAATATTATGTAATAGCTTCATACACAAAACTATATATCAGGAGATACAAAGTGTCTTTTTGCTTTCCTCCTTGGTTTATAAATTCCTCTGGCTTTTGTATTCTCAATAAATTCAAGGTGATATTATAATTTAAATGTATGCCTTAATGGTGCAGGCTACACGTGTTAAGTTATTCACAGAATATGAATTCATTCATTTATTCCACCAATGAATTAATATGCTAACCAGAAAACTGAATATATGTATACACATACATATACATATATGTATGTGTATACACATACACATATATGGAATAGATTTTCCATTGTTCAGGGACTGAACAATAATATCTTGAGCTAGCTAAACTGCAAATATGGTAAAGCTTTTTTTGGCTTAAATTGAATCTGATGATTTCAAAAGAACCAGTCTTTGTATCTTCTGTCTTTCCTTTTCCACTTTTCAGCTGTTAGCCTTGAGGACATCCATAATACAGAAGAAAGTATTAAATATCTGCTGGTGAATGTCTTGTTCTAGATGACTTCTAGTTGTGTATATATCTATATCTATATCTACATCTATATCTACATCTATATCTATATCTATATCTATATCTATATCTATATCTATATCTATATCTATATCTATATCTATATCTATATCTATGTCATCTATATCTATATCTATATCTATATCTATATCTATATCTATATCTATATCTATATCTATATCTATATCTATATCTATATCTATATCTATATCTATATCTATATCTACATCTACATCTACATCTACATCTACATCTACATCTACATCTACATCTACATCTACATCTACATCTACATCTGTATCTGTATCTGTATCTGTATCTATATCTATATCTATATCTATATCTATATCTATATCTATATCTATATCTATATCTATATCTATATCTATATCTATATCTACATCTATATCTATATCATCTATATCTATATCTATATCTATATCTATATCTATATCTATATCTATATCTATATCTATATCTATATCTATATCTACATCTACATCTACATCTACATCTATATCTATATCTATATCTATATCTATATCTATATCTATATCTATATCTATATCTATATCTATATCTATATCTATATCTATATCTATATCATCTATATAATCTATATCTATATCTATATCTATCTATATCTATATCTATATCTATATCTATCTATATCTATATCTATATCTATATCTATATCTATATCTATATCTATATCTATATCTATATCTATATCTATATCTATATCTATATCTATATCTATATCTATATCTATATCTATATCTATCTACATCTACATCTACATCTACATCTATATCTATATCTATATCTATATCTATATCTATATCTATATCTATATCTATATCTATATCTATATCTATATCTATATCTATATCTATATCTATATCTATATCTATATCTATATCATCTATATCATCTATATCATCTATATCTATATCTATATCATCTATATCTATATCTATATCTATATCTATATCTATATCTATATCTATATCTATATCTATATCTATATCTATATCTATATCTATATCTATATCTATATCTATGTCATCTATATCTATATCTATATCTATATCTATATCTATATCTATATCTATATCTATATCTATATCTATATCTATATCTATATCTATCTATATCTATATCTACATCTACATCTACATCTATATCTATATCTATATCTATATCTATATCTATATCTATATCTATATCTATATCTATATCTATATCTATATCTATATCTATATCTATATCTATATCTATATCTATACACACACATATATATGTATATATATGTGTATGTGTGTGCATGAGTGTGTGTGTATGTGTTTGTGTGTGCTGATCAAGTCTCAAAAAAAAGATTTATTTTGTTCTTGCATCACCTACATTACCCACTGAAGGAAGGCTTTTCTTTCCAGAGAGCCATCCCTTCTAATGAAGGGAGAGAAAATAGTTTATGAAAACTAATGAACGTATAGAAAAAGTCTAATGTTATACACAGTATTTAACACACTTTGTCCCCAACTCTTCAAATAAGCAGAGGGACTCTGTCTTTTTGTATTTCTTCTTTGTTGTCAAGTTTGATAATTATAATTCACAGAATTCAGTTTCAATTGTTTTCTTGGTGTTACTGTGTCCATTTACATCACTGTCATTGTGTATATTGTTTGGCTGCTTCAGCTTATTTCACTTTCATCCATTAGTTTAAGTCTTTCCAGGCATCTTTATATTCATCATATTTACCATTTCTTAAACACAGTAATTAACAATCCATCACATTCATGTTTCACAATTCGATTAGTCTTTGCTCAATCAATGGGCATCCACTTTGTTTCTAGTTCTTTGGTGTCACAAAAGATAGGAGGATACTTTTTCCTTTCTTTTTGTCATTGACCTCCTTGGCGGGCAGTGGAATCTCTGGGTCAAATTGTAAGGACATTATTTCATTATTGGCTTTTTTAAAAATAAAACATTTCTACTCCACTCATTCTAGTTGACATAAAGCTACTCCAAGGAACAAACACTGTCTTTTACAATTCTGCCTCCTTTGTATCTATGGCTAACACGCATCCTCAGGAAAGAACAACCGACCAGCACAGTGCCGCATGCTATCCATTAAAGAAGTTTCATTTCAGTTTTAGTTCTCCCTTCCCCTTTATGAAAATACATAGCATTTTTGATTAAAAGAGGGGCCATGACCAAACTTCTTCATTTGAGCAGTGGTAGCCAACGGTTTCCTGTGAGCAGGCTGTGAAAAATTCCTAGACATACAAATTATGTGCTGAAATACTACCTAGACATACAAGTCACCTGCTGAAATACCATCATAAGTGACAGCAGAGTCATTTTGATGCCACATTCTTTTTTTTTTTTTATACACCTGATCACATTTGGTGATGGCTGTACCAAGACATGGCCTCTGAACTGAAAAAGAGAAAACCAATGGGAGTAGAAACTACCAAATGGACTTCATGCTTTGTGGCAGGGAGCTGAGAACCCCTGTCTCAAATGATGAAAATACATAGCTAGCATTAGGAAAAACATGTTCTGTTCTTTCAAGCTTTCTGTATAAATAAAGGGCAGATGCAGAATAAAGAAGAAATAAAAGAAAGGTCATGTTAGGAACAACAATAAAAAAATGTCAAGGTCACCACATTCACCTTTGTCCTAATTAGCTGGTATGCCCATCTGGGGAGCTGAAAGCTAAGCTTCTCTATTTGCCGGCTCTCTGCACATTCCTATCCATGTACCCAGCACACTACAAAACACCAAGAGAGGGGACAGATAGTTTTTGTCCTTGGATCAATTGCATAATTCTGTCCTATCGTGGCAAAGGACTTGATTACTGGGGCTAAGCATGATGACATCACTCCCCCTGTTCGGTTTCTGGAATCCTCTATCTGTTTTTGTCTCCTCCAGCTACTTGTGAAATCATGCCACCAAACTATTTTGTGTACGGCAATGATAAAAGAGAGCAAGGATCTTTTATGTAAATAAACTCCCTAAAAACCCTTTTTTTAAAAATCAAAATCAGACCCTACTGTTAGCACTATGCATTTTTTTTAAAAAGAAAGATGAATCCTAATAAGATAGTGCTTCTTTCTTGTTCTCTGTGCCATCCTTTGAAATGATAGGGGTTATTGTGAAGATAAAATAAGATATTTGTAAAGCGTTTTACAAAGCTTAAAGTACCCTATGAAAGCTAACTATAATAATAATTAGGATTGCTATAGTTATTATGATTGTTTTTTATTATTATGAAGTCATCAGTAAAACTGTAAAATAAAGAAATAAAAACATAAGGATATTTTGATGTTCTTGATTGACAACCTGGAGCTTGTACTATTCATTTTTTCTGGTTTAACTTCCCCTCTGTCTCTTAACCCTTATAAAACAGTTTGCTTCAATGATAGTGAAAGCCCTTACCTTCACTACTACTAGTAGTAGTGGTGGTGGTGGTGGTGGTGTAGCTAACATAATAGCCAACATTTTATATAGTGCTTATTATGTGGGGCATAGTGGACAGAGTGCCAGGTCTCGAATTAGGAAGACCTGAGTTCAAATGTGACCCCAGACATTTACTAGTTGTGTGACCTTGGGCTAGTCATTTGACCCAGTTTACCTCAGTTTCCCCATCTGTAAAATGAGCTGGAGAAGGAAATGGCAAACCACTCCATTATTTTTGCCAAGAAAATTCCAAATAGGGTCACAAAGAGTCATATATGAATGAAGCAAATGAATAGTAACAAATACTCAGTGCCCACTATTCTAAGCACTTTTATAATTATTATCTCATGTGATCCTCATAACAACCCTGGCAGATAACTGCTGTTATTATACCCACTTTACAGGTGAAGAAGCTAAGGAAAACAGAAGTTAAGTGACTTGCCTAGACACAATAAGTGTCTGCGATTTGATGTGAAATCAGATCTTCTTGACTCTAGGCCAGGCACTCTATCTACTGTGTCACTTAGATGAGCATTCAGCCACAAACTACATAAACTATAGAATAAAAATAAGCCAAATGTCACCTACACATGGCTTCCTGGGAGATCTCAATGGGCAGAAACTTTGTCACAGATACTTATACAATAAATAAAATTGCCTGTATATGAATCAAGTAATTGTTTTTACGTAACACCAGAGATACTTTTAGGATTTTTTTCCCAGAAAATATTTGTGATCTTACATCTAAAGTTGCTAATCATATGTACCACTTCTTGGACAATATCACATTCTTCACTTTTATCAGAGTTGAAGCTTAATCAGATAGCTCTCAGAAAGGCACACACAAAATTAAACTACTTCTTAGATTCTGTTGCTAAATTTCACAGCCTATATGGTTGCTAGGGAAGGAGAACAAACATGGGAATTATATACAAAAATTTCTTGTACTTCCAACTCCAAGAACATGTAACCTTATTCATGTCCGCACTATTTTCATTGGAATGAAGAGATAATGAATAGATCAAATAAAAAGGCTTTACCTAAAATGTACTTGTTTAAAAGGGCAATTTCATGCGGAAAGGGGAAATGAAATTTCCTGTAAAGGATTTAATCTGAACTGATATGCACAATATATAGCAGGAAATTGCAATCTTCAGTTATCTGATGGACCTGTATACCTTGAGGGCAAGAGAAGAAAAAAAAAAGATGGTATTGTGTATGTGCTGTGATATCTAAAGGTTCTCTCCTACACATTTAAAATAAAGGAATCAGAATACTTATTCTAGAGTAATTACATATATACACATATACATACATATGCTTATTTAATATAGTCTGTGTCTTTAATATCATACTCTGGGACATGCATTCAGGGTACCATAGAATATATACAAGTATACCTCACTTTCCACAGTGAGTGTATATCAGAAAAGTTCTGTGTAAATCAAACTTTGGTAAACCCAAACATATTTAGAGTATAAATGGGATCTTGTTACATAAGATCCCTCAAGTTGAATACCTTTTGTAAAGTACCAAAAAGTAATACTTCAATGCTGCTGTTTATCCTAGAAGGGAATAGGGATAAGGATAAGATATATGATTACACTGGTTGAGGAAACTTCTACATGAAGAAAATGATGCAGATTGGCATTTTCTCTGTGTTTTAATTTTAGAAAGTCATCTAGAGGACTAAGAAGTTAAGTGATTTGCCTAGGGTCACACAGCCAATATGCACCAAAGATTCCTCTCGAACCCAGGGATTTCTGGCGGCCCTATTATACCACATTGCCTTTAGTGTTTATATATTAAATTTGCTTCAAGTAAGGTATACTTTTACAAACATATGTGTATACAGAAAGTGGACATTTGGAATTTATATCCTTTCATACATTTATTCAATAATAATGCCATTTGATAAACATGTGTTGGTCTGTCATGCCAAAAAAAAAAAGATTCTAGGCAGATTATCTAGCGAGAATGATAGACCACCTATGCCCTATTTTACTAATGAACTGACTAAAACAATTGAGATTGCATAATCTAATAGTCTGATGTTTCGGACAGATAGAAATGGTGGATCTGTACTTTTAGCTCCTCATAAAGATTTAAATAGGAACGAATATCAATATGCCTGTTATGATCTAGACTTTGTAGGAAAACCCCTCCCACCAATTTTATGTGATTTAGTATTTTCCTCAAATATTTCCACCTAACCCTTCACAACAATGTGAGGTTAAGACAGGTGGTTTTAGCATCATTTTAAGATGGAAAGCAGAGACAGAAAAGGTTCCCTAAGGTAACCTTGACAGAGGTGGGATTAGAAGCCAGGTCTCCTGACGTCTAATCTAATATTTTGTCAGTTTCACCACCCTGCCTCTATTGTACATTTCTTCAGATTACTCTTGCAAAGAAGAATTCACTGACGGCCATTTAATCATTATTTTTATTTATTTATTGGAATATGGAGGTGGCTGTCAGCCAACCTTGCCTATTGGAGGTGAATAAATGGGGAAAGACAGTCAAATCAATGGTATACCCAATGTGCACTCAGGTAATAAAACAAATCCAATCAGCTTTTCCTGTTAGTTGCCTCAGGTAAATCACTTCTAAACTAACCCCCAGAGCAGGTGAGTGGAATGTATAAGATAGACTTACAATTTTTTAAAAAATATAATCATTTGAAACTGCTCAAATCTTCCTTAAACTGCATGAAACAGTCCTCTGGTGCTAAAACTCAATTTTCAGGAAAGCATACATAGCTTTCTTCAGATTCCTTTCTAAGCACACTTCAGCAAAATACAGCTTAATATTAGGATCCATACATATTGTACACTACTTCCAATGGAGCCTTTAAACAGGTTTTTCTGATTAGCTTTAAATGTGACCAGAGGGCATAATGTAGCTTTTACAGAGCTGAGCCATTCAGGGCTCATACCAACATGGAGTGTTACAGTGATCATTACTTTCTTTGGCAATTTATAGATTCACTCTGAGTTCCTGTCCCTTATGGTGGAAACCTTAAAAAAAGAACAAGTTCTTTAAGAATAAATTGCAGGGAAATGATCACATGTATAGATCCTTCTGTGATTTCGGAAGTTATTTGCTTATCTGAACGACATTTGTCAAGACGAAAAGCCAATAAGAGCCAGCTCAGACTCTTGCTGACCATGTTGCCGCTACTGCTGCTCTGTTGCTATGAGAAGCATTTGTGAACAATTTGGGACACTAGATGGAAAATTTTCATTGCTAGCAGAGTTCAGAGAATCACCAACTGCTTGCTGTCAGGCAGAGTAGGCAGCACTGAGAAGGAATGCTGAAACACTGAGAAAGGAAAATGCCATGTACAGCTGTTCCTAAAACAGTTCTTAGACAAAAGGGAAAGAAAGAAGAGAAAGGAGGAAAAGTCCTACTCAATGAAGGACCAGGGAGCCCCAATCCCTATTGCACTGAAGCTTGAGGAACAGGAAAGCCTGTATTTTAAATTAACCAAATCAAAGAGCTTGGAAAAGACTATTTAATTAAACTGCTGTATTTTTTTAATGAGCAACTGAAGCCCCATTAGACAAAAGGATAAGATGAGCTGCCCAAGGTTCCATAGCTACTAGTCTCATCTGTAAAATGGGGATAATGGTTGTATCACCATTTCAGAGGTCTGAGGGAAGTATCAAATTTGATCGAGTATGGAGAGTGCTTTGAAAGACGTCAGCCTGTGGTTTTTGGCTTGGGGGTGGGGGGGAAATCTCCCTTTGGGCTTTATGTTCCAAGTTCTCAAAGAGGCAAATTTTCAAGAAAATTCCACAGAATGATTATAGGGGAAAGACTTAATTTACTTTAATCCTGGAAGTTGATTTGAGTAACTGATATAATAAATGAGCTATTTCTTAAAGCTCTCCATTTTTTTCAGGGATAACGGAGCAAAAGGCAGTGTGGCAAAGGCCCTCATCAAATTATCAAAGCAACTTCACTTCAGCCTTTGAGCAGGATTTCCTCCCTATCCAAGCTGATATAACTTAGATCTCTGCTTTCATACAATTTCATTTCAGAAGAAGGCGGTAAGCATTGTTTTGGTCAGGAGGCATTCATCAAGATCTTTTATTTCTTTTTCCCCCTTTTACAAAGGAACCACTTTATCTGGAGTATACTGTGATGGATTTCCCCCCTCCCTTTGGTTGGTTTGTTTTGAGACAGATACTTCATTTGAGTGAAAGAGTGAAAGGGTGAAAGGGAAGGTGACTACAGAATAAAACACATGACCTACTGGACTGCCAACTAAATATACTTGGCTCAGGATTTTTGTTCTGTGGTTAAATATAATACTCAATACAGCTGATAAAACTACATGAAACACAGGATAAAATGAACAGGGTTGTGAGTAGGGAGAAAAAATAGGAACAGGGATTAGAGAAGGGTAAACAAAATATGTCAATAAAGCCTGTGAGTACTTGAATATCATAACTGATAGAAAGAACTCTAATGTGAGAGCCAGAGATCTGAATGTGAATCGTGGTTCTGTAGCTTATGAGAGAAACTTGTCTTGAAGGGAAAGGGAAATGCCACACTGGGTCAAACCAATGGGCTTCCTAACCCACTTTTCTGTAACAGTAGCACCACAGGAGATAGTGACCTGAAGGATGGGGATATATCTAAGCTTCTACAAAGTACAATACTGGGCAAGTTTTGTGAGAATGTGACAAGCCCCTGCCTTCAGAACTTCACCGTTTTATACTAAGGAAGGGTGATGCATAGATATGAATACATGACACTCTAAGATAGACCTAAATGTCTATTAATGTTATTGGAATTGAGGGATTGAAAAAATCACTTTAGGGTGAGAAGAGTATGTGAGGGAAGATTTTACAAAGATTTTGGTTGGTCTTTGAAATATGAGTTTTATTTAGATTGGTGGAAAATTGCTGGAAGAGCATTCTAAGGGAAGAAAATACCGTGAGCAAAGGTAGACAAGTGGGAGAGTACAAGACGCCTCCAGGGGAGGAGAAGCCAGGGTTTATGCTGGTTTGGTCTGAACAGAAGCTATGAATGGGGGAGTAGTGAGAAATGAAGCTAGAAATGTAGGTTGACACCATCTAATAGAAGGCTTTGCATTTTGAATGTTAGACTGTGAAGTCTGAACTCTGTAGTCAATGGGGATGAAATAAGTTTTTCAGAAGATCAGCATGATAGTGGTAGGTTAGTGGATTGGAGGCAGAGAGACAAGTTAGGCTGCTAGGACAGGTACCTCTACTTTCTCACATCTCATTCTCTTCTTAGCCCCTTACAGTCTGGCTTCTGACCTTATCATTCAACTGAAACTGCTCTCTCTAAAGTTACTAATAATCTATTAGTTGGCAAATCCAACGGCCTTTTCTCCATCCTCATTTTCCTTGACCTCTCTGCAGTCTTGGACACTACTGATGGATGGCTCTCTCCTCCTTGACACTTTCTTCTCCCTAGGTTTTCAGAATACCTCTCTCTCCTGGATTCCCTCCTACCTAACTGACCACTCCTTCTCTGCCCCTTTTGCTGGATCTTCCTCCACATCATGCCTTCTAACTTCTAACTCAGGGTTCTGTTCTGGATTGTCTTCTCTTCTGTCTCAACACGACTTTACTTGGTGATCTCATCAGCTCACATGGATTTAATTACCATCTTCATGCTGATGATTCTTACATCTAGTTGTCCTGTACTGTTCCAAACTCTCTACTGACCTCCAATCTCACATCTCCAATTGACTTTCAGATATCTCAAACTGGATGTTCAGTAGACATCTTAAACTCAATGTCCAAAACAAAACTCATTATCTTTTCCCCTAAACCCTACTCCCTTCTAATCTTCCTATTGCTGTAGAGGGTAACATCATTATTGCATATCCCCGAGGTCATCCTGGATTCCTCGCTATCTCTCGCTCCCCACCCATATACAATCTCTTGCCAAGGCCTGTGGATTTCACCTGTGCAGCATCTCCTGAATACCCTCCCATCTCTCTTCTGACGCTGTCACCACTCTAATGCAGGCCCTTATCACCTAGCACCTTGATTATTGCATTAACCTGCTGGTGGGTCTGCCTGCTTCAAATCTCTGTCTATCCAATCAATTCTTCATTTAGCCACTAAAGTGATTTTCCTAAAAAGCAAGTCTGATCATGTTACCACTCTGTCCCCCACTTAACAAACTCCAGTGGCCATGGGAATATGGCCTCCAAGAACAAATACAAAATGCTCTCCTTGGCATCCAAGCCCTTCATAATCTAGCCCCCTTCCATCTTTCCAGTGTGCTTACACCTTACTCCCAAACACATACTCTTCTAACCACTGACACTGGCCTCCAGGCTGTTCCACACTGCATCACTGCATCACTGCAGTCCGGATAGTTTCCCTGGCTGTCTCTCATGCCTGCTATGATCTCTTTCAACTGTGACTTCCCTGGCTTCCTTTAAATCCCAATTATAATCCCACCTCCTACAGGAAACCTTCCCCAACTCTTCTTAATTCCAGTGCCTTCCCCCTTTTAATTATTTTTTATTTATCTTGTATAAAGCTTGCTTTGTATGTATTTGTTTGCATGTTGTCATCCCCCCACTCCCATTAGATTGTAAGCTTCTTGAGGGCAGGAACTATCTTTTGCCTCTTTTTTCTTATCCCTAGCCCTTAGCACAATGCCTGGCATATGGTAGGCACAAGAGCCATGGGGATCTAGGAGCCTAGAATTCCAGGCCAGATGTTGCTACCAGCCCAGTAGGGAAGCCTTGAAAAGTCAAGGATCCCAAGAAGCTAAGCCATGGGGACTTTGGATTTGGAACATAGTGGAATTAATTCTGGGTAAGAACTAAATTAAGCTGCAAAGATTTACCCCCTTCCTTCTTCAGAGACCGAGTTGGTATAGGGGGAATTATGCTTGTATGTTTGTTCTTCCTATATTTCTGAAGTAAATGTTCCTTTGTAAAAGACAATCTGATATTAAATGGTTAAATAAAACTGGGGTGCTTGGACCCTTAAAAATGTGTGCATGGGGGCATACAACTGGTAGAGGCAGAGATGAGAGACACCTTTCCCAGGCCTGCAGGAGCACCAGAAAACCCCTGAGGAGGGGTAGAAATATAACAGATGCCGACCAGGCACAGGGGTCCAGAGCACATCCTGTTACACTTAAATCTGTGTTTATGTGGCATATGAACCAGTAGATTATACACTACCTGAGGAAAGCCATTGTCCCTTTTCTTGTCTTTCTATCTCCAGTACCTAGCACAATGTTTAAGAAAAGTTGGTTGAATTGAGTTAAACTGACTTGACCTAATTGTACCATCAGTTGGAATGAAAAGACAGGTGAATCTAAGATACCTAGAAGGAAATATAAACTCAGGGATTGCTATGAGGAGGGAGGTAGTAAAAAGAAAAGTTAGAGACAATTTCTGTGTTTTGAGTTCGGGTGACTAGAAAAACAGTGAAGTTACTGGCTGAAGAGAGCAGCCTTTGAGAAATAGCCCTAGGTTCTAAATTATGGATCTGGCATACACCTGTGTCCACTGATATAAGAACTCCCTCCAAATTCATTCATTTACCTAAAAACTTCTGGAACCTGTTTTTTTTTCCCCTCTAGTACATACTATTTCTTGTGTGTGTGTGTGTGTGTGTGTGTGTGTGTGTGCATGTATGTGCATGCACATGTGTGTGTAGTAATCATTTACATATGTTTACAAAAATTGTGTAAAACACAATTTCTCTTATTAAAATACACATGGTGCATGCAAACATGCGTGCGTGTGCGTGCGTGCGCACGTGCACACACACACACACACACACACACACACACACACACACACCCTACACCTCAGGAAACTTTCTCTTTCTGTCTTATGGCACCTTCCCTAATTATAGTGTTCTAGGTGAACCATTCTGAGCTCAATCTTTCCAAAACCATAATAACACATAAAGCTTTGATTGTACTTCTACCTAGTGTGAAGATAAATGAGATAATAGCTACTTCTTTTTAAACTATTTTGTTGATTAGCAGCAACAAATTCTTTAGCCAGGTTGCCTTTGTCTTGGCCCTACCATGTGTTTGGAATTCTCCCTCCTTCTCTCATAGTCTAATTTTAACATTACCCAGAGCAAAAGACTTGCAGGAAAAATATTCAGGAGAGAAAAAAAAATGCTATGAGATCAAGGTTCAAATTTGTGTCACTGAAGTCTTAGTGCAGTTTTAATAGCTTAATATTATTAAGGTATTAGTTATATTTAATATAATACATTAATAATATAATTGATTATTACAATGTTCTTAAGCATTTAGTAGTGTAAATATCTTTTGGGTTATCTGCTGCTTGGTATAATACATGTCATTGTCCCAACTCCAGTAGTCAAAAAGATCAGGATTTAATTGAATACCAATGTCAGAAGAAATTTTTTAAACTTTCTGGAAGGCAAAATATAAACATGAAGTATTATCACACAGTGAGTTTTAATTCTGAGAATAGATCCTTGAAAATATGGATTGGCAAAGAAAGATTTGATTGCACTGGAGTTAACATTTCTTCTCCACAGACAGGAAATGAAGCTCCCTCAGATCTTGTAACTGAGTTGTCCTTTTTGGCCCAAAGAACTCAAAAATCCTTGTGGCAAATACAGTCATGTGTTTATTTCTTTTATCATTTGTTTGCCAGCAACAGAGCCAGAATTTTTCAGGAACAAGAAAGATCTTGATCAATATACCTGCCAGTTAGATCATCAAAACAGCTGCTGAATATGGTCATTAGTATACAACAGATACTTGAGGTGACTAGTGGTCCTTTGCAGCTTTGATGACAGTCACTATTCAGATAGCATTTTGTTTCTTGTGAACTCACTGCAGGAAACATAATTTCTGGGTTTAATTTTTCCTAAGCTTTACACATAACAGCACGCAAAGAGTGACTGACTTTGCAGTTGTCACAAAGGACCAGTAATAGAACCCCAAAATACAACAGAGCCCATAAGCTCCCAGGCTTTTGCTATGGTCAATAATCAATCAGTCAACAAGTATTTGTTGATACCTAATATGAGTCCTTCCCTGAGACAGAGTCACTCCATACCAAAGGAAAATCTAATTAACCCATCAATTGTCTCAGTCCTGAAAAGACAAGGAGCTGATGTTCCATTTCAAAATGGTACACAAAATCCTGGGACCTGCACTGGCTTTTTAAAAGTGTTTGCTGTGCTGTAGGGGATACCCCTAGTTCTTAGTTGTGGGAATCTTGAGGAGAATTGATGCTACTCCCCAAGCCCCAACTGATCTCTCAGCATTCCTGACATGAGCTTCTACTGGTCTGCTTAACCCTTTGGTTAATACAGCTGGGGCCACAGCTGCAATATGAGTTGTGTTCTTTGCTATTCAGATACGAATAGTAAAGATAGAAGCTCTTTTATACTCATATACACATATAAGACTCTAGACAAACCTCTGAAGCAGTTGGTTTGTCTAGAATAGTGGTGTTTAAATGGGAGCATGAACCCCCAAAGTAGCCTTGCCCCAAGACAGCTAACCCTCTGAAAATATGTATCACATCAACAGAAAAGTGACAAGATGAGCTTTAATCTACCCTTCCTAGCCAATTATGGGGCTTGTCTCCAACAAAAGCACATCTGCCCTGATCACTGAACATTTTCCTATTCTGACCCCTCCCTCCACTGTGTAAGTTCCCAAACTCCTCTTTTATGAACCAAGTGCTGCCCCTCGTGGTGATTATAACCCAGCAATAAATAACCACTACCTAGACACTACTGGGTATCACTGGGAAAACTACTGCATAACCCAACATGCCCTCCTTGTGCCCCAGATCACAACCTGACTGAAGCTAATACCCCTTGGAGTAAGAAACCCTTTGTCATCGAGGGGGAGAGAGAGGAGGACACAAGATAAGTTGGTTGGCTGGTGTTCTTCATTCTCGGAGAGGACCAAAATGATATCACTATGTTAGAGTCAAGTTACAATGTGTCCACAAACTGATCAGATCAACATGAGCTTGGAATATTCTACCACAGGTCAGGCACAAATAGTCCATGTGAACATTTGGAGTGGGTTCTCTAAATTTGCACATCTTGCATTTCTTTTGAGTTATTTCAATTCCACTTTGCTCATAAAGCACAGCCTCTTCTCTGATGAGGGCACATGTGATGAGTAGGTATGTGTGGACTGCATTGTGCATCACTAATCTTATTGATCTTTCTCCTCTTCCATACTACCATACTTCTGTCAAGGGCACCACCACCCTTCAAGTCACTCAGTATCATGATATCTTCTTTGAATGCTTACTTTCTCTCATCCCACATATCCAATCAGCCTCTACAACATCTCTTGGGATCTGTCTTTTTTTCTACCCATATGCCACTGCTTGAGTTCAGGCCCTCAGCACTTCTCACCCAGACTTTTTCAATAGCTTTCTAATTGGCCTCATTGCTTTAAGTCTCATCCTACTCCAATCTATCCTCCACATAACTGTCAAAATGATTGTCACAAAGTATAGGTCTGGCCTTGGCATTCCCTCATTCAATAAAAATCTAGCGACTCTCTATTGACTTTAGGATCAAATAGGATTTCACCTTTATCTCAGCCTTTTATAATTTCTATTTTTGTGTAAGTTTTGTAATTTACACAATTATTAGTATAGTAATACATGCATATAATTTATAAATTAGTGTACACATAAATATTGAGAGTGTGCTCATTTTTTAACTGAAAGGGGCTCAACCCCCCCCCCCCCCCACACACACACAGGAGACAACTGGTTTGGAGCAAGCACCTGCCCTTTTCTGGATCTTCTTGCTATGACTCATTAAAGTATGGTGATAAAAAATATATCAGCTCCTGATATCAAATAACAGGGGAGAGGGACAAGCTCTGTGCCCTCAAGCAACTCTGGCCCTTCTTTGTATCATCTCAGACTGAAAGTGAGAACTAAGAAAGGAAATAAGAATTAGGAATCTGTATTCAGGTACTAGCTCCCTTAAAACCCTCCTAACATCACCATTTGTCAGAGCTGTAACCGTTTGTACTGTAACACTGCTAGAAGACTGAAACCTGCAATTAATTATCTCATTCATTTTAGAATGTAAGTAAATGGTTCTTCCCTACATGGGTTTTTTACCATGTATCATTTCTAACACTGATGCTTTAATTTAGTTACTATTTACTTCTCCACCCAACCAGAAAGCAGACCAGTATTTAAACTAGAGACCAGCAAACTTTGTTTTTAAATCATGCTAGATTCATCAAAATTTAAGATAATGATATCTAACTGCTTTTGGGAAAGGAAAGAGGGAGCTTCATAAAAAAAATCCATTGACATATATATATATATATATATATATATATATATATATATTATATGCTCATGATATAAAACAGTTTTATAATATATTTATACTTTGTAGCTAGGCAACATAAAATGACTATACTTTTACAATTCTTCTGGCCAAATTACAGGGATTACAAAAGTCTCATTTTCCTTATGTGAATACCCTTAGAAAAAAAAGTCCCTGGAGTTTACCCGATTTGTTTTGGATTTCGTTCTCTCCCACAGTTTCTTTTTCTTATTTTGTCTTTTCAGCAGGGCTTACAGAGTAGGGAGGATTGTAAATAGGAAAGAGAGGAATGGATTGCATGCTATTAAAAAAGAATATTTTTCAAGGACCTAAGGAGGAGGAGCATATAAAATGAGTAGTCAATCTTGGCAACACTGCAGAGTGACATATTATATAAACTATGTCACATGGCCTTTTTTTATGCTTACAGGCAATAGACTGGCATTGAAGTAAGGATTGTCACTATAAAATAGCTATGATTACATTGCAACTCAGGCTCCAATAATCCGCTATAAATACTGTTTGTATTACTGTAATTCTACAGCATCCTCCAGTTGGACTTTGTTTTTCTTGAATCTATGGCATTTAATAGTCACAATTTGTACTGCCCTTTGAAAAGCTTTTCCCAGACTAGGCTAAACAATTGCCCTTCCATATCCAAGCTAGGAGACTTCCATTATTATACCTCATACAGAGATTTTTGAGAAAGTAGTCTCATAAAACTTCTGAACAGAAATTGCTATATCTTGAGTCTGGATTGGCTCTGGCTCAATAACCTTTCTATACTGATGTCAGACAGGCAAAAAAATAAATTTAATCGAGTATTAAATGAGCCGTGGTAGGAAGAAACAAATAGGACTTTTCCAATGCATTACTTTTTTCCTCTAACATTACAATGTTTTGCTGTTGTTTTTTTTTTTTTCAGGAAATGAAATGATATTGCATAAATTACATAAATTAAAATGATATTACATAAATTTGAAAGATAAGTTGATTTCTTGGAAACTTTTGAGATATTTGATTAAAAAATAAAAATAGCAAGTAGCATCACATGGATCATAGTATTGAAGGTACAACAATTAAATTATTCCAACTTGGGCAATGCAAGCAGGTATTAACCTACCTTTTCTTTCATCACTAACTTAACTCTCTCAGTTCCTCCTATCCCCTTTTCTCTTCTCTATTCCTCCTCCACACTAAATTTCCAGGGCTTAGACTCGACTCTAAAGGTCAGGTTGGGGCAATCAAGTAATTCCTAGCTCAAAGAAACTGCTACATGCAGATTTTCAAAAACTCTATCCCCATGGCTGGCCATTCATTGACATCACACAATCCTTATTCTAGACTTGTTATGGAGTATTTGAAATCTGAATTCCAAAAAATAGTTTGAGGTTAAAAATAAGGCAAAGACTCTGCAATTAAAAATAAAATCTTCAAGTTCTCAAATATATCATGTATATTTCCTTTGATCAAAATATTTAGGTATAAAAATGATCATAACTATAGATAAGTTTCTTATGGATACTTTGTTTTGCTTCTGTTTGCAATGAGTTGATTTGAATATGTGGAGGTGGTAAAATAAGATGAATGAATATTATTTTTCAGGAAATATATAACATCTCGTGACTTCTTGATTGAGCAGAGGGAAATGAAAGACTATGATAATAGCGATGATTAATAAAGGCTACTTGACCTAAACGAATCTTGTATTGATTCATATAGGTGTTGTCTAATAAAATAATGATACATTATTTAATATGTTAAATATGCTAATAAAGTAATCTGGGCCTAGTCCTGGGAGAGACATTTCTCGTTAACGAAAGCTGGATTTAGCTTTTTATCATTTTCAACTCATCCTTTATAAATTGACTTTTCATTGTTTCCTTAATATGTATGCCTCCCTATAGGATGGGATTGAAAGATTTTTTTTCTGATGCTATATCATATTTAGACTGATGTCTTAAGTGATCCTACCCAAGTTAAATTTGAGGCTTTATCATGACATAGAGGTATACTCGAGGTAACTGAAAGCTATGCATGCGGAGTATGTTTGGCAGATCCCAAACCTAATTAGAATGACTTTGAGAAGAGGCCCAGTGATGGACTATAATGTCTAGGTGAATTTTGACAGGGTCATCAAGGTGGCTGTAGAGTAACTGGAAGACTGTCTGCTCAGTTACAGAATAGTTGCAATCTTAATGGAAGGGAGCCTGACAAAGAAATTACCAATATTCGAAATACTTTCAGTCAGATCTTTCTAGAATGTGCACAAGTCCTTTGTCCCATTTCTTGAGACTCTTATATTTACTTCAGAAAACAGTTCTTTTGAGAGCTTAGAACTGGGCAATTCTGATAATACAACTGAACTTAGTAAAATAAATATAGTTCAATAATCATACCCACAATGTTGGTGAAATAATGAAGAGAAAATACTGACAGTGTTCTTCTTTTTAATTGAATACTTTTACAGGGATGACGTTCCAAGTAATTTCCTAACCCTTTAAGATGTCATTTAGATATCATCTGTTTCTTCATTCCAGTGGGAACTGTTGAAGCATATGAAAAAGTGAAATTGAGCTAGCATTTGAAAGACTAAGTAACTCCCTTGTCAGAAGTTTTCTAAAAAGCAAACTGTAACTTTGATACTAAATTCAGCTCTGCAATGATACCCTGAAGAAAATGATATATTTTCTGTAGCATATACTCTATACTAGCATAAACACACTATACACCATATTATTATACTATCCTATATTCTATGTTCTATATTATCTATATGTTATATACATTATATACTATATTAATATAATTATATTAGTTATTATATAATAATATTAACATATCCTATACATTCTATAGAATATTCTATAAAGAAAAAGAGATAATGATGAATATTTTGCAGAATAGCACAGTGAATGCAGGGCCAGCACTGAACTGTGGACAACCTGGGTCTGAGTCCCACCTCTCACCCATACTAGCCGTGTGGATTGTGACTTGTGGATCAACCCCTCTATCTTTTTGATTCTATCAAGGATGGATCAAAAAAATATATGTGTGGATACATGCATATATACATGTAAATGCACACATGTGTAACATGTACATGTAAATATACATATATGCAGTTGTATATAGACATATGTGTATAAGTACGCATGTATGTGTAGATAAACAGCTTATGTTTAAATCTTCTGTTCAGTATCGACCTGTCGTACTTGGACACCCAAGTCCGATTTTAGCTATTAGTTTCAATCTCCTTTCTTCCCAAGTAGACTGTAACTACTGCCTCTCAGACAGTGAACACAGTTTACCTCCTTCTTCCTGGACCCAGCTCTGGAAGAAATGTTAGTGGCCAGTGAAAACCTTCAAAGGGAGGCCTTAGCAGTAAAAGAACTATCAAGAAAAGGAGAGATGAGGCTTTTCTTCGGTACCTAGCAGTAGCTTTGCAAATGTTAAATGAATGAAGCAATAAATGAATAACTAGGTGATCTGAGAACTATCTCTTTGGTGCCTGGATCATCAAGAAGTAATGGTTCACGGAAATAGTTATAAAATGAGGAAAATCCTGACATTCAGGATCCTTAGTTGTTCTAGATAAACCGGAAGAATTCGATACTGGTGTATGAATAGACTCATTTTGTGTATTCCAGCATCAGTTCTACTACACACAGAATGCTTGATCACTCTATATCCCCTAAGCGTTTATATGTTTTATGTTCACTGTATCTTTTTTTTTAATTTGTTGCTGTGTTATTATCAGTGACGTAGCTTTAAATTTGGACTCCTAAGCAAAGATTTTGTAAAGGGTCCTTTTACTGATTGCTGAATAAATAGAGCTCAAACAGTAAGGGATCGTTTTCCTTTGTAAGTCTGCTGGGTGCTAGTTACACTTACAGATGCTTTGTTCTTACTCTTTTGTTTTCATCGTTTTAAAGGCAGGGCTGTGTCTCATCTCTTATGTATACTCACTTTCAATACCTACTATAGTGTTCTACCTAGAAGGAGCTCAAGAAATGATGGTTAAAAAAACCCAAGATAAACTCTGGTCATCAGCCAGGCAAAGTTATCTTGATAGTGAGTATAATTCATAAGGGAGTTTTGGCTGCAAAGCCAAAATACCAGGCACATTTAATTATGCACGCAAATGTTAACTTCATAGGAACAGACAAATCTTACTATCTTACTATCACCACTGGAAGCTTAAGATATTGGCAACTTTCCCAAGCAAACCACTGAAACCATTTAGGAGAACACCAGGGAAGTTAGGGCAAATGATCTTAGTCAAGCTATCTCCAAATAAACTCAAATTTCCAGTTGTGTAATAGCTAAAATGAATATCCAAATATCTTTGGAAACTTTTAAAATATCCATGCAGATTAGAATTACAAATGCTTATTAAAACAAAATCTAGCATGCATAAGAAGGCATGGAGGACAAATAATCATAAACAGAAAGCTTTCCACCCTGGACCTTATGATAAAACAGTTCCATTAATTGGGAAAAAAATTCATCGACAACATACCATTGAAACTCCTAATAGGAGGCCTAGAAGACCCCAGAGTGTGAGGATTGGAGAGTTATCTGCATAGACTAGTTAAAACTTAAACTTTCAATTCATTTTTAACAAAACATTTTCTTATGTTTATTGGCAGCTCATGAGTCCAGGCACATATCTGGGCCGACTCCTCTTGGCTAAAGTACACTCACAGCCTGTTAATCAACCAAGTCTAAATATTTCTAACATTGCTGAAGAAAGTAGTAATTCTAAGTGCATTTGCCCTTCACATTCTTATAAAAATTAAGTCCTAGCATTATCAGAGCTAATGAAATTGACTTTGTAAATGTGTCACGGCTTCAAACCTCAAAAAATATTTTGTGGGACTAAAAAAAATGAGGATACTTAGGGACATTAGGAAAACTCTAACATTTTTTAGGGTTCTGGTAAAATTACTTGGAAAGCATATTTGAATTTCTGGATTCCTGTGCATAACCATGGAATCATGGTGTTGTGGGTGGCTTTGAAGCCTGAAACATTGACACTCTCCTTCCTCAGCCCTAGGTAAATGTCTTTGTATACTCTCTCTCCCCTCCACGTTCATGCACGGGTTAGGGGCTCCCTAAGAGAGAGATACCCCCTCTCTGTCTTTTCCTCTCTTTTGCCCTTTCTGTAGCCATCTCTATTGACTCCCTCCACCCTCTTAGGAAGGAGCTGGGTCTGGAGAGGGGGTGATCTCCACACTGTACCCAGACCCTGTCTCTCCTAGGAGACACTCCATGAACTCTCATCCTTGGTGAAGAGCCTTCATTTTTACATTTAGTGTTTTAAAAAATCTCCTTGTTGATACGACACTTCATAATACCCACTTAAAAAACCACATCTCTGGTGGAGAATTAGAAAATATTTGGTGAATTGAAATGAGCTGATCAGTTGTAGTAGGTTCGTCTTAGTATCTGAAGTATTGAGAGCTCTGGAAAAGCTCAAAATTTTGGGAAATTCTGTGTTAGCAGAAACAAAACAAAACACCTTGACTATTTTTTCCAATGGCAGAGTAGAACAGAGAAAATTATTTGTATTTAGGTATACTGATTCTTCATAATCTCTGTATAAACTTTAAACTTTTTAAAAAAATTTTGGTAGAGCTGACGTTAATATGTATGAAAAACAATATGTGAACTTCTGTTTCTTCCTTTGAAAAATGTTCTACCTATTTTATAGGATTGTTGTATAAGTCTTAAGGTGCTATTTAAATAACACCACTCTTAATAGCTAGCATTTATAGAGGACTTTAAGGTTGACAAAGCACTTTACAAATATTATGAAATGATTTAACAGCCCTGGGAGGTAGGCACTATTATTCTCCCCATTTTACAGAGAAAGAAACTGAGGCTGAGAGAGGTTAAGTTATCTGCCCAGAGGCACGGCTAGTCAGTGTCTGAGGCTGGTTTTGAACTCAGATTTTCCTGACTCCAGGTACAGTGCTTTATGTACTATGGCACCTAGCTAAATGTAAGCTACTATAATATAATAGAAAATTACTTCCTTCTATATTGATATTTCAGTTTTGTAAGTGACAGGACAAAAGTTTCATTTTTTCCTATGGCAGATAATTTTGTTTGTCATAGAATCTAAAACAAGCATACATTTCATAGTTATATAATATAGTAATTCTGATTCTTTGGAGTGGGTAATAATCTAAGATTCAAGACCACGCAGCATCATCAGGATGTCATTTATGTTAGTATATTAATATATTATAACATCACATATTCATATAATATATTATGTTAATACACATATGTACATGTGAATATGTGCATACCTATAATGTGTACATATAAATACATAATACACACATATACATATACAATAAAAATATATACATACATACACATATATGTATGTATGTGTGTGTGTACGTGTATATGTATATGTGTATATATATATATATATATATATATATATATATAGGTGTGTGCCAATGCGCCAGAAAATATAATGGTCAAAAGCACTGCACAATTTCCCAAATACAATTCAACTTACCTTCTTCCTCTTGCTTAATTCTAGGTCTACCCACTGTCCATCCACATTTTCTAATGTATTAATTTCATAGATAGACCTTCCAACTACTTGTCATAGCCTGGACAATAAGCATTTTTTATCCATTTAATTTTTCCCTGTATGGATAGCTCTTGAACTCTTTTGACTAATCGTGGATCTCATTGAGGAGAGACTGTAATGTCCTGAGACTTGACATAATTGTCATGCTCTACAAGTAGATTCCTGGAGTAACGTATTTCCAGTAATAACCTATTCATAAGAAATGGCATAAGAGACATAATTCAGAAAATTATTCAGAAAGTATTCAGAAAATTCAGATAGAAAATGGATCTGGGGTGCTTGTACCATAAGAGAAGGGGAAACCCAAATGGTTCACAGTCCAAGTACTTTACTGGAACTCTTGATATGACAAATAGTAAGACCTCCAGTATATTGGGTTGATCCATGAAGGAAAATCAGTGGCAGAATGTGGAAGAGAATTGGATATGTTGAGCATAGATGGACTGTAACGTACACGAATGAAGAGAATATACTTGCCAATGAGATCATATACCCACTAATGTATTAAAGTATGTGATATGATTGTTGTAAGTATTAATTTGCTTTTACATGTAATTTACTGATTATTTCTGTTACGTGGACTATTTTAATTGTTTAAAGTATAAACACATAGAAGAAGTTTACAAAGAATAAGATTAATATAACATGATTAGTTTATAAGATAAGTGTTAGTTCTGGCTGCTAACAGAAGCACAGTAAAAGATTCTGATATAGTTTAGGCACTCTGTGCTGGACTACACCTTTTGGAGTGCCATTGCTCAAATGAAAACTGGCACAGAAAAGCTTTTGGGTTCGGGCAGCGGCTGAGAGAGACCCTGTTCTGAAAGACAGAGCATGCTTTGATTTTGAAAACATCACTCTTCTCTTCCTCCTTCCTCCCCCTCCTATTCCACTCAGGGATACAAATTAGACACCTCAGTCCCCTGAAGTTGTTACCGAATGGAAGGAAACAAAAAAATGCACACAAAACAGTACTCGATGCAACCACGTTCAGGGAACACATTAGGTATGCGCCATCCTGCAAAGTCTGAAACTTCACTTAACATGTCTACCTAAAATCTCCTTATTAATCATCATGTATAAGATGGTTGATCAGAAGAACTCCATCTTGGAGTACTGAAAAAAATTAGTGGACATTACTGCTGAGCTACCCTTTGTTATCTTTGAGAAACTGTAGACAATTGAAGAAGTATTGCAAAACTGAAAAAGGATGAAAACAGACACAGTTTTCAACAAAGTGAAAGGAGTGGACTTATAACTGTGGAACAAAAATAATGGAAGACCTAAATAATTTGAGAGAAATTTATTGTGCTTTGCTGGATCATGCTAATATGGCAAAAATAAATATACTACCCAAATTAGCCTATAGGTTTAATCATAGGCCAATCAAATTAATTTTATTGAAATAGAAAAAAAATAACATGATTCATACAGGGAACAGTCAAGACTATGAAGAGAAAAAGTGAAAAAAGTAGGAATCAACAGAGGTTGGCACTATCAGATCTCAAACTTATACTGCAAAGCAGTAATATACAATCCTGTACTTGTCTGAAAAAACTGAAAAAATTCTTATTGTTGCAATGTAATTGCCAAAAAAGGCCCAGAAATGAATTCATTTAGCAATCTGGTATTTGATAAAACCAAGAACACACACTACTAAGGAAAGGACCATTCATTTGACAAGAACTACTATGAAAACTAGATAATAGTTTGTTAGAAGATAGGGTTAGACCAACACCTTACACTGTACACCATAACCCAAAAGATAAAAAACAAGTTCGCCATTAAAATGTATAGGAAAAAGATGGTTATATTTATCACAACTGTTGATGGGGAAACAAAAGACAAAACAGACAATTTAATTCCATAAAGCTTAAAACCACAACACAAGCAAAATCCATGTAGTTAGAAACATATGGGTCTTTCTCTGTCTTTTCCCTCTTTGTTGTATTGATTCAGGAGTGGATCAAATGGTATGGACTATTTAATAACTTCTTTTTTCATGATTCCTAATTGTTCTGAACAGTTGGGACAATTTACTGCTCGTGGAGCTCTGAATTAGTGCAAAAATTGTTTAAAATAATAGCACATATCTATTCTTCCTATTAACAATCAGCAGAAGGCAAAAGTGAAAATGACCTTTATTAATAATAGTAATCACGACTAGGTGGTTTGGTGGCAAAGTGGTAATATGCTCTAAGTTTGGTTTGTTTTTTTGTTGGTATTTATCTGTTTTGTAACAATGTATCAATACTGAGGCAGCAAGGTGGCACTGTGTTTAGAGCACCTGCCCGGAACTCAGTACCTAAGTTCAAATCTGGCCTCAGACATTTGACATTTACCAGCTGTGTGACCCTGGGCAAGCCACTTAACCACATTGCCTAGCCAAAAAAAAAAAAGTATTAATGAAAATAAAATTACTCTATGTTTCTGTTCAGTAGGTGGATGCAGGTAGAGGGGAAAATGCTTTAAAATGAAAATAAATAAAAATGCATGCCCAGAATTACATAGCTTTGGTGGTGTTCTTAAGTGCAGACACTACTCAAACTATCTATGTCTGTTGTTTTCTTCTGTAGTTAATGTTGTTTATGGGAAACTAGATATTCTACTCATTCCTATTTAGGTGGTCATAATACCTTGTGCTACAATCACTATATATTAGGATATATAATAAACAAAATACTTTAAGACAGTTTTCAAGTACTTTCAGTATCATTCAATTATATTTATTGCACACTTAACACATTTGGTTCAGTTATAAGTTCTTAGCAGAAATCTCCCTCTCTCCCTTCCTTCTTTCTATCTCTTCCCCCTCCCTTCCTCCTTTCTTCCCATTCTCTCCCCTTCTCCATGTACAGCTTTATGCATCAGTGAATACTTCATAAATTGTTTTTGATGATGATAATTTATGGGGCAAAAAGAATCAGGCTTGGTAGCTTTAGTGGGCGTTTGCCTCCTGAAATGATCTTATGATCTTGAAAGCTACCCAGCTTCTATTGCTCTACTGAAATATATAATCTGTACAGTTCCACACCTGATTTAACTATATCCAGTGCTGCCTCACTGATTAAACTCCTAGCAATAGAACAGGCATTTTCTTTTATAAATAACTTTGCTATAACATCAATACTGAGTATGTTATCAGGGCTGGTTAGCTGACATCCAATTGAGCTGAAAAATAAAATGAGTTTATAATAAGGAAATAAGCTAAATAATTTTATTCAATATGATTTCCCCCAATTTGATTGGTATATAATTAAATCTACAGATTATAGAGTTTTTTTAACTAAAATTTTACATATTTAAAAAGAATAGGCATAAAACCTAAAAAGACATGACTAGTAAGATCTCTAAATCATATACACATGCAAGAAGTACAGATGGCTAGCCTCTTAAAAACACATTATTTGCCCCAGGGCTCTTAAAATTAAAGTTTAGCTTTTTCTCACTGAACACATATTATTATCCTGAAAAATATGGCCCAATAGAATTCTGAGTCATTTTCAGTATAATTAAATATAGTAAATCTAAATCTTGAGGATACATTAGTACCCTAGCATGTTATTCATTAACCATTATTTACATATCACCTTTTTAGTCCATCTAGCATTCCATACTTCAAAACATGCTGTAAACAAATGTTTACTCCTAATATATATCTACTTATGGCTAGAAATACTGAGGCAAAGATTAAGTAATTTGTTCAAGAAAAGAGTGATATCAGCATAGGATCAGAATCACATCTATCAATCTACAGGCCAGTTTTCTTTTGATAGTCTTTATAAGATTATCAAAACAGCCTACTCTGATATCACATTACTGGGACAAAGCATTATCATTTCAAACTTCTACCTAATACAGAACTATGCAGAGCTAAAACTTCTTTCTATTGAGGGGTGGGTGCTGGGAATGATTTAAGAAGAGGAGGACTTATATAGCACCCAACTGTCGTATAGTCCAGATACTTACCTATTTGGCAGAACCATACAATAGAAAGATACCTTAATTGGCAAACTTTCTGGTTCCTCTGACTAAGCTTTCATTAATCTGGCAGAAGAAAGCCAAATACAATTGGGAAAAGGACCCACATGTATAAAAATATTCATAGCAGCTCTTTTTGTGGTGGCAAAGAATTGGAAATTGACAGAATGCCCATCAATTGGGGAATGGCTGAGGAAGTTGTGGTATATGAATGTAATGGAATACCATTGTGCTATGAGAAATGATGAACAGGCTGACTTCAGAAAAACCTGGAAAGACTTGAATGGTCTGATGCTGAGCGAAATGAGCAGAACCAAGAGAACGTTGTACATAATAACAGCCACGTTGTGTGATGACTAATATTGGTAAACTTAACCCTTCCCAGCAATGCAAGGATCTAAGACATGTCCAGAGGCTTTGTGATGGAAAATGCTATCTACATCCAAAGAAATAACTATGAAAGTTGAATTGCTATTTTTTTTCCTCTTCTGTTGAGTTTTGTTTCCTTTTTCTGGTGGATTCTCCTATTGGTTTTAATTTTTACTTACAACACCACTAATGTGAAAATATGTTTAATAGGAATGTTAATGTACAGCCTATATCAGATTGGGTGCCGTCTTAGGGAGGGTGGTGGGGAGGAAGGGGGGAGAAAAATTTTAAACTCAAAAGCATATGGAAGTGATTATTGATAAATCAAAATAAATTAATAATTTTCTTTTTAAAAAAGAAGAAAGCCAAAATACTGTAGCATTTCACGAGACACTTACTGGCTTTATTACCCTGAACAAGGCTCTTAATTTCTTAGTTTGGGCTTCCTCATTAGTTAAATAGGGCTAATACCTGCTTTAGTTATCTCACAAGGCTGTTTTAAGGAAATGTTGTGAACCATAAAATACTATATAGTTATAAGTTACTATTACTGCATGAACTTTCCCTATCCCTGTTTTGACTGATACAGATGCTTGGAAAAATTATTGCACAGAAATGATAAATGTTGGTAACAAAATTATAAGAAATTTATGTTAGGATCTAGATTTCAAATGTCTTGATATCTTCAAAATTAAAAACAATTTTTATCTCTATCATTTTTATAATCTTTAATGATATTAAGGCAGAGAATATATACTAGGAACTCTGCAGAGTTTGGACACATGATAAAAGTTCTGGTCACTGTTGCCCAAGACCTTACATTACTAGAACACGAGTGAATTATCCTGCCCCTTACTCATTTCTAATGTTTTAATTTTTTACAACAATAAAATACATTTTGGTTAATCTCACTTATTTAACTTACTCCATCTCTGTTATTTAATACCGTGAGCTCTTTGAGGCAAGAGACTGTCTTTTGCCTGTTTTGTAGCTCTAGTGCTCAGCACAGCACCTGGCACATAGTAGGCACTTAATAAAAGTTTATTAATTGATTGATTGATTGATTACTACATGTATGGTCATGGACTCATTGCTTTAGCTCTTTCTAATTCCCAGAATCAGAATTTTAGAGTTGGAAGGGATCCTACTGGCATTACAATCCAACTCTCACCCAAAAGGAGTCTCTACTAGAGACTGTAGAAAATAGCCATGCAGCTTGTGCCTGAAGATCTTTACTGATGGGGAGCCCATCGTCTACAGAAGCACCCCTTTCTTCTTTGGGATAGCTCTAATTGTTTGGAAGCTTTTCTCGGTATCAAACCTAAATTTGCAGGCCCTCACCCACACCCCAACCACTTTGCAACTTCCACTCAACTAATTCTCACCTCTGCGGCCAAAACAAAACAATAAAATTCCTCTTGCACATGCCAGCCCTTCAGAGATGTGAGCTCATTTCCTCATTTGTAAAATTATTTCTAAGTTACCTCCTGGTCAAATATCATCTAATCATATGAGAATTAGCTCGTAGGGCTGTGGGATTTTGAGTGACAGGGAATGAAATTGGCACTCTGGAAGGAATGGTTTTCCCCTTCTCTCTCACTACCTGCTCACCCCAACATTTCACACAGGGTTGCCACATAATTAATAGGGGCCTGCTACAGAACCACTACAGAGCCACAAGATTTCCACAGCAACCCCACAGATCATACTCCTCTTTACTCTCCCCAAATATAGGACCAAAAGTACTTTACCATGATTTAAGCTTAGCAATTTACTGTCGTTGGTTAGAGAAAAAGAGAACAGAAATAGGACAGTGAAAATACATCTCTATTTCTTGGTGGTGAATTGTTAAGCAAACAAGGGATACAGAGGATTACAACAGATGAAATAAATAATTTCAATTACAAAAAATAGTAACACTTTTGTATGAGCAAAATTAATAAAATAGAATAAGGGAAGTGGTCAAGTGGGAAAAATCTTTGTTTCAAATATCTCTGATAAGAGACTGATATCTAAGACATATAGGCAGCTAACAGAAATATATTAAGGCCAAAAGCCATTCTCCAACAGATATTTGTTAAAAAGATATGAGCAACAGCTCTCAAAAGAATTGAAAACTATGGATATGAAAGAATTTCCCAAATTTTTACTAATAATAAGAGAAATACAAATCAAAATAACTGCAGTTTCACCACATACTCAAGTAATGTGCACAGATGAAAAAGATGGAAATAATGTCGGAGGGATTATGGAAAGATGGGAACATTTAACATCTTGCTGGTGAAGCTCCGGAAGGCAATTTGGAATTATAAAATGGGAGTGACTACAATAACCATATCCATTGATCTAACATTTCTATTGCCAGCAGTACAATGACCAATCTCATGAACACCAAAATATTTATATCAACACTATTCGTGATTGTAAAGAACAAGAAACAAAGCAGATTCCCACTGGTTAGGTAAAGGCTAAATGAGTTGTAGCACATGAATATAATGGGATATTATTGTGATATAAGAAATGATCAAATATGAATAAAGAAAAGCATGGCACAGCAGGGCCAAAAACCCTGTAACTTCTGAAATGTTTTCTACAATGCCTGCTTTCTGTAATTCCTTACTTCTTTCTTGTTTTTTTTTTATAGGAGTATGATTTTTCTTTTCAGAATTTTATAACTGCAAGTTATATCCTTCACTCTCAGAAATGTAAATGAATCAACATTGCTTTTGATATGTAATGTATAAGCACATAGACATATATGTGTATGTATGTGTGGGTATATGTGTATATATGTCTTTCTGTCTATCTATCTATCTATCATTAAATAAGGCCTTTTCTCTGTGTTAAGGGGAAGTTTATTTGGAAGTTTTTTTCTCCCTTTTTGAATCTGAGTTAACATGTAGAATCCCAAGCGGACAAAATATAGACACTTTTTAAAGGCCACTTGAAAGGAAAACAAAGTCTTTCTGCTCTCACTCTCTAGATAATGGGTATATATCACATAAGTGGGTAGCTAGGTGGCACTGTGGATAGAGTGCTGGGCCTGGAGTCAGGAAGATTCGTCTTCCTATGTTCAAATCCAGCCTTGGACACTTCCTAGCTGTGTGACCTTGAATAAATCACTTAACTCCATTTGTCTCAGTTTTCTCATCTGTAAAATGAGCTGGAGAATGAAATGGCAGACCACTTCAGAAGTTTACACTTAGTAGGTGTGACAGGATGATCAATCAACGAAAGAGACAAAACCAGAGTATTCAGAGAGAGAGAGAGAGAGAGAGAGAGAGAGAGAGAGAGAGAGAGAGAGAGAGAAGAGAGACAGAGACAGAGAGAGACAGAGAGAGACAGAGAGAGAGAGAGAGAGAGACAGAGACAGAGACAGAGAGAGACAGAGACAGAGAGAGACAGAGAGAGAGAGAGAGAGGTTAATAAGGTCAAATAATTTATTTCCCAATTTCTAAACATAATTTTTGAATAGTTGTTGTCTGAATAATTTCAATTCTATACCCCACAATAATTTTAGAGAATAGACTCAAATAAAACAGTAATTGGGGTAGGACGTAGAAACAGTTAAAGTGGTTGGCAGGGCCTTAGTTTGGTATTACTAAATGAATCAACTATGGACCAATGTTCTATTCCCCTTCCTTCCAACTACGATCTATGTAAAATACTAATTACCTAGAGATTCTCATGATCATGTCAATGTGGACCTATGATGTTTAGAAATAGAGAAATACTAGTCTGAAGGAAGTTACCTCTTTGGTACTTCTGGAATTTTTCTGAACTGTGACAACAGTGTCAGAAGATCACAGATTTAAATATAGGAGGGTCAACTAATATAAACATAGAAGTCATCTAATCCAACCTTTCATTTAATAAATGAATAAATTGAGGTCCAGAGAGGTTAATTAACTTACCCGAGAACACACATGGTACCTGAACCAGATTTTGAACTCAGATCCTTTGACTCCAAATCCAATACTCTTTCTATGAAACTAACAAATTATGAGGCTATTAACTTCATCTTGTGTAGCACAGGACTCTGTCCTCCCATATTCCAGTGCCCTGTGTAAAAAGGGACACTGTAACATGCATATACATATTTTATTCCTATTACTCTAGACATTTTCCTCTGGAAAACTTAATATTTCCTGTGGTTAGACAATGTATTTTTGAGTATCTACTTAACTTTAAGATTACCTGCATCTGAAATATACTAAACCAAATTGTAGTATATAGTCACCTGTGGAGAGTTTAATGGAAAAGAAAGGCTACAAATTAGTACCATATGATTAGCATGAATAATACCAAGTTTGCTCATCCAAGGTTTCTCACTAGAATGGACTGTATCTTCAAGATATGACTTATTTTCCATATCTCCATAAAAACATGTCTCTAGTTAACTGGACATTTAATTTTCCACTTATTCATTTTTCCCCCCTCCAGGCAGCTTCTTGGCTATTCAGCAAGTGCATGAGGAGAGAAAAATAATTATAGGAAAAGGGAAATATAAAATGTCATAATTAAACCCTGCAGTGGCAAAATACATGCCCTATACTGGAAACATTTTGATTGCTGCAATCAGGTAAGCTTAGCTTTTCAGCAAATTCTTCTTGAAAAGAGGTTTTATCTATAGACATAAATAGAGAGGTAACTCATGAAATCATCCTGTAATACAAAAGGGGATCCTATTTCCTCTGATGACTTCATAGAATCTCAGAGCTGGAAGGGACCTCAAAAAACATTTAGTCTAGCCCTGCACCTAAACAAAAATCCTGCCTACAACAAACCCAATAGGTAGCAATGAACTCCTTGTTTGAAGACCTCTACTTTTTTTTAAGCAAACATTCTACTTTGATATCGTTGTAATTGTTGTGAAGTTTTTCCTTAAAACTAAGCCTGAATCTGTTCCTCTACAACTTCTACCAGTTCAGCCTCCTGGGATCAGGTAGAATGACTCTAATCCCTCTTCCACATGGCTGTCTTTAAAGTACTTGGAAATAACTATCCAATTCTTCCTAATTTTCATCTTCTCCAGAAGCAACAGGAGCTAGTCAGAATATTCCAGGGCTACCATCCACCTTCTCCTAGACCCTGAATGTACCCTAAATCGCCCTTCCTAAATCTAGGGGAATATCAGGTTATGACTTTATGCTTTATTCTCCTTCTCTATCTCAAATTCTAAAATGGAATGATCACTTCCCCCTCAGAGTTTCTATCATTTTTCCATTCCAGCAGTCAGTTTCTCTGCGTTAGTGAGAATGAGATCCAGAATAGTGGTTCCCCTCATTTTTTTTGAATTATTTTGATCAGAAATAGAAAGGAAAGTCAAAAGAGTCCTTTATGACATGACAAATCTTCAGCAACCTTTCAGGGTTAAGCTTATTTTAACTTACCACTTGTCTAAAACTCTCATTAATAAGAGCCTTATTGGATTAGAATGGTGAAAGCTGAATCTTACTGCCTCAAGATGCATTTTAAAGTTTTATTATATGGTTTGCAGATCAAAATTCAAAGCAAACACAATTTCATGGTTCAATGGAAATGGAAGCTCTATGTGGAAGAATGGAGTTTCTACCAGTTAAAAAATATCTGCTGTTTTTAGAAAGTAAAAACAATGTATGCCAAACAGAGAAGATGATCAAAGCAGATTTAAGCCAATTTAGAAGGAAGAAAACTCAAACTATGAAATATCATGTCAAGGACTCCAAATCATCTCACTTTCTCTCTTTCTATTTCAGCGTGTTTGAAGTTTCTATGCAAAATATTTAGCTCTGATCCCCATCTAACAAATGGACTGGTTGGGTTTGTCAGTGATTATGCTTATTCTGGGGAATGATGACCCGCAGAGAAAAAGCCAAAGACAAGAGAGCCAATTTTGTGGATAAGAAAAATAAAATTAACTAGGGAATTAAAGCTCAATGCAGATTTATCCTCCAGAGTGTTCTGCCTGATTGCAGACAAAACTTAAAAGCAGGTTTCAAAAGCATACCATACTATAGTGTTTAGTTGAGCCATAAATTAAAAAAGACTGTTATTTGAAGAAACACACCTCCTTTGCCCACTCACTGATAGTCATTTCCACAAGGAACACTTTGCCCATATTAGAGAAGAAGAAAAGCAAACAGAGGCAGGGAGGCTAGATCATTAAATACTCACAAGAAATGAGTGACAGTGCTAGAAAACAAGAGCTGTGGTATGTGATTGTGTTGGAACATTACTGTGCTATAAGAAATGATCAATGATTTTAGACAAAAACATGGAAAGATTTGCACGAAATAATGAAGAGTGAAATGAGCAGAACCAAGAGTACAATGTATATAGTGATAGCAATATTGTTTTAGAATGACTTTGGGCAAAAAAGTTATTTTATCTATTATAAATACTCAAATTAACTCTAAAGGACATATGAACAAAGACACTATCTGCATCCAGAGAAAGAACTGATAAACAGATGTATAGAATAATTTTACATATATATCTATATCTTTATATAGATATAGATATGTGTGTGTGTGTCTGCATATGTATATGTGTGCGTGCGTGTATACGTGCATGTGCGCATGTGTGTAATGGTAGCTGTCTCCAGGACTGGAGGTGGGGGTAGAGGAAAGAAAAAAAGAAATGTACATGATAATTTGGTTGTATATTTGAAAGGAATAGCAAATTGTACATGACACATTTGCAGTTTCATATACAATCATCTTTTCATTGTACTATATTATATAAGTGCTTATTTTATTCCATAAATTAAAAATAAAATAAAAAGAAGAGATTTGTGACATTGTCTTCTTTACTCTTCCTCCCACAGAATACTTCTCTATTTTGGCCAAACTATGTCTAATAAAATAAATTGAAGCAAAAATACTTTCAATTGCCAAGACCACAGAGAGAGTCAGGATGATGATGAAGAGAATTGAGGAGTCATTAATAAGCACTTTTTACGTGCCAGACACTGTACCAAGTACTGGGGTTACAGAGACAGACAAAAGGAATCTGAGCCCCCAAGGAATAGTCTAATGGAGGCAAGAATATCAGACAATATAAAACCAATATGGACACAGAATAACCTGGAAGTAATCTCAGAGGGAAGGTGTTAGCATTAAGGGGGACTTGGAAGGGTTTCTTACAGAAGTAAATCTGTAGCTGAGATCTGAAGGAAGTGAGAGAAGCCAAGTGGAGGAGACAGTGAGGGAGAGAGTTCCAGGCATGGAGCCATGGAGCCAATGAAAATGCCTGGATTTAGGAGTGAGATATTTTGTGGGAGTGTTTCTTGTGGAGATGACTGTTAGTGAGTGGGCAAAGGAGGTGTGTTCCTTCAAATGACTTTTTTTAAAAAATAAAACTGTTAAAAAATAGCCAAGGCACTTTAAATATCTCCAAAGTGTACAATGAGTAGAATGCTAAGGGGCAGGCGGGAAGAGCACTAACATTGCACAACAGGGACCCCTGCTACATAACACCCTGCCCCCCTTGCCTAATAGAATGTTTTAACCAGAAAAAAGCGGGTAGGAGCCCTTTTGCAAGCCTGACTCTAATCATTATTCCAGGGGATGTAGAAATCCCATTGGCTCTGCTTCAACAGCTGTTGTGGCCAGAGAAGAAATATGCCTCTCTCGATTTGTGACTTTAGTGACTCTTGAGGAATTATAGCCAGAAAATCAATACCAGATGTCCCTAGAGGAGATAGATTTTAGAAGTCCTCCTGTTGTCATGTCAACCTGGGAGGCATGACTTCATAGCTGATCAACATGGAGACTACAAAGAACCCTTATTTGCCCTCTAGATCTTATATAAGATAGGCCCCTGATAGTGGGAGTGGCACGGATTCACCTTGATCCAATTCCATAATCCTAAGCAAAGACTGACTCATCATAAAAATGTGCAAAGAGTAGATGCAGACAGAACAGAATCCAGGATACATTACTTGTACTCTAAGGAGTACAAAGGTAGACCTGTAGAATTCTATAGGTCCACAGCCCTGTAGAATTATAAAGTCAAAAAAGACTTTAGCCTTTAGTCTAGAAGGAGATGGCAAAAAAGAAAGTTATAAACATAATACATAATATTACTAAAAATAACAGAAACCACATAATCACAGCAATAGATGCTGAAAAAGTTTTTGACAAAGTCCAAAACTAGGGTTCAAAAAAAATCAGGATTGCTAGGAGGTAATGCCAGGGGAATACCAACTAAGTTGATGAGTGAGGTGGCTTTGGGTGAGTGGTTTGACTAGAGTTTAACAAGTATCTGTGTCCCCAAAGACATATATTGGGGGTGGGGGAGATCAAAGGCCACTGCCCATCTTATAAGTAAGGTGTGAATGGTAGGGTGCAGTAACCAGAAGGAGCATAACTCCAAGGCTCAGGACCTCAAGGAAAGAACCGTGGACTACAAGGGGAGTAATGGCAGGGGAAACCTGAATTATATGTTCTGGATTTCTGGAGATAAGGTGGGTAAATTCTCAGGCCCTGAGAGTTCCAGAAGAAGCTGATCACTATGATAAAAGAAATAGAAACCATGCCATATAGGGATTGGCTAAAGGAACTGGCAGTATTTAGCTTGGATAAGAGAAGTTTAGCGGGGGAGAAGTAGGGAGAAGGGAGAAACTATTTCTGATTTCTAAAATACCCAGGATTTGAAATATGTGGAAGAGAAGTTAGACTGACATTATGTGGTCTCAGTTGGCATAACCAAAACCAATGGGTGAAAGTTACACAGAATCCAATTTTGACAGAACTCAAAAGAACGCTTGAATGATGTGGCGTGGCCCCAGGAGAATTTAAGTCCCTTGAAGGTTGGCATGGTTGCACATAATAGTCAATTAATAAAGATTTGTTGAATTGAGCTGAATTAGAACTGCCCCAAAATGCAATTATCCTCCACTTGAGGAGGAAAATTTCCTATCTTTTGAAGAAGTCAACATGAAGGCCATTTTTCATGGATACTGTAGATGGAATTCATGCCCAATGATTGGAGTATTAGACTACTTGATTTATGAAGTCCCCTCAATTCTAAAATTTTGTAATTCTCCTGATGGTCTTACAAAATTAATATGACTCCTTGCTCATTTCCCAAAAGAGATTAGGCAACTTTGACAGGTTTTGCTGAATATCCAGGCACGAGCTATCTTTCTTCATGGACTTTTAAGAATCAGAATCAGTTACAGGATACTCAATGATACCTTCTAGCCAATATTCTCATTAATTAATAAATATATATTTATTAAGTGCCTACTCTGTGCCACATACTGTACTAGGCTTTGGGAATCTGAGTACAAAGAATGAAAGAATTGCTTGTCATAACGAGCTTAGATTCTAATAGTATAGACAACAACTGCCTATAAAAACATAGCTAGCATAAATGTAAAGGTAATAAAATACGTACAAAGTAATGAAATAAAGACTATATTGGGAGGGATGCTAGCGTTTGGGGGGGGGGAGTAGGAAAGAATTCCTGCAGAAGATGGTGTTTGTACTTTAACTTAAAGGAAGAGGGACTCCATGAGGAAAGGAGAGAGTGCATTCCAGGCATATGGGAGAGCCAGTGCAAAGATATGGAGAGGAGAGATGAGATATGATGTGTCACGTGGGAGGACTAGAGAGGAGGTCAGTTTGACCGGATCACAGAGACCAGGAGGAAGAGTAATGCACTGGAAAGTCTGGAATTATAGGTTGGGGCCAGGCTGTGCAGGGATTTAAAAGCTAAACAGAGTACATATTTTTCCTAGAGGCAATAGGTGTCCACTGGAATTGACTGAATAGAGAAGTTACTTGGTCAGATCAGAAATGAAGGAAAGTTACTTTGGCCTCAGGGTGTAGGATGGAGAGAGAGAATTGAGGGGGGGAGACATTTACAGTCCTAGATGCGTTATGTGTACTGTGGCCAAGATGACCACCTTCTGATGTAACAATGCAATTTCCTAATGAATAGGCATTTAATATGGACAGATAAGTAATTGGCTGCTAGTGAATAGCCTGAATTACTCTGGCTATTTGTTTACTGATTTTTTATTGATATTTTCTATTAACCTCATTTAAGGAGGGTGCCTAGGCCAATCATCCCTTCATTTCCCACCAGACAGTACCTCTCTAGATTTCAGTCAACCTTCTAGGGCAGCTAGCTCCTTTCTCATACACTACTCCCCCACCACACCTTTTTTCAGCTTCCTTTTATGTATCTTCCCCATTAGAATGTAAATTCCTTCAGTGCAGGAGCTATCAGTCTTTTTGCCTGTATCAGAATCTTTAGGTCAGGCATTGTGCCTGGCCCATAGTAAATACTTAACAAATGTTTGTTGATTGACTCACTGACTCTATTGGCATTCCTTCACATGTAATTCAAGACACAGGCCAGCCTGGTATACCATGCAACTAACTGCAGTTGGATCCATCTCATGGAGTAACATTTTACATTAAAATGTCTAGTGAAGATGGCACAGTATAACCTCGAATTTGTAGTGGTGGATAGCTCAAAGAACCAGTAGACTATAATTTTTTCCATGTTTGTAAACAAGTTTGTAGGCATAAGTATTAAGCAGAAGTTTCTAGCACCACACTCTTAGGTGATGGTATAATTCTGGGGTAGGCTTTTCATGGGAAAGTGTTCTCATAAGAGGTCTGGGATTAATACAAATTATAAAGGCATGGCCATAGAGGTAGAGTTTTTTGACCCTAAAATAATGACAACTTCTTTCTGAATTTATAGAATCTATGGAAGCTTAACACTGGAAGACAAAGCATTAGAGGCAAAAAGTACTGCTTACATATTGTATCACTCCCCACCCTATGTTCCTTGCATTAAAAAAAAAATGCTCTCTTTACTCTTCCCTGTACCTAAGGTTCAACTTTTTGCCTCCTTGTCATTATATAAGCTATCCCCTATCTCTGGAATTCTCTCCTTCCTCATGACTGTATGTTAGTCTTTAAGGTTCAACAAAAGTGTCATCTTCTATGAGATCCTTTCTCATCCTCTGGTTTGTGTGTGTGTGTGTGTGTGTGTGTATGTGTGTATGTGTGTATGCGTGTGTGTTTCTCCTGCTTCTTGAAAGGAAAACAAAGCAGGAAGGTATGAAGGAGACTTGAAGGACAGAATGGTATTGGAAGAGAGGTGGGCTATGACAGACAATACAGAGTCACTTCTCACTCAGGAGAAACATATATGTATATATATATATATATATATATACACACACACACACACACACACACACATACACACACACACATACATATATATATATATATATACTATATGTATTTTTTATTTTATTTTTATTTTTATTTTCAGAGAACAAATTCTACTTTATTCAATTCCTATCTTAGGACTTCTTTGCAGCGTATATTAAAGATAAGTTCTATTACCAGAACAATAACTCTTTCAGTCCCCTCACTAAAGGGCAATTTTAGCACGTTGGAGAAAGGATGTGTTAAATAATGTTCCATATGTTGATAGAGTTCTATGAAGATGCTTAACTTATGCCCTGAGCAATGAAACACTGACAGTCACAACAAAGGGAGAGCCTAGTGCATTCAGGAACCACAGAAACTACCTGGGCATGTTATAGCCTTCAGCTGGACTTTGGTTTCCTCATCTATAAAATGAGAAACTTGAACTCCAGGACCGCAAAGCATCACTTCTCTCTTGGCTTCACTCTTTGATTCCCCGGTCTTTCTAAGTCTGCACCAACAGTCCTTTTACCCTGAAGATGCCTCTGCCCCTGTGTCTCTTTTGATCAGTGAAGCTTTGCCTGATACCACTATTTTAAGAAGATCCCAGGCCATCCATGCTTATGTTTCTCTTGGCTCTACTTCTGATTCTCAGAGTTTTTCTACCTTCTGCCTGCACAGCTCCCTTTCAAATGTTATCTCCCCCTTATAATATAAGCTCCATAAGGGTCTAGGTTGTCTTTCTTTGCTTCTATTTGTATCCCCAGCACTTAGCACTGTGATTAGCACATAATAAGATCTTAATAAATGTTTTATCTATCCATCCATCCTTCCATCCATCTCTTTAGCTGCCCTTATATCTCTAAAATTATGTGTTCTGATCTAATAATGCCCTAGGCTACATGGGACTTAGAAGGAATTAAACTACTTCGGATACTGTGACTGACTATGACATTGGTTAGTGTGGTATACTTGTTGGGTTCCCTTGGTATGTACAAGGCAACTACCAAAGTTGACCCACAAGAAAGGTTACCAACAAGAACAACAAAGAGCTAAAAACCAAATACCTCACTTTCAACAAGTATGGCTGACAAGGGAAATTTTGTACTGACTAGCATAGAATGTACAATGTTTGTCTTTCTAACACAACTGTTACACAAGAACTATCTGTGCTTAACATGCAGGATGGTCTTTTTTCTAGAAGAGGAGGTCAAGGGGTTCTAGGAACATCTTCTCCGTAACTCCAGATTATCAGAGAGAATGAAGTGTTCCTTTAAAGGAAAAAAAAAGTGTCTCAAGATTAAAAAAAAAATACAACCTGAAAAAAAGATCTGAAGAGGCAGAGAGGAATCATGAGTTTATGGCAGGGGTTAAAGGATAGAAGCATGTGATAGAGAAGGAAGTGTAAAAGGGAACACTTGAAATTAAATAATAAGTACAAAACCCTTCCCATAGAGGTACAGAAGAAGCAAAATGGAAAAAAAGAAGAGCCTATCACAGTAGATGGTGACTTCTTGACAAGGCCAATATTTCTTTCATTGTCATTTAGCCTGACATGGTAGTAATAGGGGGCTTCAATTATGTGGACATCTGATGATCTCCTCTCAAAGGCAGAGTTACTATTGGATTTCTGGTTTGCCATAGTGACAATTTTATTCTCCAAAAAGGGCAAGAAGTATGCAGGAAGGGGTGGACTTTTATCCTGGACCTGGTTCTCCCCAACAAGGAAGAACTGATCAATGCAATAGAAATGATACCAGCCTTGTTGGCAAGGGCCAATCTTGCTCCCTTAACTGCTCTCCAGTTCTTTCACAGGACATAATCTGTGTGCTGGTGGATTTTCTGTAACATTCCATATTCCTGCTCTCATCCCTTGCTCCAACCCTGTGTTATTAGTGAAGGTTGCTTGGAAGGAGGTCCATATCTGGAAATGATGGTGATTTAAAGCAAAAGGCATCACTGAAACTTTTTGAAAGCACAGGTCAGATTACACTAATCTTATTTCTTATATTAAGTTACTAGACTAACAGAACAAGAGACCATAGTAGACATAATTTAGCAAGAGTTTAGTGAAATGTTGAAAAGTCTCTGTTGCTATCTTCATGGATAAGCTAGAAAGCTGTAATTTAGGCAATAGTACAGTTAAATGGATTTGACTGGTTGAATGACCAGGCCAAAGACCAGTCATTAACAGCTTGATGTCAGTTTGGAGGGAGATCCCCCATGGAGTGCCTCATGGGTATGACCTTGGCTTTGTGCTTTTAGACATTTTTATCAGCAACTTGATTGAGCAAAGAGATGATATTATAAAATTTGCAGAAGACATAAGGTTGGGAGGGATAGCTAATATCCTGGATGTCAGAGCCAGACACCAAAAGATCTCAAAAAAATGAAAATGGTGACTGGACCTATTTAGAGAGAATTTTAAGAAAGATCAATACAAAGTCTTACATGTGGGCTAAGAATGATGAACCTCAAAAGTACAAGATGGCTTTGATGTGGCTAGGTATCAGATCATCTGAAAATGATCAAGGGAGTTTGGAGTATATCAATTGAAAAAAAAATCAATAATAAGATACATAAGCCCCAAAACATAATATACATTTTTTAAAAAAAGCTTTTAGAAAGGAATATTTTCTTTGGAACTCGGAATCTCATGAAAGATGAACGTTGAAAATTGTCTTCATATGTAATTGGAAAAAATAAAATACTATTTTAAAAAAGAGAAAGGCATATTTTCTAAGATAGTACAGGAAGAACAGTGGGTACAGAACACCCTTTGAAAAGTCTGTGACATACTCTCCCCCACGTACATGGTGTTGTTTGCTGTTGGGATCTTAGCAGGAATCTGATACTGATTCATTCTTAAGCTGCATTATAAAAAGCATCATGTCCAAAGTACATTGCTTTACACTGCCTTGATCAGACCATATCTGGAGTGCTGTGTTCAGTTCTTGGCACTGTGTTTTCGGAACGACATTAGAGCATCCAGAGGAGGCCAACCAGGATGAGCGAAGGATCTCAAGAGCATATCATATAAAAATCAGTTAAAGGAAATAGAGGTGTTTAATCTGGAAAAGAGAAAAGTTAGTGGGGATGTGATGCCTCTCTTCAATTACTAGAAAGATGGTCATGGGGAAGCTTCTTAGTCTATTTCTTCATCGCCTCATTGGGCAGAACTGGGATCAATGGGAGAAAGTTACTAGAGAGGAAGATATAAGGGAAAATGTTCCTAACAATTAGAGGTAATGGATTCTTCCTCACTAGAAGTCTTTAATGAGGGGCTAGATGAAGGAAAAGGAGTAGGGGAGGAAATAAGCATTTCTATAGCACCTATTATGTGCCAGGCACTGCGCTAAAAGTGCTTTTAAAAATCATCTCATTCTATTCTCACAATCCCCATCTTATAGCTGAGGAAACTAAGGCAAACAGAAGTTAAGTGGTCAGGGTTACACAGCCAGTAACCACTTATTGGGGGGCATTGTAGAGGGAACTACTGGTAAGATACAAGTTGGATTGGATGGACTTTGAGGTTCTTTTCATTTATGAATTACTGTGATTTTCTTGGCATAAGATTAAATTAAAAAAATAGACACGCTTCCTATTTAAGGAGATTATGATCACATATAAAAAGGGAGGATAGGAAAATGCAGAAAGAATACTTATAAAAGCATAATTCAAATTATAACATTAGAGAATTCAACATACAAAAGTGATAGGACTATTATATACCAGGGCTCTCCCACCCCTCCAATACGAGTTAGGTTAGTTTTTCCCTGAAAAGTAACAAAGCTATCCTCTGGAGTTGATTGGCCAAGGATATCAAATGCTTAATCTGTGTCTCCCTTGACTCAACTTTCTAATAGCTTTTGGTGGCACTGATATGGATTTCTGGTCATAGAAGAGTGTTAAAAAGACTACCACATGGAGTCAGGGGTCTTTCAGACTTGGCAGATTGCCAAGACCATGCAAGTCACTATATCCTGCCCTCCCATGTTTCTATATGGAAATGGGGGTTTGGGCACATCTACTCAAGCTAAGTGCTGGAGCATCCTTATTGGATGCTATGACTAAGGAAACCCCCTTTTTTAAAAACTGTAGAATGGCCCAATGAGTGGAATGCCTCATTTAATTCTAGCATCAAATCTGAACCAGTAAGGCATCAGCTTGAGTCTGGTCTTCCCCTGGTCAGTATCAGGGATGATGTTGTTAGGATCCAAATATGATTACTCTAATCTCTTTGATGGAGGAAAAAGTGTATTAAAGAAATAATGACAGATCTTTTCCAATTTTTGTCCGTTGTTTTTCTCCAAGTTTCATCCTTAATGCTCTCTGGATCTCTCACCAAACTTTCCATATATTTGCTTTTCCTGCCATTGTTTCTCATTGTTTTAATGTGATAAATATAGCTTATAAGGTCCTACCATCTTCCTTTAAATGTATCATATTATGGATACGTATGCATATAATTCATACACAACCCAATTCATCATGCAAATTATTAATATTTCTTTATATATAAAGCAATTCTCCCACCCTGCAAATAATTAAAATACTTGATAATGCTTCTTAACAAGATCCTAGTAGGGGAGTGGGTGATGGGGAAAAGGATTTTTGTGTACTTCCTATCTTGGGTAGGTGTAGAAGTAATGAGCAAGGGTGAATGACTCATATTCTGAAAGGCACTGAGAGCCTGAAAGTTCTAGAATTCTAGTTTTCTGACTAACCACACTAATAAACAAATAGAGCCTTCTCATCTTCTCCTCTTTTCCCTACCCCACCACACACACATACATGCACACACACACACACACGTGTGCATCTTCAAGGTATTGCATAACTCAAAGCAAAGAATATCTGCATGTGGCATTCATTCAAAATTACACAGAATATTTTCCTTCTTCAATTTGGAATGCATCTTGGGAGATTTATAAGGCATGTGAAAGGGAAATATATACAAAAAAGACTGGAGAAAGCAATGAATAAAATGAAGCTAACTAGTGATTTAAAACATCAGGGTCTGGTCTTTTTTCCCTGTTTGACATGAATTATTTAATTAATGTAAGTTACATACATACATACATACATACATACATACATACATACATACACCAATACACAGACAGAAGTATAGCTTTAAGACTAACTAGTCTAAACATTTAAGAGATGTGGTAAACTTTGAAATGTTCTTCAAGAAACTTTCATTTGTGTGAGACTAAGCTCTCAGTCACAAGATATAAAATCTCTAACTTTTGAAACATCACAGGGCTCACTTTTTTTAAAAAAATGCTGAAGTCAGTTTAAGAGACCCACTTGACCATAGAAGATTAAAAGCATCTTTCATTCCCACCCAACTCTGTAGCCACTTTTTGCCTCGTGATTATTTTTCCTTCCACCAAATCATTGGACTGGGAGAAATGTTTTAAGCAGGACTACACCAGAACCATGAGTGTCTATCATATTCTCGGAGAGTATATTAAAATCTTACTTATCTCAAGTATGTCCTTCATAGGCAAAGGAAGGAAGAGCTGTGAAATATGTCTCCCAAGTGGGCATCCTAATAGCCTATGTATTTATACCCTATGCATTAATTATATTTTAGAACTTACCATATTAATCTTGTGCTTTATATGACTATTGTGCCTGGTTGGACATCCATCTTCCTTTTGATGATATCACATTTATTGAACAGCATACTATACTACCACCAGGTTAGTAAAAACTATTAGTTAGTGAAAACACTGACCCCTTATTTAGAATAGTTGTCATTTAAGTAGGCTAATATTCCAAATCATTTTACCTTCTCAAGCTCCTTTTTGTTTCTCTCTTCTTTACCATCTTGATATTTAATTTATAAGTTGAGGATATAGAAATTAAGCACAATGCCCTAATGAAGATCTATCCAATGGTTAATGTAATGTGGTTTAGTAGAAGGAGCCCTAAACTGGGAGCCATGAAATTTGAGTTCTGGGGGCAGCTAGGTGACGTGGTGGATAGAGTACTGGCCTTGGAGTCAGGAGGACCCGAGTTCAAATCCAGCCTTAGACACTTGACACTTACTAGCTGTGTGACCCTGGCAAGTCATTTAACCCCATTCCCTAACCAAAAAAAAAAAATTGAATTCTGGTTCCATCTTTGACACAGCTAGTTATTATATTGGGGGTGAGCCACTTAATGGCACCAGTTGCTTCATCTATAGAATAAAGATGTACTAGAAGTACCTTTTAATGGAAAAATCCCATGATTCTGTGATTCTATGATGGGCTTTCTGTTCTGTCATGCTCTCCTTTGTGACCTTGGTCATAAGCACTACAAACATATCTTCAGCTTCTGTTATAGGTCCACTATGGTCCACGGATTGCTTTCAACATACTTGCAAGCAATCATTCTCTCTCTCCTATATTTGGTTAGTTCATGTCTCCCACGTCAAAAACCACATGTCACAGACAAGACAGTTTTGTCTCTCAACTCTACTCCATTATTGGAAGAAAGGGTCTGTTGCGCTCTAGCCTTTTGCTGCAGTTGTAATGTTGTTCCAAGATGTGTGTGAGACATTCTCACTGAAACACACACAATGTTACCATACCTAGCCCGACGTGTTCCATTTTACAGATGTGAGAATCAAAGCTGAGACCATTAATGGGGTCACTGCCAGCTCATACTGGGGGGATATAACTCATGAGTAGTTTATGACCCAAGACAGTCTCATTTTCTTTCTCATTTTTCAATAGATTGATTTAAAATAATTACTTGTGACTTGATCAAATTCAGCAGCCATGTCACGCAAAGCTCTTGCATGCTACCATGTTGAAAAGAGATATAGTTGGCAGAATCCCAGTTTACAGTCTTGGATCAAACACAGGAAGATCTTCTATGTTAGTCCTCATTTAAAAATATTTTACCAACAGCATGTCCTAATAGAATTCTTGTGTATTAACCTGGGCAAATACAGTAGTATTGTTTTCCTTATATTATTATCGTGATCTCTCCCTTCTCTGAATGTCTATACCAGTTTGCTTATCTCCCATATGGCACTTATTAGACATTGCCTTGTAGTTTATGATATGTGTCTTCTCTGTAAGACTCAACTATTTGAGAACAAGAACCATCCTTAGATCCCCTATCAGGTTTAACATAGTACAGAGAGGCATTTGGAATCAAAAGATGTAGGTTTGAGTTGTGTCTTTAGCCCTTACTGGTTGTATGTTTATGGACAAATGACTTAATTTCTCTAAGATTCAATTTCCTTACCTATAAAATGGGTATGATAATCCTTGTACAACTTACCTCATATATTTTTAGGGAAAACACTTTAGAAACCATAAAGTGTTATGTGAGTGTGATATTATTACACACAATGGATATTTTAAAATTTAGTCTGGATCTGTGATTTCATTGATGTAGACAACTCCTAGTTTGTAAATTCTACCCACTAATGCACATCTGCAACTTATGTAGCTTATAAGATCATAAATTTAAAATTGGAAGGGATTTTAGAAATCACCTAGCCCAGAGATGGGGAACCTGCGGCCTTGAGGCTGTAGGTTCTCCTTCTCTGAGTCCTAGTCCAACTCTTCCTCCTCTCCCCCCCATTTTAAAAATGAGGAAACTGGGGACCAGAACATTAAGTAAGTTGACCAATGTCATACGGTGGTATGTGACAGAGCTGGGTTTCAAACCCAAGTTCTCTGACCACAGTTAGCCTCCTTTCCACTGTACCACTCACTACTGCCATGCTGCTTGCTGAATTAATGGAAATAAATTAAATGAAAATGAATGACTCTTCTGGAACTCAGAAATTTAAAAGCCCATAATTGAAATTCATCCCTTTTCACCTCCTTACAGTTAAGTCAGAGAGTTGTTTGAGGGCACTTAGAAGTCAAGTGATCTACCCATGGCTGTACAGCTAATATGATTTAGAGGTAGGACCTGAACCCTGGTCTTCCTGACTCCAAGGCTAGACATCTGTCTACTATACCATGGTACCTCTTGACTTTTTGAATTAATAAGCACAAATTAAAAGAAAACTAATGACTCTTCCAGACCACAGAAATTTATAACCCATAACTGACAGAAATTCAGCCCACTGTACCTCCTTCTAATATTTTAAGAATGATTTCACATGATTCCAAAATTCTACCTTTATCTTGACCATGTCAAGAAGAGGGCAGAGTGTTTTGCAACAAAAAAAGGCAAGGAATTCATTCTTCCTCTGGTCTTTCCAGCTTAACATGGAAAATCTCTGGCTACTTTCCATAAAACAAACCCAGTTTATCCTACGGAGCCACCTGGGGCTATTTAGGGATATTGTCATTGGGGTAAGACCTGGGATCGTGAAATACAAAATCTTCAGAGTTCTACATTTTTCAGCTGTTATCCTAGCCACAGAGAACTTAAAAGCTATAGTCAGACTCGCTCTGATCTTGCAATACTATATGAAACATGGATAATGTATTAATCAGTGACCCCCCTTTAGAATCTTAGAACCTCAAAAACTTTTCAGAGAAGTTCAACTTCAGAGGACAAGGAAACCAAACCCTCCCAAAAAATATCTTCTAAAATGGTTTAACCTTCCCCACTCCCCAACAAAGGAAAGGAAACAGGGACATAGTTTACTTTGACAGCTATCTCATAGGCAGTTAGGAAAGAGCTGTCACTTTAATTTTAATATGTGTTTTTTTTCTTTAATGCTGAATATCAGGGTAAGAAACCTGAAAAAAACTGTAGGGAGTTAGACTAGATGTTTTCTACTGACCCTTGAAACTGGGGATTCTGTGAGACACGGTTAAATGTTCTTATGTTACAATTTCAGTGTCCCGGTCCTTTCACCCCACACTCTATTTGAAAATATAGTAGATATGTCAGATCTTGGCAAGAAAGAAAGTCTTTAATACATGTGTCTCCTTATCTGGGTTTTGGCCCCTTTCCATTAGATCCATGTTCTTCATTAGGAAAATGGGGAAAGGAGGCACTGTATCCTTTCAGGTTTAAACCTCTCAGAGTGTTGATGTTTGTTTATTAAAATCACTAAGGAAGTTATTCACAGGAGATGAAAGGCAGTATGGAGGTAAAGTTCATTTAGTGTGAATTTTTCCAAAGGAACCAGCTGACATTCCAGGGGCAGGTGAGAAAGGTGCAGTTATTTGTCACATAGAGCACTTTTGTGTACCAACCTCTCTGGCTCTCAGTTTCCCCATCTTTAAGATATAATGGTTGGAGTCTATTTTTCACTAACATTGAGTGGAAGATTTCAAATCACTTATGCCTACTGAGCAGAGTTTCCAGCTCAATTTTGACATTATAAAAGTTTTTAAAACCAAACTGGGTTAGGGTGGAGAGAGGGAGGGAGTGGGGGTGGGAGGAGGGAAGACCTGCCTGCTTCTCCAGTCTCTTTCTTTAAAGAAGAATGCTCAGAAATCCTTTACTGAAAAGCTGTCTGTCTTCCATTCACTCCTCGAACATTTTCTGCCTCCTAGTCCCATCCTGTCGCCCCGCCCGCCCGTCCCCCTCCCAGGAAATACAACAGAGCCCTAAGAATGAATCCCTCAGGATCAACTCCTGTTACGATCACATCAACAGTGCAGGATCTTATAAAAAATGCTTAACACTACAGCTATATCAAATTCTCTCTCAGCCTCTTCCCACATCTGCTTAAAGGTTTTCCGCATGTAATTACAAGAACTCTCTCTTCTGCCCCTTTCAGAGCTCACATTGCATTTATACACCCCAAGTGTCTCTTAATTTTGGGGAGCGGATGGAGAAGGAATGATGGGGAGTAGGAGCTTAAACCCAAACAACTGTAGTAGAGGAAGAAAAACAGGCCTACCTTAAAACTTTCCAGTCTTTTAGTGGATCCAAGTCAGAGATTATGGAAACCATTGTCAAAAGCCAGCAGAGAAGACAAACCACAACAGGGGGGGAGTGAGGGTGGGGGGTGGGGAAGAAGAAAGCAGCCAACAAGGGAGGGAGGGCTCTGCTCAGGCTGGAATGACAACAAACCCAGGACTGCCCTTCCTACTTCTCAAGCTGATAAGCACTTGTCCCCGCTTCTCTCCACCCCCAAAATCAATCTTGTGTTATATTACTCCCAGCTCCATTTCTTCACCACTACCTTTTTTTTTTAAAGCCCCTGTAATCTGCTCCAACTGATCAAATTTGACCTTCTTGTAGCCCACTTTATTCCAAGCACAGCTCTCTGTTAAATCTCTCTTTATTAACACCGTCCTCCTTGGCTTTCTCTTGGAACAAACACAGATCAAGCCTGAAGCCTCTAGACTTTGCCAGCAATCATTTACAGATTACTGCAAGCTGTAGTCTTCTTCTCCTTTGGGGTACTTCTTTTGCCTCTGAGGTTTGCTTTCATATTCCTTTTGGAAGGCTGGTTTTGGTCCCTTTTTTTGAGGTCTGGGTTCTTAGACACAAATCTGGGGCTTAGCTAGTCCCTTATAGGCTGTTACCACATTAATGACACTCTTTTCACACTCTACTTAAGGTTCATATTTTTAATAATTTGGAACAAGATTATTAACAAGCTAAAATCTTTGGCATCTGAATTCTGGCACCAATTTTGCCTGTAACATATTTTTGTTTCTTTTAAACTACAAAGGGAAAGAGTAAAAATCTTCTAAATGTTAAAGAGAGAAAGGCAGGTTGATTTTTCCATGAAAATGTTTTCTTTTTTCTTTAGATGTAAAGCCAACCCTTCAATAATAATCTTACTTGTCATTTATATAGCACATTAAGGTTTACAGGACATTTTCCTCGCAACAGCCCAATGAGATCATACAAGTGTTATTTTCCTTACTTTACAGATGGAGAAACCGAGGCTCTGGAACAGTAGGTAATTTGCCCATAGCTAATAAGTATTAGAACCAGAACTCAAACCCAGGTCTTCTGACTCCAGATCCAGGGCTCTTTCCATTCTACCACCATATTTTTTTTCTCTTTCCAAACTTACCTATTCTTCACCCCATGTTGGCATGGAAAGGGGTCTGTGAATGTGTATGTATTTCTTATTTTTAATACAGACCGCATCTTGAGAATTTAATATTTTCCTTCCAGAGTCCTATCAGGCAATTAAGACTTCATCAAATGATCACTCTTCCTCTTAATCTTTCTGTCCTGCTGAAGGCCCCTGACAGATTCATGGACCTGAATGACCCACCTTTACTGAGGAGTCATTTAATCTGTACTTCCTATTCACAGAGGATTGGCATTTATGCCATGGTACCAGAAAGAGACGGGCCTATCATTTCAGAGCACTCTTCAAAAGAGATTCCATAATAGGTAGGAGTCTCCTGAGCCGGAATCTACTTCTTTATGACTCATTATTCCTTCTAATCTCATTGTGGCATTCTAATCTTAAAATATATCTTTAATTCTCTCCTTAAACTTTATAGGACACTTTCTTCATAACAGCCCCATGAGATAGTACAGGTACTATTATTATCCCCATTTAATAGTTGAGGTTATTGAGTCTCAGGGTCAGGAGATAACTTGTCCATAGGCAGTTAAGTGTTGGGACGAGAACTTAAACCTGGGATGTCTTACTCTAGATCTAAGATTTCTGTCATTGTTCTACCCTTTGTTGTTTTTTTTTTCTTCCTTCCCTTACCTTCACCTCATTGGCCAAGGTAAAGGCGTGTGTGTGTGTGTGTGTGTGTGTGTGTGTGTGCACGCACATGCTTGCACATCCACGCATATGTGCATGTGTCTTCTATACATATACACACCAAACTATATTTCTTCACTTCAATGCTTGGAAGTGACTTCTCTGTGGGTATTCCATTTATTGATTGAGACATCTAGGTGATACCTACCTAGCAGGGTTGTTAAGAGGGTCAAGTGAGATAATATGCGTTAAGTACTTAGCACGGTGCCTGGCACATAGTAAACACTATATAAATGTTAGCTATTATGATTGTTAGCATTAGTATTTATTAGCATTCACTCACATAGACCTTAGTAGATGGTATTCATAAGCTGTGGCCAACACAAGACAAAATACCCCAAACAGCAACAATGATAAAACAAACAGAGCTGGCTAATTTTTTTGGAAGTGAGCCTTTCCAGATATGCCTACATTGGGCGTTGGAGGGCATAGCACATCTCAGGTTCCTTCTCTGAAGCCATAACAGTTTAGTAGGGGCTGCCAAAGGATAGCCAGAGCTGTCATAGCCATGAAGTACCAAGGCTCACTTCCATTCTTTTATGAGGCAGGTAAGTAGGATTTCAGTGGAAGACCTGTTTATTGAATGCGAATGCCTGCCTTCAGAAGTGTAATGCCTTAACCTAAAGTTAGAAAGAGCTCCATACCTTTTACAAAAAAATAATTTGCCTCTTGGGGGCTTCATGCTTTTTATTCCATGGTTATATTTTTGGTCCCACTGCGGCTTTTCAGTTATATTATATATTATATAATAATTTTAGATATTTTATATATATTATATATATAATAATATTATATATTATATAATAATTTTAGATATTTTATATATATTATATATATAATAATATTATATATTATATAATAATATATAATAATATGTAAACATTTACGTAACTCTAAGAATCCTCAAGTTCTTCACAGAATGTGTGAGATAATAATACTTAGTGTGTCCCTCTGAAGGGTTCTGAGTGCTTAGGTAATTGATAAGATAGTTTTCCCTCCAGAAAGTCAAGAAGAGAAAAATGAAAAATTATCATGAAATTGCTTTCGCAACTATAATTACATCACCCTCAACAGTATTACACACAGTACCACGGAAACGTAGCAACGTCTGGAAGGAAAAGAGGTCAAGAATTAACACTTGGAACAAGAGTTTGGGGGCAAAGGGTGAGAGGAGTCAGGAGGTGGTTTTTAGCTGAAGATCTGAAACAGATCCACACTTGAACAAAACATTTTAAATAATCTTGTAAAGTACAGACAAAGAGAGAAACCTCTTTTAAAGGCCCTGCTGAGTTCACAAACAAGTATTATGTACTCATTTGAGGCAATGTGGTATTGTTCAAACAGTGCTGGAGCTAGATTCAAAGGACCTAGGTTCAGATCATCCATCTGACAATTTGATAAGGTTGTGGCTTTGCGAGAGTAACTTCAATTTTCTGAGCTTCCAAGTGAAGAGGCTGAACCACAAGCCCTCTAACACTCCTCTCAGTGCCAAATATATGATCCTAAGCCTTCCCCTTCTATTTTAAGGAATAAAGTTTACTTGATTACAAATAGTGTAAATACATGCTGCTTCTGACAGGACAACTCTCTAACACTCTACATTGCTGAGTAATTGCCAATATTCTGTCTGCATTGGCGGGAGGGTGGTGTTAGGAAGATAGAGAATGCGGAGGGAGGAATGAGAGGAACCCATTCCCTTACATTCCTCACACCAATGAAAACACAATTTTGGTCAATATATGTATAGGTATATCTGTCTAAGAGTAGTGAAGTGAATAGAGTGCAGGGCCTGGAATCAGAAAGAAAGACTCATCTTCCTGAGTTCACATTTGGCCTTAGAAAAAGCCGTGTGATCTTGGGCAAGTCACTTAACCCTTTTTGCCTCAATTGCCTCATCTGTAAAATGACCTGGGGTAGGAAATAGCAAACCACTTGAGTATCTTTGCCAAGAAAACCCCAAATGGGGGCACAAACAGTTGGACACAACTGAAATGACTGAACAATAACATACCTGTACAAATATTGCTCAGCTCAGTTCCTCTTCCCTTGAGCATCCTGTCCTGATCTCTAGCAAGTTTTTTTTTAACATAAACAATGTATTTCCTACTGAGCCCATCATCTCCCTGTCATTCAAGATTATTGATTCACCTTCACAGACACATTTTATGCTTTCTTAAAATAACCACAAAATAAAAAAATTTTGCCTTAGTTCAAAACAAAGCCTACCATTTATTCCCCTCTGACCTAATACTTTGCCAAGTCAATTACAGTTCTGAAAACATCTATAAATGTTTGAAAAAAATAATATCTAAAGGTTAAATTTTGCCCAAAGTAAGTCAGATTAAGAAACAGACGCTCCCTTCCCAACCACTGTGTAGCCATATTTATTGCAGCATTTTCTTTTACTTCATAAAGTACAAATACCATTGGATAATGTCATCTGCCTCTTGCATTTTGATAAAGTTGCCCCCTTTAAATCAAGTTGTTTTGTGTGGCATATTTTGACCTTACCAGAAAGTTTTTTTTTTTTTTTAAGGGAAGCAATTTTCTAAGAACATAAGCTTCTCTGGCCAAAAAGAAAAAAATTTAAAAAAAGTAAAAAGAGCACATTTGTAAATCATTACTAAGTAAATTTCTGTACTATAACAGGCAGTTTTGCTGAAAATTTTCTCAAATTTTCTCCCTACCTGTTAAAAGAGTTCATTTACACCTATCAGAAAATTAGTCTGACCATTTGAATGATATAACCAATTCACCAGCAGTAAGGTTGGCAGCTCCTCTTCTTTTATGTCCAGGTCTTCTGAAATCTCCCTCGCTGTTCAGATTTTAAAGCAAAACAATCATCCTCACAGAAAAGAAAACAAACAAACCAAAAAAACCCAGATCCCGACAACAATGTTCCTGTCCCCAGTTTAGACAGGTATGTCTAAATCCAGTGAGCATGGGGTTGGAAAATGAGGGAAGAGAACTTTGAATTAGTCAGATTAGGCAGCTGCAAATATCTGCAGGTCAAATGCAGTGGGGGAAAAAAAAAGTCTATATAGCATTAGAGCCATCAAGTGATCAGAGGTTTAATCTGGTTACACAAGATTCATGAAGGACTTCCAGAAGCTAACAGATTGAGTTGTAGTTCATCATATTGTCCAGTGAAGGGACAAGGCATTTAGTAACATATTAATTCATCCATCTAAAGCCTCAGGAACTGTGGCTTTGCTGTTATTGTTCAGTCATTTCAGTCGTGTGTGTGTGTGTGTGTGTGTGTGAGAGAGAGAGAGAGAGAGAGAGAGAGAAAGAGAGAGAGAGAGAGAGAGAGAGAGAGAGAGAGAGGAAGAAAGAGAGAGAGAGAGAGAGAGAGAGAGAGAGAGAGAGAGAGAGAGAGGAGGAAGAAAGAGAGAGAGAGAGAGAGAGAGAGAGAGAGAGAGAGAGAGAGAGAGAGAGAGAGAGAGAGAGAGAAGGGAGAGACAGAGAGAGAGAGAGGGAGAGACAGAGAGAGAGAAAGAGAGAAAGAGAGAGAGAGAGGAAGAGAGAAAGAGAGAGAGAGAGAGAGAGAGAGAGAGAGAGAGAGAAGGGAGAGAGGGAGAGAGAGAGACACTTTGTGACCCCATTTGGGGTTTTCTTGGCAAAGATTCTGGAATGGTGTGCTATTTCCTTCTCTAGCCCATCTTGTATTTGAGGAAACTGAGGCAAACAGAGTGAAGTGACTTACCCAGAGTCACATAGCTGCTAAATATCTGAAGCCAGATTTGAACTCAGGAAGATGAGTCTGCCTGACTTTAGGCCATGCACTATACTACTACTACTACTACTACTACTACTACTGTTTAGCAAAATATATAGGTAGGAGGCAGACTTTAACTTTAAATTATTTCAGATTAGGATATATTTTGATCAGACCACCAGAAAGGAGAGAATAGTGTTTCTATAAATTATTGTTGCTAATGTGGAATTACATAAGAAGCAGCAAGGCATAGTGAATAGTGAGAATGGCCTTGGAGTCAGGAAGACCTGGGTTCGAGTCCTGATTCTGTCACATGCTGGTAGTGTGACAAATCACTTGAAGGTCCCTAGGCAATTCTCTAAATTACAGATGAACCACTGAACTTCATATGTGGGAGTTTCAAATTTGGGAGTTCCTTACCTTAATAAAATCACGGTATGTACCAAATATGTGTGTAGGCATGCACACGTCTATATGTATACATGAATGTGTGTGCTTGTATGAATGTGTCTATATATAGAGCCTAAGGAATAAATACAACAAGTTTCTTCATTCCCTTTTCTCTTCCCTGTCTCTCTCTTTCTGATAAGCTTCAATTTCTCTCTAGGGATCCCTTTGTCCAAATAAAGCTTATCTTTTGGCAAGACTTGCCTTAAACTTAGTTGTTCCCTATTCTGTTACTTGCTGATAAAAAGCCTCCTCTTCTGTCTCTCCTTGCCTTCTCTGTCCTCCCTATTTACCAGCCCTTTAATTCTTGCTCAGTGGACAATGCCACTCCTTTTAAGAAAGCGAAATAGCTCATTGAAGCTCCATTCTACTATCCTAAATACAATTTTTCTGATACTGTCGATCTGTCCAAAGTTTAGAGTTGGTAGGTATATTAAGCTAAAAAACTCAAGTACTTGTTGGAGGCCCTTTTAATGGAAAATAGCTTCCCCTACCTTTCAAAGCATATCATACTGTTACCATGATGAACTTGAAAAAAAGGCAACCAAAATTTTTTATATACTAAAAAAATAAAACCACATATAAGATCAAACACCCAGATTCTGGTTTTTTTTTTTTTTAATTCTCCTGAGCAAGGCAATGTTACCATATACTGACATCCTCAAGTAGAGGAAATAAAATGACTGAACATGAATATGTTTAGTAAATGCTAAAGCATTTCTCTCTTACTTCTCTTGGGGTGGCCTTAATACGTTCATTTTTAAGTATTGGCTACATTAATAAGTTCAGAATCTCTGTAAACCAAGTCTTTTGAAATTTGGGGCATTTTTATATTAGATTTAAATTATATACTGTGACTTCGTAGCTAACAGTGAGGTTGGATGTTAGAATATTTTTGTTCTTGAGTCAACATCAGCCCTTATTATGAAAATCTGCACTTTAACAGTTAACCATTAATCTTAAATTACATCAATGTGTCTCCTCACTTTAACAACGTTGATAGAGACAAACTTCCAAAGATAACTTTTTTTTCCCCTAAATAAGTGAATGTAGTTTTAATGGAATTTCAAGTGCTTTCAGGTTTGGCTCACAACACCTGACAAAATAAAAAGCCTTAGGAACAAAGGTATGTGTTTCAGTGCCTATTCACCGAGTTAAGAGTTGCTATTATGGGACACTTCATAATCTTAAAAATCTCTAAAGAGTCCCTGAAGAGACAGTCACAAAAAAAATGGCTGAAGTATATCTAAAGAGATCAAATATACTGCTACATTATCCAAGAGCCTGCATGTGTGCTAGATTTTCCACCAGTGCTAAGACCTTCTTAATTGTCTGCAAGGAATGTTTTTTAATTTGGGACTTTTATCATTCTTGTCTCTTCCTCCTTGAATGCCGGTTCCTTTTCCTAAATAAAATAGGAGAAAGAGGGAGAGGGGAAAGAAGTCAGGGTAGGGGTGGTGGGAGAATTATTTCTAATCTTCCCCAGGCACATTTTAAAAGTGAGAAAGCGAAAGAGAGGAAAACCACAGCCCAGTGAAGCTGCATTGCATGCCATTGGAGAAAGGCAGGTCAATTTTGGTATGCATTATTATTGAAACATAAACATGCAAGGACACACATTCGTGAGAATGTGTAGTGTGTGCATGTATACACACATGCCTTATAGTCTTTAAGTCCCATGGTGCCACACAAAACAGAATTCCCTAAGACACAAATTGCTTTGGCTTTTAATTTTCAGTTTTTGTTTGAGCTCAATAGTAATACTAAGAGGGCCAAACGAATAGCTGAATGGAGGGGAAAAAAAAAAAAAGCATCATTCAAGCTGTTTCCATAACATAGTCCAGGAAATGAGAACTGAAATACAATGACCTCAAGATCACATTTGTTTAACTGCCAGGTTTCAGACAACTCGGGCATTTGTATGTTAAACTAGGACTCCTAACATGAATTATTGAAGAGACCTGGCTTTTAGGCAAAAGCCAAAGACAATTGCCAAGTTTCTAGTTAATAAAACAATGTCAATGTCTTTCTGTACATGAGGGCTGCCCCAGACAACTAGGGTATTGTTTGATTCCTGCCTAGGTTGAGTATTTCACAGCCACACTGAGGAAAGAGCAAAACTAGACTAGATTTAAATGGATACTTTGAGTTTAGTAAGAAGTTAGTTGGAGACTGATAATAACAACTGTTAACATTTATAAAGCACCGACTGTGCCAGGCACTGTGCTGAGCCCTTTACAAACACCTAACATTTATAAAGCGCCTACCACGAGTCAGACGCGGGGTTGAGCCCTTTACAAACAATAGCTTATATTTATGAAGCACCTACTATGTGCCAGGCTAAAGTCTTTACAAATATCATGCCATTTAATCCTCACAGCAACCCTGTGAGGCAGGTGCTGTTATTATTCCCATGTCACAGTTGAGGAGACCAAGGCAAACAGAGCTTAAATGACTAGCCCAAAGTTACATAGCTAGTAAGTTCCTGGGGTGGAATTTATACTCAGATCTTCCTGACTCCAGGCCCAGAACTCTATCTACGACACCACCTACAGTGACTGAAAATAAAATTAATGTTTACCTATCAGCTCTATCAACTATAATACCTGTTAACTCATCAAAGTATTTAACCATTTGTCTGTAACATAAAATGTTTAACATGGCAAATAATTATCTAAGATTTTAGAGGATAGTTCTAGGGCCTAAATGGAACTAAGGAATGGGGATTTTCCCTGTAGTACTGTGTCATAAGAGCTCCTTGGACCAATGAAAATCAGCATCTGTTTTGCAATTTTGAATCTTAGTGAGTTGTCTGAAGCACTGAGAGGTTAATTGATTTGCCCAGGGTTCAGAGCCAATACCTGTCAGAGCCAGCACCGAAGCTTACTTCTTTCTGGCTTCAAGGTGAATTCTCTATGCATTCTGCTTGGCTACTCTCATTGGAGTGAAAAGAGAACTAAATTATGTAAGTCAATGAAAAAGAGAGAGTAGGGGCATGACAACCATTTCTAATGTCATGATCGGTGACAATCTATTAATAAATCAATCAACAAACATTTAACACTTACTGTGTACTAGATACTATAGGAACCAGTAGGGATATCAATAGAATGAATGAAACAATATCAGAACAAAGAAATGACATGATTTGATGAAGGTACTGAACATACAACTACAGGAATGAAATCCTCCCTAATGAGGAAGATAATAAGCTTATGCAAATATGTGCAAAATAAAATATAATCTAATTAAATGTTAGGTAGTTTGTGAGATAGAGGACTAGTAGTCTGGCAATAGGAATAAGAAGCAAAAGTTTTTACATAGGCAGAAAACATCTAAAAACCTAAAAAATTCAGTCAAGTCACCTAAGTGGCTATGTAATACAAAACATGTTGGTCCTTTACAGACATTCCTGTGGCCCATTCTTAAGCCCTCCATTATGCCCGTGGTCCAGGGACATGCAGGATCCAGGACATACTGGTCACCAATTATTAAACTTTCAGTGTGCGTATCTATGCCTTGGAAATAGCCAAATGCTACAAAGCAGAGCTTGATTTCTTGTTCTGTTGATTGTAGACTGAAGAAAGCGATGAAGAAAATAGTAGTAATAAAGATAAACTTAAACATGTGTTGGTAGATATTTCCCCCCAGAGAGTGGGTTGTTAAATATTTACCAGCATACCCTTGTGGCTTGGTTCCATCACTTCATGTCTCCTTTGGGAACTTGACCTAGGGATCATTTTCTCTTCTGTTCATCTTCAATCTTCTACTATTTATTGCTTTGTTTCCTGCTCCCTACAAGCAAGCTCAAGTTTCCCTTATCCTTAAAACAAAACAAAACAAAAAATCCTTTGCTTGACCCTACCATCGACTTGACTGTTATTTTTTTTTCCCCTATCATGGCTAAACTCAGTTTAAAGATCAGTAAAGATAGTTTACACTCTCCCTCAGTATCTTCACTACTGATTGGCTCTACGGAAGCTTTTCTCTGAAAGGTCACTGAGGACCTATTAGTTGCCAAATAGGAAGACTTCTCGGTTCTCATCTTTCTTGGTGCTTCTTCAGTAAAAGGCACTCTTGGTCCTGGCTCCTCTCGCCTTCCTTGTCTTCTAGGTCACTTTTTTTCTTCTAGTCCTCTCTCATTATTCCTCATTGCTCTTTGGCTCTTTCTTCTCCTGTAACCCGGAAACCGAATCCCTTTTTTTCCCCTTCCCTTTATGAGTTTTCCTAACAATGATTACTTTTTATGCAAATGACTGCCAAATCAATATATCTAGCCCACGAGTTCTTAAACTGGGGTTCTGTGAATTGATACACCCATGCATTGATATCTATTTCAATATAATTGCTTTCCTTTGTTAATCCTATGTATTTTATTTTATGCATTTAAAATATTATTTTGATATGGGGTCCATAGGTTTCACCAGATTGCCAAAAGGGTCCACGATAAGAAATAATTAATAACCCCTGCCCTAACCAGTTTCTAGAACTCCAGTTCTTCATTTCCAGCTTTCTGCCACTGGCCAGCATACATGGGAAGGGAATAAATATTAATATAGTGCCTACTATGCATTAGGCACTGTGCTAAGCATTTTCACAAATATTATCTCAATTGATCCTCACAGCCCTGCAAGGGAGGTGTTTTTATTATACCCATTTTAAAGTTGAGCCAAGTAGGGGCTACATGACTTGCCCAAGGTCACACAGCTAGAAGACATCTAAGGCATGATTTGAACTCAGAACTCACTGAGTACATGCACAATGCTCCCTCCACTATGCTACCAGTTGCATAATCCAGTGCAAAGAGCACTGGCCCTGATGTTAGATAATTCAAATGCCTCTGTGATTATGACTTGTATGATCTTGGGAAAATCACAGCCTTCCTTAGCCTTAGTTTCCTCATCTGTGAAAAAAAAAAAGTGTGTGTGTGATGGGGTGGGGGTTGGTCTAGAGATGACCCCTGTGTTCCAAACCCTATGATCCCCACTCCATTTAGGCATTCCGTCAGTACCACTCAAACTCACAATGTCCTAAACTGCACTTATCAACTTGTCCTAAATATTTCCTTCCTTCAAACTGCCCTTTACCTTAATGGTACCACCATTCTATCAGTCTTCCAATCTTGAAGACTTGGAGTTATCGTTGCTTCCTCTTTTTCTTAAACTGTATATCCAATCCATTTTCAAAGATCTCCCACCTGCCCCCCAAGATCATTACTGGCTCACTGTTGCCTGACGTTTAAGATCCTCCACAGTCTGGTTCTAGCCTGCCTTTGGAGTCTTGTTTCATATTGCTCTTTATCATATGGTTGGCAGTATATGGAGAGCCAAATGGACTACTAGCTATTCCCTGAATTCAGTATTTGCTTTCCTCCTCCTGTGCTTGAGCACAGGCCAGCCCCCCCACCCCACCCCACCCCAGTATTGTACTCTTTCCCCTCATCCTGTCAGAATCTTTCTTTCCTTTAAGGGTCAGCTCAGTTGACTCCCCAGTGCCCCTAACTTCACCTCATATGAAAGTGTTTTCTTCCCTTTTAAAAAGATCCTTAGAGTATTTATCTGGGTAGATCCCATTTCCCCATCATATTCTCCCTTGGTTAGGTACCTTATATTTTTGTACCTAAAGCAGCATGTGTTTAATATATTTAATTTAATTTTTTAAATTAATTTTTAATTTAATAAATATGTTTGGCATTCTAAACCTGGAGCCAGAAAGACCTGGATTCAGAATCTACATTTAGCGCAATGCTGATGATAAGAAGTTCTTTATATAAAATATTAATCCATTTATATAATTTATAATTTTAAAAATATATAGCTATAATAATATAGCTCTTTAAGATTTGTTATTTCCTTTAATCAACAACCCTGTGAAGTAGATGCTATTATCCCCATTTTGCAGATGAATAAACTGAGACTGAAAGTGACTTTCCCAGGGTCACACAGCTACTAGGTATCTGTGGCAGTTTTTAAGCTCAGGTCTTCCTGATTCTATACCTACTTGCTTCTATACCACTTACTAGCTATATGACTCCAGGCAAATCAGTTAACTTCTCTGGGTTGCAAACAATCCTCTAAAACCAAGCATAGACTCATACCAAGCACAGATAGGTTATAATTTTGACCTATTTGTGGATCTGTAATTTTGCCCTCTAATAGAATGCAAATTCTTCAAGGCCAGTGACTGTGTCGTTTTTCATTAATCAATCAATCAACCGGAATGAAGTGCCTATTACATACTAGGCTGTGCAGATTCAAACAGAAAGAATGAAATAATTCTTGCTTGCAGGGAGCTTACCTTTTGAATGGGAAAGATAACACACATATAAGTGTACATAATATGTAAGTATATGTAATACATAATATATTAACCTATGTTATATGTGTTATATATTATATATATTGAGATAATATATATCTATATATATAATTATAAAGATAATATATGTATAATTATAAACCAGTAGGGATATAAATATAATGAATGAAATAATATCACTTATGTTACTAACATAATATATATAAGTATATACAAAACAAACATCAAGGTAATAAATAGAGAGTAATTCTATACAAGGGAGTTTAGAAAGAGGGGCACTATCATGTGGGAAGGTATGAAAAGGCCTGAGTGACAACTTAGTGGAAAAGATAGACCCTACCATCTTTGAACAGTTGGCATCTACCACAATGCTTTGCACGTAATGGAGCCTTTATGTTGAATTAAATTATAAAGCTGAAGACAAGTAGGATGCTTATGAACTGTGTGACCTTGGACAAATCAATAAACTTCATTTGTCAAATGAGGGTAGTTGAACTAGAGGGTCTTTAATACCCCTTCCAGCCCTAGATCTATTAGGGGCTTCTCCCAATACCCTCATTTTATTCCACTTTTCTTTTTTTTTCCTTTTATTTATTCTGGATTTTCTTCTCAGGTTTGTCTATGTAATGGGAGAGGAGGACTGGCCAAATTATAATAGGGGAAAGGACCTGCCAGAGAGGGCCCCCCTCTCTATGTATTCTGCCATCCAATGACCCTGGCCTTTGTGCTATGACTTGAACAAGACTGGGCATTTTCACTGGTTGTCTACCATCCCTTGAATGTTTTCCTTCCTCATTTCTACCTCCTGGCTCCCTTCAAGTCCCAGCTAAAATCCCACTTTCTGCAGGGTAGGCCTTTCCCAATCCCTCTGAATTGAAATGCCTTCTCTCCATTGAGTATTTCCGATTTATTCTGTATATACCAAGCTTGTAATTATTTGCATGTTGTCTCTCCCATTAGACAGTGAGCTCCTGTCTTTTACTTTCCATTATATCCCTAGGGCCTAGCGCATAGTGGGCACTTAGTAAATGCTTGTTGACTAAGTGACAGTTCAGGTACTTTATAATGGTATAGCAGGGACACCCTGTGCGTATGAAGCCTAGTAGAAAATACTCTCAGGCAGATTCTACCAGGGTGTTATGAGAAGAGGCCTAGCTACAAGCACCATCAGCCGACGGGTCCTTAGGTGATGCATTCTGTGAACATGAAGACATGTGAAACATTTAAGTTAAATGGTCAGCATGGTTATTGTTCCTCCATGGAACAGTCTGGGGCTGTAATCTTTTTATTTTCTTCCCTTTTTTTGGCCTATGTTATAAAAATTCAAGAAAGGAATAAAATGATTATTGAGGGATAATGGATTTGTCTGGAGCAGGCTGAAAGGCATTTCTCCCTCTTCTGAAATCCCTGAGGGTTCATTGTTCTCTTGCCTTCAAAAACCATAGGTATCAGTGACCTTTCTGAGGAAGGCCACTGAAGTCATGTTAATATTGTGTTTCTGTGTAGTACAGGCTGAACACATTAGACACTTTAAAATGGAATTGGTTCAGACCTGTTAACCCCTCAGCTTTTAGTCAGTGATAACCTGCTAACTTTCTGGCTTTCCTTTGCTAACTTCCTTGATCAGTGCTCCTTGAAAGGACTGGATATAATCCCATGGTGTCATTTTGCAAATCAATGTCTCTTTGATTATGTGACAATAGGGCCAAATACTTCAGTATCCCAGAGGAAGGTTACTAACCCATAGTAGACCAGCCTTAAATGGCAACAATGCTTAATTACAAAGGAAGCAACATTTTTAAAAAATGACTAAATAAGTATGAATTGACATTGCTCTACTCATCCCCCTTCATCAAGTAAAACTACCAAGTATAGTGTAGTTCATAAGTGAAGGAGATGAGGTGATGCTGTGCTCAATTCAAAGTTTTTGTCTAATAGTGTATATTTTAAACAGCCCCTCATATTTCCAGCCACTCCTTCAGAGCTAATAGCTGAGATTCCTGGATTATTCCTGCTAGGCTGTCAGAAGGCCCTTTGAAAAGCAAGGCCCCAGGAATCTTGTCTCATCCTCCACTCTCTTATGGCCACACTAATCCTTTTCTGGCCCTGTTTCAGCTGTGATTTTCATTCCCCTTTCAAAATCTTATCCACCCTTCTAAATTGCAGCACTGCCTATGTGAAGTAATTTTCTAATCTAGGTTTCAAATGTAGTGGTAGAACTCAATGACGGCACAATTTTGGCAGTTTACCTGCCAAATTCTTTTTTACTATTCAAAACATTAGGACCATATCCCACATCTGTTCAGACAGAAATTGCCTTTGAAACAGATGAGCAAAGATTAAGGTTTTAGCCAGTGCTGTTATGTTGTCCCAAATCGACAAATGCATGTTCTGGATGTTCATTTTACCAAAAAGAAAAAAAAAATCCACCCACCAAAAACCCAACCCAACCAGGATCCTCCATTGAATGCCATGGTACTCATAGCCTTGAACCAGAGAAAGGTAACAGAAAGACCCTGGCAGATTTAGGGTTGAGATAAAATAACTGGCTAAAACTACAAAGTACTCCCTTTATGTAGGAACAAAGAATGCTTTTCATAAAGCTGAAAATAAATTCATTACAGAATCGTTGGCTTCTGCTTTCCACAGTCTCCGCATTTTTTCCCCCTCCTGGTGTGTCTTACACTTACAGGGTGATGACTTCATGAGAAATATGCTTGTTGTGACCTACTCTGTCCTTTTTTAAAGCTTGTGTTTCATTATAGGAGGAAAAAAAACACAGATAAAAGTCTAGATTTTTATTTGCCATTCTGTACTCTTTCTCTACATCATTCGAATATGCTGTGTGCTCACTTACACACACACATACACACACACACACACACACACACACACACACACATACACATACCTCCAAATGAAATGAGAAAATGAAAATTGCTCAAATTATTATAATGTTAAAAGAAAGCACAACAGTTGCATCCTAGCTATTAAGCAGATATTATTGAACCAGGCAGCACTGTAATTCATTTACAAAGAGAGGAGGCTGGATATTAACCTTTAAAATGAGAAATGTTTCTTCAGTGTGTGATATCAGACCTTAGGGGCTTTCTTCCCATTAAAGCCCTAGAAAGTGTGACTTCTGATTTGCTTGCTGACAGCCTGTAAGTGAAAATGTCTTTTTTTCTTATAATTACACATTCAAGGGAAGAAAAAAAACAAAAACAAAAAACAAAAAACCCAACTCAGAAGCCTGAGTATTTAAATTATATTGAAGTTGTGGCAGAAATTCCCCCAAACGCTCCATTAACAGCAGCTGCTTGTCCTTTGCTCACCTTATTATGCCCAGACATTTCAGGACCTAGAGTAGGTATCTTTAATCAGTGGCCTTCTCCCAAAGGCCAAAGGGCCTTACCAAGATTGTGAGTGTGTTGTAAGGATAGCTACATGTCTATTTGTTTTTCACTGTTTTTTTGAAAAACCATTTCTTTTTAGTTAAAAAAACTATCAAAACTCAGGTAGATGGGAATGTGGAGGAAGGGAAGTAAATATAATTTCTGAGGAAATAAGGAAAAATTAAATTCATCATATTTTTCTCACTTTCTTACAGTACCTTTCAAATGGAGATGTGGGGTCCCTACAGAAATGTTAATTCAGTGGCACCTTCCTTTACTTCACATGCCCTTCTCTGAATGAGGTTAGGTAGGGCACTCATTTTCTGTCTGTGGCGTTTCCATTCTTTGGGTTGAGGTTCAAGGTACTACAGATCTTGCAAAAACTAGCTTCAGAAAACTAGCAAAGGTCACCAGTCTATAGCTCTTAAAACAAACAAACAAACAAACAAACAAAAACCCCCAAAAAACTTCAAGCCTTCAGGGAGTTTTCCAGATGAACAACAAAGTGTGATTAAAGACAACATCATCTAAAGCAGAATTTAAGTGTCTTGGATATCCTTGCTGTGGTTGCCACAAACCCATGTTCATCACAGTATATCTCTTTTTCCCATAAGGTGTTTATAGGATCATATGATTTAGAGATGGAAGAGATTGAAGACACTACCTTTCAATTCGGTTATTTTATAGATGAAGAAACTGAAACATACAGAGGTCAAGGAACTTGTCCAAGTTAGAGAGGTGGCAAGCCAAAGAACAGAGATTCCAAAGTGGATCTTCTAGTTCTACACCAAAGTAGTGCTCTATACCATACTGGTCCATCAATTTTTGAGGGTAGAAGGCATTTTAGAATATTTTTTTATAATCGGATTCCTTTTATATGAAAATCATCCTGTTTCCATATTTGTTTTCCCAGAAGAGTGATATATAATATAAACAGGCATGCTGCTTCATGAAACTTGTAGATTTTCAAGTGGTTCAATTATGCAGATTCTATAATCCCAACTTGACAAAGATTTTAGATGTCAGGGTCATAAATATTAACCATTGCAAATCCCTATAGACTAAAAAGCTATTTAAGGGATGAAGAAAAAGGATTGGGTTTTGTGATGGGTGCTGCAGAGTATGTGATGCTAGACTGAGAGGTTAAAAAAATACATTGATTTTGATTCTTCAATCATAAAGCATGTTTCCTCCCTGATTCTTTGGAAGTTCTAGAGGAGAAAAATTTCCCCTTCTAGGTATGTAGGAAGCTACTGCTTTCTCTCAATTGCTTAGACAGTTTCACAGAAAGGTTACTGCCCCAGGCTAGATAGCTTAAACTCTTCATTTCTTTGGTCTCTTTGTTGTATGGCCACGCCCAGTAGAAGTGATTTGTGTTCATCCATTTCCAGGGCATGGCCCAAGATCATCTTCTCTTTTAACCAATGAAACAAATACTGAGTCTTTATTCAGAGATTTAATTCAATAAAATCATAGATTCATATTTGAAAGGGAACCAAGAGGCCATATTAATCACACTCCATTTTACATGAGGCCCATTAAGTGGAGTGATTTGCCCTAGGTCACACAAAGAGGGTGTGGAAGGACTAGGATTTGAACCAAGGTCCTCTGTGACTCTAAATCCAACACTGTTTCAACTGTGCCAGGTTGCTCATAGATACATAGGATCTTTTTTGGAATGCTTGAATTCAATCTAGCCATCGCAAATGCAATGAAATCATCTGACAAACAAAAGAGTTCAATTCAGTCTGAAAAAATTCAGATTGATTATGAGATCATTTTCTATCTGTTACCTCCCAAATCTCTACTGTGTCTATGTCAATGCCTAAAGAAAGAAAGGGATGATTTAAAGGTTCTTTTTTTTTTAAAATTAGTGTTATTAGATATCCAATACAAAATAAACTCCTACCCTGAGAACAACCACAAAAGGTGAGGTAATTATTGTTGTTTGTTCCCAGCCCCATTCCTTTCAAATTGAATAAAATATATGCTATATTAGATGTTAAATATGTGATTAGCCTATATATTTACATGTTATATCAATATATTTAAATAATTACTTAAATATTAATTAAATATAGGACATGTTTATATGATTAATTATATATTAGCTAGATATATATTTATCCAATTTCAAAGGAATGGGGCAGGGAATAAGAAAGATAGACGAATAGATAGATGGATAGATAGATAGATAGATAGATAGATAGATAGATAGATAGATATCCTATACACACTCACCCATTTACTCACCCACACGTATACCTACACACACATACATCTATACATACACACACTTGTTTGTTTTTATATTTATGTGTATGCACACACACATACACACACACACACACACACATATATCTATATATATCTCCACGTCATTTTTCTTGTCACATGGCAGATTCTGCATAGTGAATAAATGCTAAATCAGCATGTGCCAACCTTATTAGACCATTTTATGTGCCCAATCAAACTTTATAATATAAATCTTTAAAATTATACATTTTAATGAAATATCACTCATGTACTAAATTCTCATCTACTATACAGAAATGAAAAGCCACATTTCTTTGGCCTAGAGCTAACTTTTTATGACTCCCTCGGTAGTTTCCTTTTTTCTTGATTTTATTTTAATGTTCAAATCGGTGAGTTTTCTTTTTCCTTGACACATTTTCACATATGTCGCCTTGATCTTTCACATCTTTTACCCATATGGGAGACTTCCTAGGAAATAAAGGAACTGTGCTTAATTACCTCATGGGGACAATTTAGAGGAAAATTCAGAGCTTCTCTGTTCAAGCTGTACCTTCTGGAGGCATGGGAAGCAATGGAGAGTGTGCAGTATGTGACTGCATGGACAATTTTCTTTCTGATCTCTGTCCTGGTGCTGGTGCACTTCTCACTTAGTCTAATGGAACAGCCTTAATTCAGGCACTATTAGTTTGGAATTTGTGATAATTCAGATAAGGATCAAGCTTTAATTCACCTTGGCACTAACCCGAAAGAGTTTGTTCAAGATGTAATTTGATAAACAAAATAGTAGGAGTAAACGTTTCAACAACCCAAGAGAACAAAAACTACCTTAAATGTTTCAGATGTGCCCATTATGACAGAATAGATATATATGAAAAAATTCTAGCATCATAGAATTTTTTTCAACATTCTTTTTTTTATAAGATTTTAAGTTCCAAATTTTCTCCCTTTCTCCCTCTCCACCCCCTTTCCCAAGATGGCAAGCAATCGGATATAGGTTATACATGTGGGATCACGTTAAACATATTTCCACATTAGTCATGTTGTGAAAGAAGAAACAGAACAAAAGGAAAACACACACACACGCACATGCACACACACGCACACACACACACAAAACCCAAAGAAAGGGAAAACAGAACACGGATCTGTATTCAGACTCCATCAATTCTTCCTCTGGATGTGGATAGCATTTTCCATCATGAGTCTTTTGGAATTGTCTTGGGATCATTGTACTACTGATAAGAGCTAATGTTGCTGTTACTGTGCACAATATACTCCTGGTTCTGCTCACTTCACTCAGCATCAGTTCATGTAAGTCTTTCCAGGCTTTTCTGAAATCTGCCTAGCACAGGGATGGGAAACCTGCAGCCTTGAGATCGCACTAGAGGACCTAGAGGGATACATGTAGCCTTGAGGTTGCAAGTTCCTCACCTCTGGCCTAGCACCATAGAATTTTAAAGAAGGAAGAAGATATCAAAAATGACAAAACCAAGGCCCAGAGAGCCCGAGTGATTTGTCTGAGGTCACACAGCTGGTGAGTGGCAGAACTAGAACTAGGTCAGTATCTTACCTCCTATTACTCTGCCTCCCTATTCTTTTCATTATAGTAGGACCCTAGGAAACCCTCAGATAATGCTTTGGTTGGCCTAATTTTGATTGCCATTTATATCTCAAAATAATAAAATGTTAGCATTTTTCAAAATCTTTTCTACTTTCGGACTTTTCCCTCGTTCAAACTGACCTTTCCCTCCAGTTATTTCAAATTTGTAAGATTTTGCTGTATATTTGTTTTGACAGCTACCATGTAACCTGAGACAACTAACATCTTACAAAACTATCAGAGACTTTTCTATCCATACAATAAAATGAACACTTACTGATATATAATGAAAGGGATTATTGTACACATAAGATGTTCTCTAGAAAGTGTTATATGAGGGTCATTCATCTTGAATGTTTCTGTCCTGCCATAAGGCCTGAAATGCCAGCATTAATATTAAAAATAATACTTAGCATTTAAGATAGAGCTTTAAGTTTTATAAAGTACTTTACATATTACATATTATTTTACATACTACATATCTTATTTGATCCTCACAACAACTCTGAGAAGGAGATACGATTATTATCTTCATTTTACAGATGAGGAAACTAAAGCAAACAGGTTAAGAGATTTGCCTAGGTTCACAGAGGTAGTAAAGGTCAAAGGCAGGATTTGAACTCAGGTCTTCCTGACTTCCTCACTTATATTGTAGTTCAGTACTGAGGACAGTGATTCTTCACTATTTTTTGTTTTCCCAAAGCCTAGCAGAGTACCGGGCATATAACTTAATATATGCTTTCTTGATTGATTGAGAATGAAAGAAGCCAGTTGGACTACAGGGTGATGCAGACAATTGTGGGCAATTAGAAGCCACTTCAGAAAAGATGTGAATAACAGTGCACACGGACCACCAGCCTCAGTTGAAGGGCTTGTTAACTTTGCTAAACTATTTCTTTTTCTCTCCTTTTAAAAAATATTCTTTGATACAAGGATTAATTTTAGGATGAGGGAGAGGAAAGGGATATTTTTTTCTTTTTTTAAAATACAAATTTGTTTATTTTTAGTTTTCAACATTTACTTCCACAAGATTGAGTTCCAAATTTTCATCCCATCTCATCCCTCCCCCCACCCCAAGATGGCATGCATTCTGAATACCCCTTCCCCTAGTCTGCCCTCTTTTCTATCTCTCCCGCCCCCCATCTCTTATCCCCTTCCCCTTCTATTTACCTGTAGGGCAGGACAGACTTCTGTACCCCACTTCCTGTATTTATTTCCCAGTTGCATATGAAAACATTTTTTTAAACATGTGTTTTTAAAACTTTGGATTCCAAATTTTCTCCCTTCCTCTGTCCCCACCCACTCACATTGAAAAGGCAAGCAACTCAACATAGGTTGTACATGCGCAGTTATGCAAAACACTTCCATAGTAGACATGTTGTGAAAAACTAACTCTATTTCCCTTAATCCTATCCTGCCCCCCCATTTATTCTATTCTTTCTTTTGACCCTGTCCCTCCTCAGAAGTATTTGCTTCCAATTACCCCTTTTCCCAATCTGTCCTCCTCTCTATCATCCCCCTGCTCACTTGTCCCCTTCCCCCTCCCCCATTTTCCTGTAGGGTAAGACAGATTTCCATACCCAATTGAATATGTATGTTATTTTCCTCCTTAAGTCAAATCCTATGAGAATAAGATTCACTCATTTCCTCTCACCTTCCCCATTTCCCCTCCACTGTAAGAGACTTTTCTGTTTTTTTTTGTGAGATAATTTACCCCATTCTATCTCTCCCTTTCTTCTTCTTCTAGTATAATCCTCTCTCATCCCTTAATTTTATTCTCCAGATATGACCCCTTAATCTTCAACCCACCCTGTGCCCAGTCTGTCTGTCTATCTATCTATCTATCTACATACATATAATTTTCCCCCCTCCAACCACCCTAATACTGACAAAGGTTTCATGACTTATAAATATCATCTTTTCATGTAGGAATGTAAACAGTTCAACCTTGATAAGTCTCTTATGATTTCTCTTTCCTGTTTACCTCTTCATGTTCCACTTGAGTCTTGTATTTGAAAGTCAAATTTTCTATTCAGCTCTGGTCTTTTCATCAAAAATGCTTGAAAGTCCTCTATTTCACTGAATTACCATTTTTTCCCCTGAAGGATTATACTCCGTTTTGCTGGGTAGGTGATTCTTGGTTGTAATCCTATCTCCTTTGCCCTCCAGAATATTATATTCCATGCCCTGCGGTTGTTTAATGTAGAAGCTGCTAAATCTTGTGTTTCCACAGTACTTGAATTGTTTCTTTCTGGCTGCTTGTAATATTTTCTCCTTGACCTGGGAACTCTGTAATTTGGCTACAGTATTCCTAGGAGTTTTCCTTTGGGGATCTCTTTTAGGAGGAGATCTGTGGATTCTTTTAATTTCTATTTTGTCCTCTGGTTCTAAAATATCAGGGCAGTTTTCCTTGATAATTTCTTGAAAGATGATGTCTAGGCTCTTTTTTTGATCATGGCTTTCAGATAGTCCAATAATTTTTAAATTCTCTCTCTTGGATCTATTTTCCAGGTCAGTTGTTTTTCCAATGAGATATTTCACATTCTCTTCTATTTTTTCATTCTTTTGGATCTGTTTTACAGTGTCTTGATTTCTCATAAAGTCACTATCTTCCAATTGCTCTATTCTAATTTTTAAGGAAGTATTTGCTTCAGTAATCGTTTGGACTTCCTTTTCCATTTGGCCAATTTTGCTTTTTAGGGCATTTTTCTCCTCATTGGCTTTTTGTACCTCTTTTGCCGTTTAGGTTAGGCTATTTTTTTTATGCAACTGGGGTTGAGTGACTTGCCCAGGGTCACACAGCTAGTAAGTGTCAAGTGTTTGGTCTGAGGCTGGATTTGAACTCAGGTCCTCCTGACTTCAAGGCCAGTGCTGCCCCTAGGCTATTTTTTAAGGTGTTATTTTCTTCAGTATTTTTTTGGGTCTCCTTTAGCAAGCTGTTGACTTGTTTTTCATGATTTTCTTGCATCACTCTCATTTCTCTCTCCCCAGTTTTTCCTCTACTTCTCTTACTTGCTTCTCAAAATCCCTTTTGAGCTCTTCCAAGGCCCAGGACTGACTCATATTTTTCTTGGAGGCTTTGGATGTAGGAGCTTTGACTTTGTTGTCTTCTGGTTGTATGTTTTGATCTTTTTTGTCACCTAAGTAAGATAATATAGTCTGACTCTTTTTGCACTGCTTGCTCATGATCCAGGCCAATTACTTGAGTTTTAACCTCTTTGTTAAGGTAAGAGTGTGCTTCCAATATAGATAATGTACTGTCTGAAGCTTTGGGGGTTTGCACAGCTAGTTTTCAGAGATACTTGTAGGGACCTGTACATTTTCAGTTCTTGTAAGGTGCTTTGATAAGGGGTGAGGTGTTTACTCCTTTCCTGGCCTGTCCTCTGGTCTATTAGTGACCACAAGCACTCCTTTCTGTCCTGGAACTGTAAGGAGGGTTCCCTTTCTACAGCCACCACAAGCTCCACCACGCCAGCACTCCTCCTAGCCCCAGGACCACCTCCTAGAACTGTGACCCTGATCCAAGCATGGGCAAAACAAGAGATTCCTGCCTCAGCACTGGCAAAGATATCCCTGCAATCCCCCTCTGATCAGCCACTGGATTCCCCCTCAGTCTGTGGGCCAGAAGCTTAGGATGCAGCCACCACCCTGCGGACCGCGCTCTAAGCTCTGCACTCTGTGCTCTGGAACTGGCTCTGAGACCTAGCTCCTCTCTCTCCACAGAAACAGACTTTTCCTACTGACCTTCTACATTGTCTTTGGCGTTCTTGGGTTGAGGAGTCTGGAAGCCACCACAGCTGCTTGCAATTCAGTCCTCTGAGGCCTGCTCCAGGTTTGCTGTGGTCTGAGCGCCCATGCCACACTGTGCTCCTCTAACTGCCTGGCACAATATACCTTTCCTATCAATCATCCAGGTTGTCTTAGGCTGGAAATTTGTTTCACTCTGTCTTTTTGTGGGTTCTGCTGCTTTAGAATTTGTTTAGAGCCATCTTTATAGGTATTTGGAGGGGTTTGGCGGAGACCTCAAGCAAATCACTGCCTTCACTCCGCCATCTTGGCCGAAAGGGATATTTTTTAGGAAATGAAGGTGATGTAGAGACAAAATGTTTAAGTTTTTAAAAATCTTTATTTTTAAATGACCAGGAACATAAGCCCCCAAAGAGCTAGATCAGGCTAAAAGGAAACCAGGCAGCATAAAAAATAAGGCAACAGACATAATTCTTTTGTACATCATTTTACTATATATTTTCACCATGACAACCCTGTGAAGTAGGTAGTGGAAATATTATTTTTTTTCATTTTGTAAATGATATAATTGCATGGGATTTCTGTTTGGTTTGTTTGTCTTTGAAAAAGACCTGTGATTTCAGTGATGTAGGAAGCTTCTTGGTAAGGAGATTGCCTTTACCAATGAAGATTGGTGACTGCCTTATAATTTAGAGGCTTTAAGATTTTTTTGTTGGGGGGGGGAAGGAGGAGAACCCAAACACTGAAAAATTAAATAACTTGCCTAGGGTTTCATAGCCTTCATGTATCAGAGGCAGATCTTGAACCTTCCCAAATTCCAGCCTGACTTTTAGCCACTATGCCAAGTTGCCTCTGGAAACAAATTTAGTCTTCAAGAAATAAAGTGAATTTCTCAGGGCCATACAGCTAGACAGAACTGACAGCAGAACTCAGATATTTCAACCCTCAAACTAGCACCTTTTGCATTAGTCCTCTTTGCCTCTTGAAAATCATACAAAGTAAGCTTTTCGAAGACATTTTTGTTCCCACCCTCCTATACCCATTTTGTTTTGGTGTCCAAACCCCTGGGGGCAGCTTCCCTGTTTGCAGTCTGTGGGGGGTACCAGGAGCCACAGACAAGAGAAAGAAAAGGAAAGTGGGGTCAGTGTAAATTTACCTAATAGAATCCCTGTGGGATGTAGTAGTTTTTGAAAAATGTTTCCAAAGTAGCTTCAGGTTATAATTTGTAAAGAATGTAGCTTTTTTCTTGGTTCTCCGCTGTTGGACTTATACTGTTCAATGTTAAGTGCCCAGATATACAATAGAAGATAAGAGAATTGGATTTGTAACAGGGGCATGAACCCTTTTAGAAGCATTTGGACAGCGGTTGCCAGTTTTGACCCATGTTCACTGGAGGTAGCTAGGATTTTCCTAAGGCTTACTTAAGTTCCAGGAATATGTGGATGGCCTAGCCCTGGCCATCTGCAGGAGTAAATGAAGCTAGGAGTTGGAAAAGCAAATAAATGGTAAGGATAAGAGGGTTTTCCCCCTTCAGATTCTGAAAAGATGTGGTGGGAGGTATGGACCACATAGGAGATTATACTCTGAGTCCGAAATGAGTTTGGTAGAATTCAGGGGCTCTAAATTAGAATTGTGGTACAGTGGAAAGTAAGGATGATCAGTAGATAGAGCACTGGGCCTGGGATTAAAAAGACCAGAGGCCAAATCTGACCTCAGACACTAGCTGTGTGACCCTGGGTGAGTCACTTAACCCGTGTCTGCATAAAACTGAAGAAGGAAGTGGCAAACCACTCCAGCATCTTTGCCAAGAAAACCCCATGGACAGTTGGTCACAGCCAGAGTCAGACATGACTAAATGACACCACCATCACCACCACCACCACAACAACCACAACCACAACTACAACAAAGGAAAGTGAATTGGCTGTGGACTGAGAAGAGGTGGGTTAAATCCCACGAGATCTTGGGAAATCACTTAATCGATCTAGCACTCCGCTACCTAAAGAAAAATGAAGAGGTTAAAATGAATAGTCTCTGAGGTCCCTTTAAGCCTTAGAAGGAGGGAGAAGGCAATAAGTATTTATATATTGCCCACTGTTTCTTTCACTGTCCTAGACAATTTTATAAATATTATCTCATTTGATCTTCATAACAATCCTGTGGGATGTATTCTATTATTATTCCCATTTTACAGATGAAGACATTGAGGTAGGTAGAGGTTAAATTACTTGCCCAGGATCACACAGCTGGTAAGTATCTAAGACCAGATTTGAACTCAGGTCTTCCTGACTCCAGGCCAAGCACTCTATCTACTGTGCCATCAATTGCTTTTGAATCCATGATCCTAATGGAAGAGGGTTTTCTTTTCAGAGGTAGACAATTTGCTTGATGGAAAGGGGGCCAAAATGGGGACAACTGTGAGAGAAACACTGAGAAAAAAGCAGTCACACAGAGAAAAGGGTAAAGCTGGCTAATGTTGTGTATCATTGTATCTCATTCACATATGAGTGACAGTAGCACTTTAAAGGTAATAGCTAGGAACTCTTGCATGTCAGTTGAGAGGGTCAAGTCAGGAGGTCTTCACAACTGTCTAGGTATATCTGTGTATTTGAACATGGGCTACAACTAGAGAAAAGATTACCAGAAAAGAGCTTGAAAAGTGTTAAATAGCCAAGAGGCATGTAGGCACTAGTTAGTTCATCCCAAAAGAATTCTACCATTTCAAAAATGTCAGGAAACAGATAATGGTGACAAAAAGTTGGGACACTGAAGATAGCAGAGTGTCACCCTCAATGGGAACAAGATGACTGAATGGACAGGTTCAGAGAATAGGCATTAATAGTTCATGACACACAGTAGGTACTTGATAAATGCTTGCTGAATTTTATTGCAGAGTTGGATGTAAATTGGGAAGGAGGTCTCTAATGGAGTGGACCTGGGCTTTGCACTTGAGTCTGTGCTACTGAACAATTTTTATGAGTGACTTAGATAAAGGCATTCATAACATGCTTAGCAAATTTTCAGGTTACACAAAACTAGGAGGGATGACTAATACATTTCATAACCAAGTCAGGATTTCAAAAGAACAACTTGACAGGCTAGAATGTTGAGCCAAATCTAATAAGATGAAATTTAATAAAGGTAAATGTAAAGTCTTCTATCTGGGTGGGAAAAAAGATCAACTCCACAAGTTCAAAAGGGCGGTCATGGCTATAGAAAAGTTGATCTCAAAAAGATCTGGGAATGTTTGTGGACCACAAATGCAATATGAACCAATAGGGTGAGAAGGCAATGAAAAAAGACAATGTTCAATTATAATGAAGTGACTGTTTCACTGGAAATTGCCCCAGTCAGACTGTGTTTGGAGCATTGAGTCAGTTCTGGGGACATTTTAGGAAGCACTTTGATGGGCTAATGTCTAGAGAAAGGCAATCAGGACAGTAAAATCCATGTCATGAAAGGATCACCTGAAGGAACTAGGAATATTAATCTAGAGAAGAGAATAACTAGTTGAGGGTAGGGGATCGGCCATGATATGGAAGATTTAAAAGAGGGATAAGGCTCTCATTTTGTAGAGTTCCAAAAGACAACATTAAAAAAAAATGGGGTAGAAGTTGCAAAGGGGCAAAATTAGACTTGAAATTAGGAAAATTTTTCAATAATTAGCGCTATCCCAAAATAGAATTCATTTCTTTGGAGAAGGGGTGCAATGTAATAGGGGTATAGCCTCACTGATGGGAATATGGTTTGGATTATATGACCCCTAAGGTTCCTTCCAACTGGGAGATGCTGTGGTTCTCTGAGATCAGGTAACCCTAAGCTGTTCACAGACTAGAAAGAGACTAAGCATCGCACAGACCTGCAGGCTGCAGCAATGGTTCAGTGGAGCATGGAAGGGGGAAGAGAGATCAGAATAACAAGATACTCCTGGAGCCAAGTACCCATGGAGGGGCTAGAACCAAAGAGCAATAGGGCACAGAGACATAAGGTGGTCATAGCAAATTCATAGCAAATACAAATCTTACCCTTTATTGTCACTGTCCCTCACGGGACCTGGGTTTCTGTAAGGTTGGGGCAAGGGGGAGGTCAACTCTCTAGTGATCCCGAGTCCTTTTCCTACCTAGGGAGAACTCAATCCCAGGTTCGTAGGGATGTTTACAATTCTCTGGGGGAGGATGAGGCTCACAGGTACAGAACATTTTCTTGACTATCTATGGGTTTGTTCTTTTACTATTCTTGGTTGTGGGTATTATGTTCGTTTTATGGTCCATACCTCAGTGGCCTATGGTAACTGAACAGTCCCTAAGGAAGAACAAGAAAGGCACCAGATCACAATGTTCCCAGTGAGACTTCTGGGTAGAAGAAAACAAAAACCACAGAGAGTTTTAAATGCTGAGGAAACCTCCTATTGGGTCTCTATGGACCCAGAGTCCTTCATTGGTGGGTTATGGCTTCTATATGTATTAATCTTTCAAGAAGTGTTCAACTCACATTAATTTTCTTTTTCTTTGTTATGAAATTTTACATAACCCCAAAGCAATCCCTATACGGATGGAAACAAATGGATGAATGAATGCTGAAAGCATGGAAAGCTGCTAGTCTGTGGCTTACCATTTAAAACTCTTTTAGACAGCAGCACAGCATGAAATACTAATTCACTGTATCTCCAATACCATATCCATTAGCACTTCCTCATCCTGGAATTTAAATAGTCCAAAGCTTAGAGAATTGCTAAAGAGAGTAATTAATACAATAGCACAATTCTCCATGGTTCAGGTGATGTGATGGATTGAATTACCTGTCACAAATAAATCTTACAGAAGGCAGTTTTCTCCTGTTCGGTATTTTTAATCCAGTACCTCCTTATCCTCTCATGGCTTCCCCCTTCACATTGGTGCACAATTATTTGCTTTACTGATTTTTACATTTTAGTCCACTTACAAATTGATGGTCAGCTTCCCTCACCCCTACATACCTCACTACATTTCCAACAGACTTGGAGTTTGAAACCAGGAGCTCCAGAAAATCTAAAAACACGTACAATGGGAAAGGGATTTTGATTGTTCAGTTTAATCCATCCATTATCTTTCTCTTCTGCTCCTCTTCCTTCCTTTTCTTTCTTAGGCATTGTGGTACTCAGAGTCTTTTTACCAAGGATGTCACTCAATTATATGACCAGCTCGTGAGGGCACTCCTGTCCAGGGCAGCCAGCTGTGGGCTATGGGGGACTGAGTGCCTCAATTCCATAATTACAGATTATTAGTTCCTTAGGTATCCCAATTTCCAAGTCCATTATCAAATTTATATCAGTAGCAACTTCACAAGGCTTTCAACATGGGATATAGATGCTTTTGTGTATTCCACCCAGGGGATTAAAAAGCTTTAGAAAAATGTTGAAAATGCTCAACTGACTTCTTTTCATAAGAAAAAAAAATGGCTATTCTATAAACAGGGGCCTTTTCCACATACATATATTCCTTCAGTATTTATGGCTCTAAAAAGATACATACCTATAGTTCTTTTATCAATGTCTGTCTTTATCTTTTATATGATTATTTTGTTTAAACATGTGAGGTGATGGATTCACACAAAGATCTAATTGTCCAGTGCATGGACACTGGGGTTCAGCTGGTAGCTTGGTGACCTGGGAAAAGTCCTAAAATTCAGGCCCTAAATGACATGGCTTCTAAAGGCTCAAGGTCTAAGAGTGAACTTTTCCAGAATTTCTTGGAATGTGTGTGTTGGTCCTCTGCATATGAATTTCAGCTTCTCAAACAAGTACAAATGTGGAACTTCTTCATGCTGGGTGGTACTACAAAAATATATAGTCTTTCCATCTATTCATTCACGGACTTGGAATCAGGAAAATGGGTTTGAATCTTGCCTCTGATATTTACTAGCTACGTAATCCTCAACTTAGTCCCTTCGGGACTCAGTTTCCTCATCTGTAAAAAGAAGACTTTTAAGGCCTTTCAACCTGTAAGATCTTATGATCCTATATGCAATGCATAGTACCAAGAGAACAGAGACTAGGAGATGTGGAAAATTCTGAGGGGAAAACAGAAGAAGCCAAAGAGCAAGTGAACCTTAGGATGAAGGGAAAGAACGACAGAGAATCTAAATTTGCAGAATGCTTATTTGTATTTCTTTGGAGCAGCTCAAAGGACTTGCACTCTGCTTATGGACTGTGTTCAGTAAAGGTCATTGATTAGTTAAGTATATTGAAGACAATCTCTTTTTCCCCACCTCCTCTGAAGAAAAGGTTAACATTATTATACCCATTGTAATCAACTCACACGCGTATTGCATGCCGATTATTTATAAAGCAGTGTCTTCAGTGCATTTTGCAAATGAAAATATCAAGTCACATAATGATTAAGGGATGAAGCTGAGAAAAGAAAACACTTTTCCAGTCAATTACTCAACAAGCCTATGCTATACACCTACTGTGCACTAGGTGTGATGCTAAGTAGAGATACAAGGAAAGGTAAAAGGTTCTAATTAGCTTCCCTTTATTCAGATTGCTAGACTATGATATGCCCCTTCTTCAATGTTCCAAGCAGAATACTAGAGAACTCTAAAAGTCTAATTATTCCCCATATGAAAAGAAGGTAGGGATGGGCTAGATATGAGAAGTCTAGGCAGAGCATTAGATGAGGAATCAGATGACTTTACGTCCAGTCTTGGCCCTGCTATTAGCTAGCTCTATGATGTTGTACAAATAATTTTATCTCTTTGAGCCTCAGTTTCTTTATTTGTAAGGTGGGAATAATATCTCTGAGTCAAAGTGCTGTGAAAACCATAAAGCTCTAAATAAACATTAGCTATTAGGACATATTTTAAATATTTGTTTTATTTTATATTATTATATCTTTTTATATTACTATACCATTTTGTTCATTCTGTGATGCATTCCTAGACCATTCTGGGTCCAGGAGTGTGGCTGAGGGTAGAGAAGGTCAAAGTCTAGAGAGCTTTTGTAATTCACCCTAGCACTCTCCAAATATCTCCACAGTGACTGGATAGCTGATGTTAAGAAATCTAAACAAGAAGTGTAGAGTGGGAGGCAGCTAGGTGGTGCAGTGAATAGAGCTCTGGCCTTGGAGTCAGAAGGACCTGAGTTCAAATCCAGTCTCAGACACTTAAAACTCACTAGCTGTGTGACCTTGGGCAAGTCACTTAACCCCGATTGCCTCACCAAAAAGCAAAAAAAAAAAGTGTAGAATGTAAACTCATAATTCCTAATAGGTTTCCCCTAAAGCCTCTGTTGCATGGAATGTATTGTAACTTTTGAATTTCATCTAAATTATGAACTCAAGAATTGTACACATACCCAGAAGGCAGATGTCAATGAGTTTTCTTAAATTGTTCAAATAGTGAGAAAGGTATTGCTTTAAAATTAATGGATTTGTGTCATGTTTCAAGAGGTACAACCCATCTTAGGCACAGTCTGAAAATTGGAAGTATATGGGAAAGGAATCAAAGTAATATACAAAACATCTGAAATAGGTGGACAAATGAGGTTAGAAGATAGCACGTAGAATAAAGAAGGAAGAAGGAAAAGGCACTCATACTTGACTGGTTGACTTATTCCATTCCATGGCATTTAAATCTACTTGGGATCTTAATTATATAATAAATACGATGCTTTAATTCTTTGTTTACAGCCATTCAGTGTTTAAACTGTGTTTTCCCATTAAGGCATCAAGGTCAATGATACGCATAATTAACTAACTGATTTAGTGCATTAATTTTCCATGAAGTTGTTGCAAGGTACAAAATATTGAGCCTTGAGAGATGCCTATTCTATTGTAGATATCATAACGAGCATTGGTTCCTTAATAGGACACTGATGCAATCCATGGCTGGGTTTCTATCTAGTAGAAGCATGTGTCTCTTTAAATGATGATGAATGCTATCTTTGTACTAAGCAGGAAGATGTCATTAAACTGGCAAATTTTGCTGACCTCCCAGGGTTTCCCAGTAAGCACTGCCAAAGGCTAGTGGTGTTCATAAATCCTTATAAAGCTAAGAAGTGAATAAAGCAAGGAGGTAAACCTGATAAAAAGCTATAGAAAGAGCCTAAGGTGAATTGAAGACTAATATACTGAACTGTACAGAAAAGATTTTCTCCCTGTTCTCCACCCTGTCTTTCCCCCTGACCATTGAAATAAGTTTCATTGTTATTTCTTTACTGGCAAAGCTTTGCTCAGCCATCCATATTAAGTCTTATATTTCTCCTATCAATGATTTTTTTTAAATCTCTGACCGCACAGATATTATTTTTCTTCATCTCATTCCAAGGGGCCATAATTCAAGATGAAAATCTTCAGATTGCTGAGAGCCAGGTCAATATCCTTCAACTTCTAACTACAGTCTATATATATATAATACTTATGGCTAAAGAATAATTATCTTAGACCACCAGCAAAGTGAGGGAAACACTGGGGTATTCTGTAAGGGTTCAACTCTGCATTTTGCTCATTCATTTGGTGGTACCTTTAAGAATGCTAATCTCTGTCCTAAGTTCCTTGTGACTTCTATTTCTCTTTATATGATGACTGGTTTTCACCATTTACCCTTCATTATAATCAGTGGCTACCCACATAGAAGGTGCTCACAAATTGATGAGGGGGAATCCACATCTTCTGAGACAGTCCATTATACTCTTTGATAATTGCAATGGCTAGGAAGATTTTTCCTATACGAAAGTTAAATTTTCACCTTGGCAATTTCATCCCATTGTTCATAATTCTGCCTTGTGGGACTAGGCAGAATGACCTTAATCCCCTTTCCATAACCGTCTTTCACATTCCTTAATACCCCACTATGTCTTCCCTACATCTTCTCATCTTCAGGCTAAACATTCTCGGTTCGTCCAATTGATCAAACGGCATTAACTAGAGGCCCTTGCTCATCCTGGTCGTGCTTTTCTGGATATTTCTCTGGTGTATCAGTATTGCTCCTATACGTGATCAGCAGAATTAAATGTGATGATTCGGATGTGGCATAACTAGGGCAGAGAACAGCAGGGCAATCAGTGTCCTGGACCGAGATGGCAGGCATCTCTTAATGCAGCTTGGTTTTGTTATCTTTTTTTTTTCAAGCTACCATATCACAGTTAACTCACATTGAAGTTTTAATCAGTTATGATGAATTATATAAATACTTACTCAATTATTCCCATTGAAACCTCTAGATCATAAAAAGGGTACTTTTATTATTGTCTTTTGTTTATATACCAATTATTTCTGAAAATAAATATCTGTTCTCTTCCCATCCCTCCAATTTTATTTTGTAACAAAGAAAGTGGTTTTGATCAAAATCAACTGCTAGGCACCCTATCTGACAATGTATGCTACATTCTACCATTGTATGTCCCTACCTATGCATTGAGAAGAGGGAGGCATTGTTCATTAATTTGTCCTTCAGGACTGACTGAATATTACACTTATTCTGAATTCAGTTTATTTCCAGTGTTCATTTCAGTTTCAGTATTGTTGTCATTGTGAATACTTGCGCTCTGGTTCTGCTGATTTCACTCTGTATCAGTTTTTTAAAAAATCCTTCCACGTCTCTCTGAATTCCTCACATTCATCATTTCTTAGTGCACAAAAATATTCTATTATTCATATACTACAATTAATTCACCAATATTTATATTCACTAATCCATGACAACTCACTTTGTGTTGTCAAGATGTGCACTTGATTCTATTCCATCTTAACTTTTCCAATAAACTGCCTCCACCATCATCTCTCTCTCTCTCTCTCTCTCTCTCTCTCTCTCTCTCTCTCTCTCTCTCTCTCTCTCTCTTCTTCTTCTTCTTCTTCTTCCATATATTGTCTTATTCACCCTCTTTACTACCCTATTTCCTCAATTTACTGTCTCCTTCCTTGATGCTTTCAACTATGATTTCGTATTTTTCATCCTTAAAAAATCTTCACTTGATCCAACCATCCCCACTAGCTGCCATCCTATATATCTCCTCTTTGTAATTAAATACTTTGAGAAATCCATCTATATTCGGAGCTTCTACTTTTTTCTCTCTCACTCTCTTCTCAATTCTCAGCAATCTGGTTTCTAACTTCACATTTCAATTGAAACTGCCCTCTTTAAAGTTACCAATGATCTCTTAATTTGATAAATTTAGTTGCCTCTCCTCTCTTCTAATCCTCCTTGACCTCTCTAGCATATGACACTATGTATCACCTTCTCCTCTTGAATTCTGTCTCTTCTCTAGATATTCTTGATACTGTTTTCTCCTGCTTCTCTTCCTATTTGTCTCACTTCTCAGTCTCCTTTTCTCCATCTTCCTTCATGTTGAGCCCACTAATTGTGGGTATCCCCAAAGGCTTTGTCCTAAGTCTCTTTTTTGTTTTCCTCTATACTATTTCACTTAGTGATCTGGTCAGTTTCCACAGGTTCAATTATCATCTCTATGTAGATCATTCATAGATTTATAGATGACCTAATCTCTCTGTCGAGCTACAGTTAGGAATATCCTGCTGTCTGGTGGATACCACCAACCAGATGTTACTTAGGCATCTCAGACTTAATATGTCTAAAACAGAACTTACTATTCTTTCTCACAAACTCTCTCGACTTCTGAACATCCCTATTATAGTTCAAGATCAACATTAACCTCCTAGTCACCCAGGTTTACAATCATCCTTTACTCCTCATTCTAGCGGCAGCTAGGTGGTGCAGTAGATAGAATGCTGGTTCTTTTGAAGTCAGGAAGACTCATCTTCCTGAGTTCAAATATGGCCTCAGACACTTACTAGCTGTATGAACCTGGGCAAGTCACTTAACCCCATTTGCCCTAGTTTCTCATCTGTAAAATGAGTCGGAGAAGAAAATGGCAAGCCACTCTAGTATCTTTGCCAATTAAACCCCAAATGGGGTCTTCAAGAGTCAGACATGACTGAAAATGCCTGAACAACTCACTCTCACACATCCAGTCTTTTGACAGATCTAGTCACTTCTAACTTCACAAAATCTCTTGTATGTGTCTCTTTGGCTCTTATCCCCTCTCACCTTAACTATTGCAAAAATAACCTTTTAGCTGCCTCAAGTCTCTCCTTGCTTTAATTCAAATTCCACTTGGTTGCCAAGGTTATTTTTCTAAAGTGTAAGTCTGACCATGTCACCCATCTGCTCAGTGAGCTTCAGTGGCTTCCTATTGCCTCCAAGATCAAATATAAAGTCCTCTATTGGTTATTTAAATATCTTTATATCCTGGTGCCTTTCTACCTTTCCAGGCTTCTTACACATTATTCTTCTCATGCTCTGTGATCTTGCCACATTGAACTACCTTCCATCTCCTCTCATCATCTTCCTTTGCACTGTCTGTCCCCCATTCCTGCAATGCTCTGACCCCTCTAGCCTTTAGTTTCCCTGGCTTTCTTCAGGATCTAGTTTACCTTCTATGTGAGGTTGTATCTTTTGCATGAAACCTTTTCTTAGTTACTAGTGCTGACATTTTTTCAGGTAACCTTCAAGTCTTGCATAGACCAAGTCATTTGCATGGTATCTCTCTCGTTGGAATATGCTCTACTTGAAGGTAGGGGTTTTTTGGTTTGTTTTGCTTTTTGTCTTTCTTTGTATCTCTAAAGCTTAGCACAGAGTCTGGTGCATAATAAGAGCATACTGAATGTTTGGTAACTGACTACTTCTACTTTTTTGCTGTGACAAGAAGTACTTCTATGAATATTTGTTAAATATGGAAAGTAACTTTCTGTCTTTTACTTGAGGTGTACACCTACAAATGGAATTTCTGGGTTAAAAGGCATGGATATTTTAGTCACTTTTCTCACATAATTCCAAACTGTTTTTAGAGTGGTTGGATCATTTAACAGCCCTATCAACAATTTATTAGTGTGTCCCTTAGCCCTCTAACATAAACTTTTTTCTTTTTTTCTCTCCTGTCCTGTGCTGCCCTCTCCTCTCCCTTCCTTTCCTTTCTTTTCCTTTCCTTCTTTCTTTTTTTAATTTCTAATTTCCTAGATAAAACCTCAGATGTTTTAATTTGTTTTTCTTTACTATAACTATTTCCAAGCATACTTTCTTATGATCAGTGATATTTTGTAACTTACCTTTTGAAAAATTTTCATAACCTTTAGCCACTTATCTATTATCTACATAAATTTTTTTTTCAGATGAACTGCTCATCTGAAAGAACGGATGCCTTGCTCATCTGAAACTTATGAAATTGGTTTTTTGAATCCAGAGGTAAGACTTTATATTTATCTTTATTAAATTGCATTTCATTGGATTTGCCCCAATGTTCTAGTTTGTAAATATCCTTATGAATCCTACCTGATCCTGTCATCCAATCTGTTAGCTCTCCCTACAAGTTTTATGCTAGCCGTGAATTTGATAAGCCATCATCAGTTGTGGATTATATTATATATATTATGTTATTTATATATTATAGATCAGTGGATTAATCTGAGCCAACCACAGATCCTTCTGTATTCTACTAGAGATCTCCTGTTAACCTGATGTCAGCTATTCATTGACATGCTTTGGATCTAGCCATTCAACCAGTTCTGAATACATTGAATCACTCTATTTTCTCAATCACATCACTCAATCTTGTAAACTATATTTACAACACTCCCCTGATCTACCAGCATAAGTCCATGTGGAGCATGATCTGGGTGGTTAGGGCATACTGCCACACTCTTGGATGAATATTATCCCAAGCCCTTCTCCTAGCCTATCACATATTGCAACTACCCTGAGGTTCATCGCTGGGTCAGCAAATTCTCTCACAAGACGGGAAAATGATAGTGCTTGTCTCAAGGCATGCCTGCACACAAGACCAATACTTGATGCTTGCCTATGTATACCAGTTTAGTAATCTCATCAGAGAAGGAAATAAGTTAGTTTAGGTAGAGCTGTGTTGACCCTCTATTTTTACAACTATTTTTTCTAAATGTTCATTTCTTTAAAAATATATTCTAACCCATCAGACTTATGGATAGTAGAAGAATTTATGAATAAACAAGAAAGAGAGCATTGTGAGATGCAAGATGGATAATATTATTTACACTGAATGAAAAAGTTTTTGTATGAATAAAAGGAAAGAAGGAAAACAGAAAATTGGGAGAAAATTTATAGACAGTTTCTCAGATAAAGATCTCATATTCAAATGTATAGAGAACTTTGCCAAATTTATAAGAATATGAATCATTCTCCACGTGATAAATGGTCAAAGGATACAAACAGGCAGTTTTTCAAAGAAGAAATCAAAACCATATATACTCATATGAAAGAATGCTCTAAATCATTTTTGATTAGAGAAATGCAAATTAAAACAACTTTGAAATATTATGTAACATCTATCAGATTGGCTAAAAAGTTAGAAGGGGAAAATGCCAAATGTTGGAGGGGATATGGAAAAATTGGGACACTGATACACTGTTGGTGGAATTGTGAACTGATCTGCCCTTTTTTGGAGAGCAATCTGGAGTTATACCCAAAGAGTTATTAAATTGTGTATACCCTTTGACCCAGTAATATCACTATCTCTCAAGATCATCAGTGAAAAAGGAAAAAAAGAAACCCCTATATATTCTAAAATAATTATAGCAGCTGTCTTTGTGATGGCCAAGAACTGGAAATTGAGGGGATGCCCATTAATTGGAGAATGGCTAAACAAGTGGTGGTATATGATTGTGATGGAATACTACTCTGCTGTAAGAAATGATGAACTGGTTGATTTTAGAAAATCATGGAAAGACTTGTATGAAATAATGAAGAGTGAAATGAGCAGAACTGAGTGTGTGGTATAGATTGGAGCAGGGAGAGACTGAGTCAGGTAGACTAATTAGAAAGCTAATGATATCCTTTAGGCAAGATGTTAATGGTGACCTTTATTTTTATTTTTTAAAATTAGTTAATTTATTTTTAGTTTTCAACATTCATTTCCATAAGATTTTGAGTTTTAAATTTTCTCTCCCTCCCACCCCACCTCCCTTCCCCAGACAGCATGCAATCTGATATAGGCTCCATATATACATTCCTATTAAACATATTTTCACATTAGTCATGTTGTAAAGAAGAACTAGAACCAATAGAAGGAACCACAAAACAGAAGAAAAGAAGAGCAATAGTATGCTTCAATCTGCATCAAACTCTGTAGTTCTTTCTCTGGATGAGAAAAGGTTCATCTTGAGACTTCTGGAGATGTCTTAGATTGTTGCATTGCTGAGAAGAGCTAAGTCTATCAAAGTTAATCATCACACAATGTGGCTGTTACTGTATAAAACTTTCTTGTGGTTCTGCCTACTTCACTCAGCATCAGTCCATACAAGTCTTTCCAGGTTTTTCTGAAGTCTGCTTGCTCATCATTTCTTATAACACAATAGTAGTCCATTATGTTCATGTACCACAGTTTGTTCATCTATTCCCCAATTGATGGGCATCTCCTCAATTTCTAATTCTTTGCCACTACAGAAAGAGCTGTTATAAATATTTTTGTATGTGTAGGTCCTTTTCCCATTTGTATGATCTCTTTGGGATACAGCCCTAGAAGTGGTATTGCTGGGTCAAATGGTATGCACATTTTTATAGCCCTTTGGGTATAATTCCAAATTGCTCTTCAAAATGGTTGGATCAGTTCACAACTCCACCAACAATGTATTAGTGTTCTGATTTTCCCACATCTTCTCCAACATTTATCATTTTCCTATTTTTGTCATGTTAGCCAATCTGATAGGTGTGATGTGGTACCTCAGATTTGTTTTGATTTCCATTTCTCTAATCAACAGTGATTTAGAGCATTTTTTCACATGGCTATAGATAGCTTTAATTTCTTCATCTGAACACTGTCTGTTCATATCCTTTGACCATTTATCAACTGGGGAATGACTTGTATTCTTATAAATTTGACTTGGTTCTCTATATATTTTAGAAATAAGGCCGTTATCAGAGACACTGGTCATGAAAATTCTTTTCCAGTTTTCTGCTTCCCTCCTAATCTTGGTTGCATTGACTTTGTGCAAAAACATTTCAATTTAATATAATCAAAATTATCCATTTTGCATTCTATTATATTCTCTATCTCTTATTTGGTCATAAATTCTTCTGTTCTCCATAAATCTGACAGGTAAACTATTCCTTGCTTTCCCAGTTTGCTTACAGTATCAGCCTTTACACCTAAATCATGTACCCATTTCGACTTTATTTTGGCATATGGTGTAAGATGTTGGTCTATGCTTAGTTTCTGCCATACTTTTTTCCAGTTTTCCCAGCAGTTTTTGTCAAATAGTGAGTTCTTATCCCAGAATCTGGGGTCTTTGGGTTTATCAAATAGTAGATTACTATAGTCATTGATTACTGTGTCTTGTGTACCTAAACTATTCCACTGATCCACCACTCTATTTCTTAGCCAGTACTAAGTAGTTTTGACGCTTGCTAATGGTGGCCTTTATTAAGGTGGGGACAGAAAGGGTCAGATGTGAGAAATGCTGTGAAGCTAGAAATGGCAAGATTTTGTAGGTGATTGGATATGTGGGATAAATGAGATTGAGAAATAGAAGATAACATGGGGGTTGTGAAGATGGAGGGCTTGAAGAAAGATGGTGAAGTTTTTGCTATAATCAATAGTCAGAACAAGCACAGAGAACATGTTGGACATGAATTAACTTTCTTTTTCCTTTAGTTCTTGTGTTTACAATTCACATTCAAAGTATAAACCCTGTAATTTCCAGAGACAAAATTACATTATCAAGAACACTTCATTAGTGGAAAATACTCCACCCACATAGTAGAAACTATTGGCTCCTACTACACATTTCTTCTAGAAGAAATGAAGACAACATGTTTGTTCCAAAGCCATGAAACCATAAATCAAATTCTTCTTTTTCCAGAAAAATAAAAGAAAACACAACTCAGAAAGTCATCATCTAAACTGCTATTTGGTTGGTACAGAAGTCCTGTGGACAATATGAAGAGACATCCTATGTTTCATATCCTTGCTGAAAGAAACGACAATTCCCTGGTACTATGTCAGGGCACCAGCATTAGAGAAACATCATCATTAGCATTTAATGAACTGGATCCTCCCAGTGCCTTGTAAGACATAAATTGGGCACCTTTACAAGGTTCATGAACTCTTTTGAGGGCACTGTGCTATGTTTCAGCAAGTATATTGAGTAGGCTGGAAAGTTTGGGCAGCCTTCCAACAGGCACAGGTTAGACAGAAGAAGAACCAAGACCACTCACAATATCCTTACGACTGCACTGGGCAGTATAGACAGAATAATCCTTGACAAATGTCACATGTGACACTTATGCTCTCAAAGTGATATCGCAAATATTATTTTATTTTTTTATCACAACATACCCATGAGACAGGTATACAGAATGCACATGCACAGCTCGTGTTTTTAGAGTGATTTTAATACAACAACAACGAAAAGGCAGATGTAGAGGCCAAAGTAGGTAGATGAAGTAATGGGACTATGAGACAACTTGGTTATGTTAAGTTCAAGCAAAGATTCATGCTACCCTGCCTATTAGAAGGCTTTAGGGTAGTTATAATATTGATAACAGTGATCATTTACATAATTTATATAATAATACAGCTTAGACACTTAGAATGTCTGAAGTTGCCATCATGAAGATGAGTCTTCCTCATTCCTAGGGCAGTGTTCTCTCCCCTTTGCCACCTACCTGCCTTCTGGAGTCATGAGAATAGCATAGGGCCAAACACAGAACCCTAGGGTCTTCTAGCACAGGCCCCTTTCAAAGTTGATATGGAAACATTTACTACTCTTCAGGCCTGAAAAGCTAGGTGATTCAGTGGCTAGAGTGCCAGCCTGCTGCTATCCCTGCAGTCAGGAGGACCAGAGTTCAAATCCAGCCTTAGACACTTACTAACTGTGCAACCCTGGGCAAGTCACATATCCCAGTTTGACTCAGTTTCCTCATCTGTAAAATAAGCTGGAGAAGGAAGTGGCAAACCAAATTCCAGTATCTTTGCCAAGAAAACTCCAAAAGGGTTCATGAAGAGTCAAACATAACTGAAAAATGATTAAACAATAATAAAAGCTATAATAATAATAATACCACTGGCCATTTATGCAATAATAGCTATTATTTATATAAAACCTAGTATGTGCCAGGGACTATGCTCAGTGCTTTACAAATACTATCTCATTTGCCCCTCTAAACAACCCTGGGAGATAGGTTCTGTTTTTGTCCCCATTTTACAGTTCAGGGAACTGAGGCAAACAGATATTAAGTTACTTGGCCAAGGTCACATAACCAGTCAGTATCTAAGATTGAAATTGAACTCAAGTCTTCCTGACTCCAGGACCAGCACTCCATACACTGGGCACCACGTAGCTGTGCATTTATACACCACTTTACAGTTATGAAGTGCTTTACATGCAACCAATTCTTTCTAAGATTCCTTATGAATATTTCATACAATCATCATAGCAACACTGTGAGGCAGTCAAGGTTACTATTCCTCTTTCACAGATAAGAAACTAAGACTCAGAGAAATTCAGTGATTTTCTCCAGGTCAAAAGGAAAGCCAGTACCAAGCCAGGATTTATATCCAGTTCTTCCAATTCCAGTTCCAATGCACTTTTTATTAAATCATGGAATTACCTATCATAAGATCATGCCTTTAGAGCTAATTTAGATCTAATCTAGTCCAGCACCCTTATTTTACTGATGAGGAAACTGAGGCCCTGAGGGGGTATCTTGCTCAAGATTATACAGTTATGAAGTGACCAGGATTCAAACATCTCTTCTCCCTCAGAATCCTGCCCTGTTTTCATTACACCAGGTGCTTTAATATGGAAGAATGTTTCTGGTGACCACTGAAGGAGGAAAGAGTGAAGTAAACAGACAGAAGTGAAATGGAGTATAATAGAATTGATAGAAACTATATTGAAGAGGGTTTGGCTGTCTGCATGACGTTAAATATCTGACTGAAAATGGAAAATGTCCATCCATTGTTTTGTATCTCTCCAAATATTCAGATGTTTGATGCTACAGAGAGTCTTTCTAGATATTAGACTTAAATTTTCAGTCTGTTGGCATTATGTAAACGTTATCTCAAAGGCGTTTACCGAGCATCTGCTGCATGCAAAATGCCACTGTGGATGCAAAGACATAGCTTCCAGTGGCCCTCAAGACTCTGTGCTAGGACTCCTCCTCTTCACTTTTTACACTCTCCCTCCTGGTGGCTTTCATAACAAATGGGTTTAATTATCATCTTTATGCTGATGACTTCCATATTTATATATACAATTCCTGTCTCTCCCCCGAGTTTCAATCTTGTATCCCCAATAGCTTACTGGAAATTTCAAAGTGGATGCCCCAAAGCCATCTCGAAATCAATATATCCAGATACAGACACAGACAGACAGACAGACAGACATAGACACACACACACACACACACACACACACACATACACACACACACACATACACACACACACACAGAGCTCATTTATCTTTGGCACCAAACCTAATCGTCTTCCAAACTTCATTATTTCTGTTAAAGGTACCATCCTTTTAGTCTCCAAAGTTAATAACCTTGGCATTATCCTCAATCCATATTCTCCCTCATTCCATATATCTAATCAGGTGACATCTTTTTTTTTTCTACCTCTATAACATCTCTCACATCTGACCCTTTTCTTCAACTCACATGACTACCACTTTTTGCCTATATTATTGCAACAGGCTCTTACCTTTTGTCAAGATATTAGGAGACATTTTGTTTTCCAGAGTTAAGGCCCAGCAAACAAGCTGTGTCCTGAGCTTTGCATAACAACAATCATTTGCACTCACCCTCTGGATGATCTCACCCTCTGGCAAAATCACATAATTATCGTATTGCTTTGACCAGCAGCAGGTGTTCTCTGAGCTCAGACAAATACTGAACAAGTGCCCATGTTCTGGTTATGAACTCCTGCTATGAATCAAACTTGTTTCACTGTTGCTATTCTCTCATTGTCAGGGCTACAGCTCACTGCGTAGCTCAGGTCCCTCCACTAGGGGTGGGGCCTCGACACGTGTCTAATCTGCTTCCTTGCTTGCAAGCTGTTTCCCTCATTTTGAAATTAAACTTCTGTTTGATTCCTGACTCTTCTCTCTAGCTTGCTCTCTATTTGATTCTGGCCATCCACAGGTTAGAGGCTGATTTGGTCTGGTAGACACTTCAAATTCAATTTAGTCCCTGACTCTCTCAACTATTTCTCTACCTCCATTCTGGCAGTTTTCTTACTTTGGCAGTGAATCCACTGCCTGTAGCCTCCTGATCTAATTGGTGAGTTCCTCCCTGGAACCTCCATTTGAGGAAATATGCGTGTGAGCTATGATCATTTCAAACTCATCTCAGCCCTTGACTCTCTTGACTACTTTTCCATCTTGCCCCTATGTGGGTAGACTCCCTTTTCCTTTCCCCATCTTTTACTGTATTGTCTTCTCTCATTAGAGTGTCACCTTTTTCAGGACAAAGATTATCTTTCTTTTTGTATTTCTCTCTCTCTCTCTCTCTCTCTCTCTCTCTCTCTCTCTCTCTCTCTCTCTCTCTCTCTCTCTCTCTCTCTCTCCCCCAAGTAATCTTTCCTTTCCTTTACTCTCCTTTCCTCCTCCTTTTCTTTTCCTTTTCCTTTCCTGAATTGAATCAGTCTTAAATGCCAAGTTAAGGAATTTGGACATTTTCCTGTAGGTGAGATGGTGCTTCAAAACTCCTGGGAATCAGCTCCCTTAAATGTTCAAACTCCAGGCAACAATATTACTTCTGAATCATAACCACTAGAAGACATCAACAAAATTGAATCTACCTTATTTCTAATATCTTGAGGAACATGACTAGGGGAATAATGCAGTATAATGGAAATTCAGGAGGGATCTGAATTTTAAGCTTGGCTGTGACACTTATCAGCACGTGCAGTTGTACAAAGACATCTAACCTTTCTGAGCCTCAACTTCTTTATCTGTAAAATGGAGCTAATAATACTTATAGAACCTACCTCACAGGTCTATCATGAGGAAAGTACTTTGCAAATATACACTAGGGAAATGTGAGCTACTACTTCACTGCCACTTCAGAGTTTAAATGGTTAATACATTTTAAGCCTCTCTTACAGGCTAATGTAAGGGGAAAAAAAAGCACTTCACAGTGCACATATCTCCAAACAACATTTATTTATATTTACTTTTAATATGAGCTATAAAACATGTCTCAACAAGCAGCAATTTAATTGCATCAATGCATTTGATCTGATGAACATCCTGTTCATAATAAATTCTTACCTATAAATACACATGGAAAATACAAATTAAGCCTCCATGTTAAGCTCTGGAAGACTAAGTGCCCCAATTCCTTTTGTACATATCATGAATTTTGCTTTAGAATTATTTGTAAGACCTTAGGCTACAACAGAGTTGTTTGCATATTCTTTGGAATCAGCTTTTGTTTCAATTTGGGAAGTGAGGAGTACTTCAGTAATGCTCTAAGACCAGTGACTTTTACAAGCAATTTTTCTTTTTCTTTTTTTTTTGATCAATTGCTCACATTTTAATTCCCTAAAAGAACTGTTCTTTTCATTATATTGGAGAGAGATAGCATTGCTGCTCTTTATTTCTAGATATTCTTAGTTTCCCAGGAGGAAAATGTGCAGTTAAGACATGATTATTCAGGGACCAATTAGCTCATGGATGGATTTCTAGGTCCTGACTTCTATTCATCTTATCCAGTGAAAATGATACCCCTTTGATATGATGATGATATGATGGCCATCTTTTGGCTATTATCACTTTTATAGCAGTCAAGAATGGTACATTGAAAAGTGGACTGTCTTTAAGGGCAGAAAGCTGGGTTAAACTATTACTTCTAACACTAACTACCTCTGTGACACTTACCCTCTCTGGCCTCAGCTTCCTTATGTGTAAAACAAGAGTTGGACCAGATGGTTTCTGATGTCCCTTTGAGCTCTAAATATATGATCATGAAGGATAGAAGGGATTCAGTTAAAGCTGTAAATTCTATTGATTTTAAGTGGGAAGAAGATTTTACCACTGAGTGTAATAAGGTTTGGAGACATTCTGTGGGGCTTCATTTATCCATGCAGTCATGTTTCTGTTCTTTGTCAACAATTAAGCATAGACTGTGCTATACATATAAATATAAATATATATATATATATATATATATATATATATATATATATACACACACACACACACACATATATACATATATACACATATATACATATATATACATATATACATATATACACATATATACACATATATACATACTATATATACATATATACACATATATAAATACATATATATATATACATATATATATACATATACACACACACACCCCTATGTGTATGTGTGTGTGTATATACACATAGATATAGTGTGTGAATGATATAGTGTGCATATAGTATATAGTATATAGTGTGTATATACATATAGTATATTTATGTATACATATACATATACATATACATACACACACAGTCATAGAGAATTGACAACCATCAATATATACTTGGAAAAGTGAATTATCTTTAGATGATAATTTTAAAAATATTTAAAATTATTATTTATTTTAAACATTCTTTTTAAAATTTTAGTTCCAAATTCTCCCCCCATACCTTTCTGCACACTAAAAAGGCAAGAAATATATCAATTAGACATGTGTAATCATACTAAACATATTAGCCATATTTTTTAAAAAGCAAGTGAGAAAATTATACTTCAATTTGCACTCAGAAATTATTGGTTCTTTCTTTGTATTTGGATAGCATGTTTTCACCATGAGTCCTTTGGAATTGTCATTGTATCATTGTATTGATCAGAGTAGCGAAGTCTTTCACAGTTGATCATTTGGATAAGAATTTTAAAAAGGTATCCTGTAGACTCTAAAGGATAATAAAAGGCTTATGGCCTTTTTCTACAAGAAGAATCTATAGAACTTGATAAAATATTTATATAAAATTATCCTGTCAGGGTGCAGCATCAACATCTTGGCCATTCTCTTAAATTCAACGAGTACTTTCATTCGTTTATTCATTCGTTCATTCAACAACTATTTAGATTTCTTACTGTATAGAAGATGATGGCATACCCACAGAGAGAAAGATGAAGTCATAATCCCTGTTCTCACAGAGTTTAGAGTTTTAGATGATGTATCAAACATGTACAAAAATAACTATAATGATAATATAACTAACATTAATATAGCATTTACTATGTGCCAGGCACTGTGCTAAGCATTTCACAATTATTATTTCATTTTGGTCCTTACAAAACAACTGTAGGTTGTTGTTGTTCAATTGTTTCAGTTATGTCTGACTCTATGTGATGCCATTTGGGGTCTTCTTGGCAATGATACTATAGTGGTTTGTCATCTCCTTCTTCAGCTCATTTTGCAGATGAGGAAACTGAGGCAAACAGGATTAAGTGACTTGCTCAGGATCACACAGCTAGTAAGTGTTTGAAGCTGGACTTGAACTCAGGTCTTTCTGACTCTAGGTCGAGCACTCTATCCACTGTCACCAGGCTGCCCCTAACAACCCTAGGAGGCAGGTGCTATTATCCCCATTTTACAGATGACAAAACTAAGGCAAACAGAGGACAAGTAACTTGCTCAGGCCACACAGCTATGAAGTGTTTGAAGTGGATTTGAACTCAGGTCTTCCTGATTCAAGGACCAGTTCTCTCTCCCTAACCTCAGATAGAATATGAAAGTTAAGGAAAAGAGGTAAAAACTGATTTGTTATTTTAGAAGAGAGATTTTGGAGATCACTGAAGTGATTCATACAAGAGAATGTATTTTCAGTGTGTAATACAGTTTAGCAAGAACATAGGGGATAAGAAGGAAAGCAGTGGGAAATGAGGTTGGAAAAGTATACTGCAGTCAAATTGTGGAGAACCTTGCATGCTAGGTCAAAGCAAATATACAACAGTCTGTATTCACAATAATGAAATGACAAGTCCTTAAAATAAGTACGAGGAGGCATTGAATCTGTTTCAGAAAGTAAGTGAAATAATCAGAATTCTGTTTAAATAACAAAGATCAATCTGGCAGTAGTGGATAGGATGGAAAGTAAACCATTTTTTCAAGAAGTCTGGTGGTAAAAAGAATGAAAATTTTCAAAGAAGCTGACAGAGGGTAGTAGGGTCAAGGAAATGTTTATATATCCATATCTATACACACATTTATATATATATATATATATATATGCATATATATATGTGTATATATATATATATGCATATATATGTATATACACACACACACACACGTCATATTAAATGAGTCTAAGAAATCATAGATTATGTTATTCCTTTTTTCTTAAAAACGTGGACATTCCTAACTTTTCACCTATATACTTAGTTTGTGATCTTTATTTTAAAAAAATCTTTTTAACAGCAATATTCTCCCAGTGATGCTGTATGCTCAGCCTCAGAAGAATAAAAATTGCCTGTGATCTAAAGAGTGATGTAGAGATGTGTTATGAGCTGCAACTTTTTACCAATAATACTTTGTACACAGGTAGCAGTGTAAATGATACTCCCTTGATAGGTATGGTTGAAAAGGCAGATGAGGTCTTTGTGTCATTAGTTTTACTTAACTCTTTTGCCTTGTTACAAGAGAACTCTCATGAAATGGGAGTAATTTGTCAATGCTTATAATGTAATAATAATATTATTTATATAGGGCTGTAAGGTTTGTGAAGTGCCTTAAAAATATTATCTCACCCTCACAACTCTAAGAGGTAGGTGCTTTTATTCTCCCTATTTTACAGATGAGGAAACTAAGGTAGAGGTCATGTGACTTGCCCAGCCTCATGTAGCTGGCAAATGTCTGAGGCTGGATTTGAACTCAGGTCTTCCTGACTTTAAACCAAGAATTCTATCCATAATTGTAAAATTTAAAAAAGAAAAGAGAAGAAAATGTAATGGACCAGTCATGAAGTGACAGTGAGGACTAGCAGAAAAATAATGTCACACTAGAACCATGAAGTGTCTTAAGGGTTGGCCAGATACTGTTGGAGATTTAGAGAAGGAAATAGAAAAGAATCATGCAGGATGAAAGGAAACAGATGGGTGGCAATCTGTGCTGATGGAGGTTATGTCCATAATGTTGAGATCATGAATACATTGGCATGTTGAAGTGTAAAAACAGATATATGTTAGTAGGAAGGGAACAAGTCAATGAAAAAGGAGACATTAAAGAGGTCAGGGAGGGAGGGAGGGAGAGAGGGAATAAGCATTTATATAGTGCCTACTGTGTGCCAAGTATTCTGCTGAGTGCTTTGCACACATTATCTTATTTGATCCTCACAACATTCTTGTGAGGTAGGTGCTATTATTAGGCAGACAGAGACTAAGTGACTCATTCAGGGTTACACAGCCAGTAAGTGGCCGAGGCCCCATTTAAATCCAGGTCTTCCTGAATCCAGGCCCAGTGCTTGAGAAGTGGGAGGAAATGAGTTTGAGGATCAAGTAGACAGATTAGTATTGGCAAGGAAAAAGGATACTTCTTATGGTTCTTAATTTTTTTCAGTAAAATTAAGAGGGTGTTAGACCTCTTGATAGATGAGGAAGGAAAACTAGTCATACTCTGTTTTACAACCTGCATTTGGGGAGGTTACATGTCAAAGGGTTCGGTGAAAAGAAAGGTATGATCTTGTGATCTAAAAGTCAGTAGGTAAAACCAGCCAAAGTATAATGGGAAACTCTCAAAAATTAAATTCTGATAATGAACATAGATGATTCCAATGAAGAAAAAAGGTGAGGAGTTGTATAAAGAGATTGATAGGGATATACAGAGAATTGATTAAGTGACTTAAATTTTTAAGAGACATGTAAGGAATGAGGAAATGAGTATTAAGTGAGGTTTAATAAAACAGGGTTGCATGGTCCTTAAGAACAGTGTCAGGAGTGATAAAGCAGTTTGAGTATATTGGAGAATAAGAGAAGCTGGAGAGAAGGCAAAATAACTTAAACATTTTTTTTTTTGCTTCTTTATTGAGAACAGCAATCAGATGGGAAAGGAGAAAGTACTAATGGTTAACAAGGAGTTGTAACCTCAAGGTAAGCAATGAAATTGTGAGAGAACCTTAGCAACCCTCAAGGAATTTAAGTTATCAGGCTTGGGTGAGCTCCACTCCAGGACACTAAAATAAGTGGTGGGTGTGATTGTTGAGTTGCTATTAATGATCTTTGAAAAACCATGCAGAATGAGAGAAGTGCTCCATGGCTGTAGATGGGTGATTGCTACGATTATCCCTCAACACCCTCCATGCCCCCCAAAAAAGGGAAGATGGTACATTGGTAAACTACAGGCTGGCTTGACTTTGCATCTAGTCTGGAGAATAAAAGGTTTGGGAGTTCAAGACTGAAAGGATGTTAATTAGAAGAAGAGTGGCTGGCTCCAGAGGGCAGGCCTGTCAGCAATGATTGGGAGTTGCAGAGGCAGATTCTGGCTCAATGTAAGGCAGAATTTCATAACAATTATAATTGCTCAGAAGTAGAATGGGCCACTTCAGCATATAGCTGGTTCTCTGTATGAAAATTCAAGGAAAGGCTGGACAGCTCCTTTATACTCTTTGGTACAATGGCTGGCGTATAGCAGCAGTTTAATAAACACATGTTGATTGTTTGCTTGGTTGATTCCAGTTCATCCATGACTTGGCCTTGATAACCTATGGGTCTTTTTCAAATCTGAGATTCTCTGATTTAGGGATGAAGGAGGCTGATTAAGAAAGTCCTCTTGGGAGCCAAGATGGAAAAGAGAAGCCAGGAGGTTGCCTGAGCTCTCCTCAGTTTCCCTTGGAAACAACATTCAATCTAGCCTCTAAAATAATTCTGGGGTGACAGAATCTGTGAAAAGATGGAGTGAATCAATTTTCCAGCCCAAGAAAACTTAGAAGGACTTTAGGAAGATCCATCCCACTGGGTGAAAGGGGAGCACAACCCACTGGTATCCCTATGAGCCAGCAGGAGGCTCTTAGCCACAGCACAGTTGAGTAACCAAGACCCCTTGGTCCTGGTCTCAGCAGGCCAGTGGCACAGCAGGTCAGCTTTGAGGCCTCCAGTCCAAGCCAGCAGGCAAACTGCCAGACCTGGAAACCAAGGCACAAGAGACCAGGCCACCCTAGCCCAGTGGGTAAGCCACTAGTTCCAGAGGACCCAGGACAGAAAGCCAGTGACCAGGCCCCAGGCCCCTGTACAATAAGCTTTGGACAGTGCCCCCTGTACTCCAAAAGCAGAACTCAACTTTAAAAAATGAGCAAAACAACAAAACAAAATGAAACATAAAGGAACCCTGACCATAGAAAAACTACTATGGTGACAGGAAAGATCAAAACACAAACTCAGAAGAGGACAACAATGTCAAAATGCCTACATGGGAGGCCTCAAAGGGGAATATGAATTGGTCTCAAGCCCAAAAAGTCCTCATGGAAGAGCCCCTAAAAGATTTTTAAAATCAGGGCAGCTAGGTGGCACAGTGGATGGAGCACTGGCCCTGAAGTCAGGAGCACCTGAGTTCAAATCTGTTCTCAGACCAAACACTTGACACTTACTAGCTGTGTGACCCTGGGCAAGTCACTTAACCCCAATTGCCTAAAAAAAAAGATTTTTAAAATCAAGTAATAGAGGTAGAAGAAAAGTTAGGAAAAGAAATGAGAATTATGTGAAAGAATTATGAAAAAAGAGTCAACAGCTTGGAAAAAGAAGCACAAAAGCTGAGTAAAGGAAAAAGCTCCTTAAAAGTAGAATTAGCCATATTAGAAAAAAAATTCACTGAAGAAAACAACTCCCATAAAAGTAGAATTGGTCAAAGGAAAAAAGAGGCACAAAAGCTAACCGAAGAAAATACTTCTTTAAAAATTAAAATTGGGCAAGTGAAAGCTAATGACTCTATGTGACATCAAGAATCAGCCAAATAAAATCAAAAGAATAAAAAAAATAGAAGAAAAGGTAAATTAACTTATTGGAAAAACAACTGACCTGGAAAATAGATCCAGGAGAGATCATTTAAGAATTATTAGACTACCTGAAAGCCATGATTAAAAAAAGAATCCAGCCAGCATCTTTCAAGAAATTATCAAGGAAAACTGCCCTAAAAGTCTAGAACCAGAAGGTAAAATAGTCATTGAAAGAACCCACCGATCACCTCCTGAAAGAGATCCCCAAATGAAAACTCCAAAGAATATTGTAGCAGAATTCCAGAACTATCAGGAAAAGGAGAAAATACAGCAAGCAGCCAGAAAGAAACAATTCAGATCACAAGCAGCCACAGTCAGAATTGCACAGGACTTAGCAGCTTCTACATTAAAGGACTGGAAGGTTTGAAATATGATATTCTGGAAGGCAAAAGAGCTTAGATTACAACCAAGAATCAACTACCTAGAAAAATTGAGTATAATCTTTCAGGGGAAAAGATGAATATTCAATGAAATAGGGGACTCTTAAACTTTCCTGATGAAAGACCAGAACTGGATAGAAAATATGATCTTCAAATGCAAGACTCAAGAGAAGCATAAAAACATAAACAGGGAAGAAAAAATACCCAATGACATGGTATTCAATAAGGTTAAACCATTTACATCCCTACATGAGACGATAATACTTGTAACTCTTAAGAACTGTATCTTTATTAGGGCAGTTAGAAGGAGTACAGTTAGAGGGAGTATACTTTGAAATGAAGAGGAAAAGGGGAGGCAGAATGGAGTAAATTATATCACACAAAGAGGCTTTAAAGACCTATTACGGTAGAGAGAAGGAATGGATTGAGTATTGTTTGAACTTTACTCTTATCAGATTTGCTCAAAGAGGGAATAACATGCACACTCAGTTGGGTAGAAAAATCCATCTTACCCTATAGGGAAGTAGAGGGAGAAAGAGGAAAGAAAAATGAGGGGTGGCTGAAAAAAGGGAGGGAAGATTGGGGGGAGGAGTGGTCAGAAGCAAAGCACTAGTGAGGAAGAACAGGGTGAAAGGAGAGAGAAAAGTATAAAAACGAGAAAAAGAGGATGGAGGAAAACACACAATAATTGTAACTATGAATGTGAATGGGATAGACTCTCCCATAAATGAAAGCAAATAGCAGAGTGGGTTAAAAACCAGAATCCTAAAATATGTTTTTTACAATAAACATATTTAAAGCACAGAGATACACACAGAGTAAAGGTAAAAGGCTGTAGCAGCATATATATTATGCTTCAGCTGAAGTTAAAAATAAAAAAGTAGGGGTAGCAATCCTGATCTCAGACAAAGCAAAAGCAAAAATAGATCTAATTAAAAAAAAAGTCAAGGAAAGAAACTATAACCTGCTAAAAGGTACCATAAACAATGAAGTAATAGCAATACTAAACATACATGCACTAAGTGGTATAGCATCCAAAGTTTTAGAGAAGTTAAATGAGTTATAGGAAGAAATAGACAGCAATACTATACTAGTGGGGGATCTCAACCTCCCCCTTTCAGAACTAGATAAATCTAACCACAAAATAAACAAGAAAGAAATTAAGGACATAAATAAAATTCTGTAAAAGTTAAATATGATAGACCTCTGGGGAAAATTAAATGGGAATAGAAAGGAACATACCTTTTTCTCAGTGGTACATGCCTTGTACACAAAAATGGATTATTATTAGGGTATAAAAACCTCACAATCAAATGAATAAAGGCAGAAATATTAAATGCATCCTTCTCAGATCATGACGCAATAAAATTACACGTAGGGGAAGCTAGGTGGCACAGTAGATAAAGCTCCAGCCTTGAAGTCAGGATGACCTGAGTTCAAATCTGGCCTTAGACACTTGACACTTACTAGCTGTGTGACCTTGGGCAAGTCACTTAACCCTGACTGCCTTACCAAAAAAAAAAGTTAAAAAAAATAAAATTACATATAATAAATTGCCATGGAAAGAGAGATTAGAAATTAATTGGAAACTAAATAATCTAATCCTAAAGAATGAGTGGGAAAGGGGGTGGAGCCAAGATGGCAGAGTGAAAGCAGTGACTTGCTTGAGCTCTCCTCCAAACCCCTCCAGATACTCATAAAAAATGGCCCTAAACAAATTCTGAAGCAGCAGAACCCACAAAAAGACGGAGTGAAACAAATTTCTAGCCCAAGACAACCTGGATGATTGATCAGAACAGTGTATCGCACCGGGCTGGGAGCACAGCCAGAGAGTGGGCACAGGCTCAGCATGGCCAGGCTGCAGCGAACCTGGAGCAGGCCTCAGAGGACTGAATCTCGGGCAGCTGTGGAGGTTTCCAGACTCCTTAATCCATCAATGCCAAAGACAACTTAGAAGGTCAGTGGGAAAAGTCTGTTTCTGTCGGTGCTGAGAAAGGAAGGCGGGGTCTCAGCTCCATTCCCCAGGAACCTTGGGGGGGGGAGGGTAGCTGCTTCCTGAGCTTCCGGCCCACAGATTGAGGGGGAATCCAGTGGCCGATCAGAGAGGAATTGCAGGGATCTCTTTGCCAGTGCTGAGTCAGGAATCTCTTGCTTTGCCTGTGTTTGGATCTGGCACAGTTCTGGGGCGGCTGGGGTGAGGAGGAGCACTGGCTTGGTGGAGCTTGTAGTGGCTTGGAAGGAACCCTCCTCACAGTTACAGGACAGAAAGGAGTACTTGTGTCACAGGCCAGGAAAGGAGTAAACCCTCACCCCTTATCATACCTTAAGAACTGAAAATTTACAGGTCCCTACAAGTATCTCTGAAAACAGCTGTACAAACCCCTCGAAGCTTGGGACAGTACATTCTCTACATTGGAAGCAGATTCGTACCTTAACGAAGAGTTTAAAACTCAAGTAATTGGCTGGGATCATGAGCAAGCAGTGCAAAAAGAGTCAGACTATATTATCTTACTTTGGTGAAAAAGAAGATCAAAATATACAACCAGAAGAAGACAACAAAGTCAAAGCTCCTACATCCAAAGCCTCCAAGAAAAATATGAATCAGTCCCAGGCCTTGGAAGAGCTCAAAAGGGATTTTGAGAAGCAAGTAAGGGAAGTAGAGGAAAAACTGAGAGTGATGCAAGAAAATCATGAAAAACAAGTCAACAGCTTGCTAAAGGAGACCCAAAAAAATACTGAAGAAAAAACACCTTAAAAAATAGCCTAACCCAAATGGCAAAAGAGGTCCAAAAAGCCAATGAGGAGAAAAATGCCCTAAAAAGAAAATTGGCCAAATGGAAAAGGAAGTCCAAAAGCTTACTGAAGAAAATACTTCCTTAAAAATTAGAATAGAGCAATTGGAAGATAGTGACTTTATGAGAAATCAAGACACAGTAGAACAAATCCAAAAGAATGAAAAATTAGAAAACAATGTGAAATATCTCATTGGAAAAACAACTGACCTGGAAAATAGATCCAGGAGAGAGAATTTAAAAATTATTGGACTATCTGAAAGCCATGATCAAAAAAAGAGCCTAGACATCATCTTTCAAGAAATTATCAAGGAAAACTGCCCTGATATAGTAGAACCAGAGGGCAAAATAGAAATTGAAAGAATTCCCAAAGGAAAACTCCTAGGAATATTATAGCCAAATTCCAGAGTTCCCAGGTCAAGGAGAAAATATTACAAGCTGCCAGAAGGAAACAATTCAAGTACTGTGGAAACACAATCAGGATAACACAAGATTTAGCAGCTTCTACATTAAAGGACCAGGGCATGGAATATAATATTCTGGAGGGCAAAGGAGATAGGATTACAACCAAGAATCACCTACCCAGCAAAACTGAGTATAATCCTTCAGGGGAAAAAATGGTCATTCAGTGAAATAGAGGACTTTCAAGCATTCTTGATGAAAAGACCAGAGCTGAATAGAAAATTTGACTTTCAAATACAGGACTCCAGTGAAAAATGAAGAGGTAAACAGGAAAGAGAAATCATAAGAGACTTATTAAGATTGAGCTGTTTACATTTCTGCATGGAAAGATGATATTTATAACTCATGAGACCTTTGTCAGTATTAGGGTAGTTGGTGGAAAAAAAATTATATGTATGTATATGTAGATAGACAGATAGAGGGCACAGGGTGAGCTGAAGATTAAGGGGTCATATCTGGAGAATAAAATTAAGGGATGAGAGAGGATGATACTTGGAGAAGAAGAAAGGGAGAGGTAGAATGGGGTAAATTATCTCACAAAAAAACAGAAAAGAAAAGTCTCTTACAGTGGAGGGGAAATGGGGAATGTGAAAGGGAATGAGTGAATCTTATTCTAATAGGATTTGGCTTAAGGAGGGAATAACATATACATTCAATTGGGTATAGAAATCTGTCTTACCCTACAGGGGACAAGAGAGCAGGGGGTGATAGAGAGGAGGGCAGATTGGGAAAGAGGGTAATCAGAAGTAAACACTTCTGAGGAGGGGCAGGGTCAAAAGAAAGAATAGAATAAATGAGAGGGCAGGATAGGATTAAGGGAAATAGAGTTAGTTTTTTACAACATGTCTACTATGGACGTGTTTTGCATAATTGCACATGTACAACCTATATTGAGTTGCTTGCCTTTTCAATGAGGGTGGGTGGGGAGGGAGGAAGAGAGAAAATTTGAAACTTAAAGCTTTAAAAGCATATGTTTAAAAAAATGTTTTCACATTGTACTGGGAAATAAGAAATATAGGAAATGGGGTACAGAAGTCTATCCTGCCTTACAGGAAAATAGAAGGGGAAGGGAATAAGAGAAGGGGAGAGAGATAGAAGATAGGACAGACTAGGAGAAGGGATATTCAGAATACATGCCATCTTGGGGTGGGGGGAGCGGGGAGATGGGGTGAAAATTTGGAACTCAAAAACTTGTGGAAGTGAACGTTGAAAACTAAAAATAAATAAATTTATATTAAAAAAAAAGAATGAGTGGGTCAAACAACTAATCATAGAAACAATAATTTCATCAAAGAGAATGACAATAATGAAGCAACATACCAAAATTTATGGGATACAGCCAAAGCAGTACTCAGGGGAAATTTTGTATCTCTAAATGCTTACACGAATAAAATAGAGAAAGAAGAGATCAATGAATTGGGCTTGCAATTTTAAAAGCTAGGAAAAGAACAAATTAAAAATCTCCAATTAAATACCAAATTAGAAATTTTGAAAATCAAAGGAGAGATTAATAAAATTGAAAGTAAGAAAACTATTGAATAACATAACAAATAATAATAACAAATTTCATGATTTCATGAAAAAATCAATACAATAGAAAACCTTTTTATTAATTTGATTTAAAAAAAGAAAGAAGAAAACCAAATTACCAGTATCAAAAATAGAAAGAGTGAATTCACCTCCAATGAAGAGGAAATTAAAACAATAATTAGAAGCTATTTTGCCTAAATGTATGCCAATAAATCTGACAATCTAAGTGAAACGGATGAATGTTTATAAAAATATAAATTGCCAGATTAACAGAAAAGGAAATAAAATATTTAAATAATAACATTTTAGAAAAAGAAATTGAACAAGCCATCAATGAATTCCCTAAGAAGAAATCTGCAAGATCAAATAGATTTAAAAGTGAATTCTACCAAACATTTAAAAAAACCAATTTATTCCAATACCATATAAACTATTTGGAAAAAAAGGCAAAGAAGGAGTTCTACCAAATTCTTTTTATGACACAAATATGGTGCTGATATCTAAACCAGAAAGAGCCAAAACAGAGAAAGAAAATTATAGACCAATTTCCCTAATGAATATTGATGCAAAAATTTAAACAAAATATTAGCAAAGAGATTACAGCAATTTTTCCTGAAGATAACATGCTATAACCAGGTGGGATTTATACCAAGAATGCCGAGCTGGTTCAGTATTAGGAAAACCATCAGCATAAGTGACCAGATCAGTAACAAAACCAATAGAAATCATATGATTGTCTCAATAGATGCAGAAAAAGCTTTTGAGAAAATACAGCATCCATTCCTATTAAAAACACTAAAGAGTATAGGAATAAATGGAGCTTTCCTTCAAATGATAAGTAATATCTATCTAGAAATGCTGATGATTTATATGGGTTTATTTTATAGCCTGCAACTTTGCTAAAGTTGTTTATTATTTCAAGCAGTTTTTTACTTGATTCTCTAGGATTCTCTAAGTATATCATCATATCATCAGCAGAGTGATAGCTTTGTTTCTTCTTTGCCTATTCTAATACCTTCAATTTCTTTTTCTTCAAGTAGTATCTATCTAAAATCATCAGCAAGTATTATCTGTAATGGGGATAAGGTAGAAGACTTCCAGCAAGATAAGGGATGAAACTAGGATGCCCATTATCATCACTGTTATTTAATATTGCACTAGAAATGTTATCTTTAACAATAAGAAGAAAAATCAAAGAAATTAGACTAGGCAATGGGGAAATAAAACTATCACTCTTTGCAGATGATATGTTGGTATACCTTAGAGAATACACTAAAAAAACTACTTGAAATAATTAACAACTTAAGCAAAGTTGCAGGATATAAAATAAACCCACATAAATCATCGGCATATCTATACATTACTAACAAAGCCCAGCAGCAAGAGATAGAAAGAGAAATTCCATTTAAAGTTAACTATAGACAGTATAAAATATTTGAGAGGCTACTTGCCAAGACAAACCCAAGAACTACATGAATACAATTACAAAAACATATTTCACATAGATAAACACAAATCTAAATAACTGGGAAAATACCAATTGCTTATGGGTGGGCTGAGCTAATGTCATTAAAAATAATCTATAAATATATATAACACTGTGCTATACTTGTTGGTCCTATGTTTCTCTGAGGGTGGATAATATCTTCCTTCCTAAGTCCACATTTTTCTATATTTTTCTAAGTTCACTGACTCATCATTCCCTACACCACAGCACTATTCCAATCTTATACTGTCTAGTTATTTTAAATAGTTTATAGCAATATTGATTAATATGGCTGACATATAGTGTAGTTTCTCTATTTTTCTCTTTTGATTAAATCTATTTTAGCTTTAATGTTTGAGATCATGATTATTATCCCTGTATTTTTCCCCTAATAAATTCTACTCCTGATCTTTTATGTTTGTGTGTATCTCTTATTTCCTATCCCTCCTGACTCCTCTACTTTATTTCTACCTACTACCTTGCCCTCCTATTACTTAATCTACTCTCCCTCCAAAAATCCCTTCCTTATCCTCTCCCTTCCACCCTTTCCCCTTATCCTCTTGTTTCTATCTGAATTTTGAAGATTTTATTAACCTTCCAAATATGTGTGTTATTCCCTCTTTATCCCATTGTCATTAATCTCTTTGATTCATTAAATTAAAAAAGTTTTGCACAAACTAAACCAACACAACCAAGATTTGAAGGAAAGCAGAAGGCTCGGAAATAATTTTTATTGCCAGTATTTCTGATAAGGGCCTCATTTCTAAAATATATAAATAGCTGAGCCAAATTTATAAGAATTTAAGTCATTCCCAAATTGATAATTGGTCAAAGGACACGAACAGGCATTTTTCAGATGAAAATAAAGCTATCTTTAGTCATATGAAAAAATACTCTAAATCACTATTGATTAGAGAAATACAATTCAAAACAGCTCTGAGGTACCACCTCACACCTATCAGATTGGCAATATGACAGAAAAGGAAAACAATAAATGTTGGAGAAGATGTGGGGAAATTGGGACACTAATGCATTGTTGGTGGAGTAGTGAACTGATCCAACCATTTTGGAGAGCAATTTAGAACTGTGCTCACAGGGCAATCAAACTGTACATACCCTTTGATCCAGCAATACCACTATCAGGTCTGTATCCCCAAAAGATCATAAAAAAAGGAAAAATATCTCCATGTACAAAAATACTTATAGTAGTTCTTTTTGTGCTGGCAAAGAATTGGAAATTGAGAGGATTCCCATGAATTGGGGAATGGCTGAACAAGTTGTGGTATATGAGTGTAATGGAATACTATTGTGCTCTAAGAAATGATGAGCAGGCAGACTTCAGAAAAACTCTGGACTTACATGAACTGATGCTGAGTGAAGGGAGCAGAACCAGGAGGGCATTGTATACAGCAACAGCAATACTGTTTGATGAAGAATTGTGAACGACTTAGCTTTTCTCAAAAATATAATGATCCAAGACAATTCCAAAAGACTCATGACGGGAAATCCTATCCACATCCAGAAAAAGAACAATGGAGTCTGAATGCAGATGGAAGCATACCATTTTCCTTTGTTTGTGGCCTTTCCTTTTGTTCTATTTCTTTGACAACATGATTAATGTGGAAGTATGTTTACATGATTGCACATGTATAACCTATATCAGATTGCTTGCCATTTTGGGGAGGGGGAATGGGAGGAAGGGAGAAAAATTTTGAAACTCAAAATCTTTATATCTATATCTTTCTATGTAATTGGAAAAAAATAAAATACTATTTACCCCCTCCAAAAAAAATTGAACCCAATACAAAGTTTAACTTTCTTTTCACTGATTTCCTTTTTAAAAATGATGTTTTACTGATATTTTTTCTGTGTCTGATCCCAATAACTCCCCCTCAATACGACTCATTTTTTAAACAAAGAAGTGCTATTAAGCAAGTAAACTATCACATTGATGATATCTGATAATGTATACTCCATTTGAAGTAACAGCTTTCTAATAAAATGCCAGAAATATATTTCATCATCAGTGCTCTGGAGTAAATGCTGTATATGCCATTGATCTGGATGAGAGAGAGAGAGAGAGAGAGAGAGAGAGAGAGAGAGAGAGAGAGAGAGAGAGCGCTTTTACAAACTTGATGAGCTCTAAGGGCTGTGAGCCTGTGTATAGGACTTTCTTTTCATTGCATCTTCCTATGAATGGCACAGAAAAGTCTCTTAGCTTTCAGCTCCCAGGATTCAATGATGAGGCTGCTTCTCAAATAAATTAGTGGCTTCTACTATTATGGGATGGACTATTCTGAGAGGAGATACCCATTTGAGCTAGGCTATTCTTTCACACACACACACACACACACACACACACACATGCACACATCTATACTCTCTCTCTCTCTCTCTCTCTCTCTCTCTCTCTCTCTCTCTCTCTTTCTCTCTTCTATCCCTTTGACCTTATCTGTGAGATCCAGAGAGCTGTAGAAGCAGATCAATTTTCAGGAAGAGGTGGAAGGAGAACTCTGTGCATGGAATTTCAACCTCTCAGGAGCCTTGGGAAGAAAAGCACTTCATAGAGGCAGAACTACTCTCTTCCCTTCAGCTTGAGAAGAAAGCTTCTAGACAATGTTGAGTCCCTGACCTCAGCCTTGAATTAGCAGTAGCTTAGGTCCCAATCATGATCATCTAGATGGCTTGGTGTCTGGAGCAAGCACTTGCCCTGGAGTCAGGAAGGCTTCAGTTCAATTTGACTTAGACACCTACTAGCTGTGTGAACCAGGGTGAGTCATGGGTTGCTTTGAACTCCACCATGTGGTTGCTCTGACGATATACTAAAACATTTCATTTGAACTCATCCTCATTATCATCTGAAACCAGCCTCAGTCAGCCTGACCTCTTTGGGACCCTATTGATCTGTATTGTAGCACCCCACTTATAATTTGACTCTTAGACTGTTTTTCAGGCCTTATCGTGCATTAGCTCTTTAACATGCCATATGTTCAGGCCAATCTCTCCTCCCCCAGTGTCTTTGCAGTGGCTGCTTCCTATGCCTAGAATGTACTTCTACTGATCTCTGTGTAGTAAGAATCCCTGGCTTTCTTAAAGTCTTAACTCAAATATCATCTCCTACATGAAGCCTATGCCAGTTCTCTCCTGCTTTATCCCTCACATTTACTTCATATTTATTTTGTATACATATTTTCATATAATTTCTTATCTGTGTATTTAGTGCTCCTCTCAAATAGAATGTAAGCTCCTTAAAGGAAAGGCCTGACCCATTTTCATCTTTTTATCCTTAGGGCCTAGCATTTAATAAATGTCTGTTAAATAAATCCATGAATAAATCAATTAATTAATCGACACACATTTACTCAGCAGCTACCGTTGTGCAAGACAATGAAGATAAAAACACAAAACATTAATTGAAATAACTTTTGTCAAAAGCACAAATTCTAGTGGGGGAAACAAGTTGGGTTTATCTGAGTATAAAGAAAATAAATAGAATATGGGGAGCACTAGCTATTGATGGTTCAGGAAAAGCTTTGTGTAGAAAGCTGGCAGCTAGGTCGTGCAGTAGATAAGAGCACTCAGCCTGAAGTCAGGAAGACATCTCAAAAAACGGTGGTATTTTTGAGAAAAATAGAGAATTTTGGTAGATAAATGACTTCTGGGGAAAAGATAATGGGTTTGCATTTGTACCTGTTGAGTTTGAGACATTTCTGGAACATCATGTTGGAAATATCTCAGAGGCAAATTCTGATGTAAGATTGAAGTGTGGGAGAGAGAATGGGCAGAGTGTATGAATCTGGTTGTCACTGACATAGAGATGATGATTAAATCAATGGCAGCTTACATGATGACCAAGAAAACTAGTATAGAAGGAGAAGAGAAAAAGGCCAAGACTGAGTCTTGGATCACAAAGTATGAGGACTGAGAAAAGGCTATCACATCTGGCAGTTAAGAAATCTAAAATAACTTTATTGAGAGTGATTTCAGTTGAATGATGAGGTTGGAAGCAAGATTACAAAGGGTTGAGGAGTATGAGAGGAGATGAAGTGGTGGCAATAGCTTTTTCTGGGAACATGATTGAATGGCTCTCCTGAATATTATCGATTCTTACCAACTCTGGGGAAAATGGGATCCTTGTGACTCTGTAATGCCCAAGTTAGAGAACATCCAGAGAAAATCAAAAGCATGGCTCCTAGGCCAAACCTATTTCTTGTACATTGCCCCATTGGTGCCTAGGTGGGACATCCTTTCCCTAGTTCAGCATGCACTTAGATCATTCAGGAAGATATTCTTTTTCCTGGTCCCTTCGAATTCTTTCGGCTGTAACTGAACTAAAAACAACCTATAGGCAGAAATTTTTTGTATCTAGGTGCAAACTGATAGTCATAAATCTCAGGAACTGAGCATGTCATTATCCACAGCACTGACATATCCTTCTTGGCAGCATTGTTTGCTTTCAGAGATTCATTTGATTTGTGAATGTGCTTAAAACTTTAATCAAAGATGGAGAGAAGGTCAGGAGAGACACCCAGCCGAAAGGAGGTATTGGCAGCAAGGGCACATTTGATTGTTTTCACTTCTTGCTCAATTTTTACAGTATTTTTTGCCTTGATAAAATTGAAAATGCTTTCCTTACAGAAGGTGATAAACCTATCCTGCAATGATGAGGGTCTGCTCTTGGAATTGTTTTTCCAGGGGCGGTGACAGATTTGCATGGATACATTCACACTTTCACCCAATTCCTTTTGTGACCGACCACTGTCACAAATAGGTGAGACAGCTGGAAAAGGTGGGGTTGCAATTTGTAGCCACAAGCCTGAGATAATTTAACTGGGTCATAGAGGGTGTGAATCCAATACCTTGGTTTCATTAGCGATGCTGTACTTACAAAGCTATAAAAGCAGACATGGGCAAAAGCACTGGTCTGCATTTAATTACAAAATGCTTGACATTTATGATGGCTCTGACTATAGAAACCCATTTTGCACCTGAAAGAGTTACATTGTAATTCTGTCCTCATGCTCAAATCTGATTCTTGTTCTGAACAGAAACTATGCCTGACTCAGATTTTCCCAAACATTTTGAAGCTGGTTTGTATTGAAGCTGTCCTCTAACATCATTTGGCCTTTCTTGAAAGACAAAACTTCCTCATAAAATACAATAGACTCCATTTGGTTCAATAGCTTGCGGGTCAAAATAATAAAGTGGCTAGTGAACATGGAATTTTTCAGAGGGTACCTACAAATTCAGTACACCTAAAGGGTCCTCACCAGCTTAACACAATAGTTCTGAGAGATGCAAGATGTTTGTAAGAAGATGCTTCTTAAGCCCACTGGCTTTGATAAAGTGCACAGAGAATATTCAAGGATTTTTTTAGACATCTCTAAAACATCTCTGAAATCCTGAAACAATTATTTTGAGAAGCAATGTTTGTTATTTTTGTAGGTTTCTTTTGTGTGTGTGTGTGTGTGTGTGTGTGTGTGTGAGTTTGAGCTTGTAGTCTTTAACAAAGGGATCTGATTTTTATAGACCCTGAAGTCTGCGCTGGAATAAGAAGGGATTTAGTGTCTCCAGGGACCTCACTATCTTCACCCATGGCAACTAAGTTAGAACAGCATCTCACTGCATCAATCAGCTTCAGTGACACCTTAGCCCATTCTTACCCTAATTAATGATAAATCAACAGACAGACAGGTGACAACAATTATATTCTTTTACCTTATCACTAGGGCTAGGAATAGTGGCATGGGATTTTACCAAGTCACCTTGTGATTCCTGAATTTTAATTTCATTCCATTGAATTTGGTTTCACACACACACAAACACAAACACACACCCACCCACCCACACACGGAGGTAATGCATATGTAGGCTTTTTTGGGGGGGGTGACAGCCAGTTACATATGTTACAGAGAAAAGACTGGGATTTCATCCAAATCTACTGGAGTTTGAATTTAACCTGCTGGCTCTTCTCTAATTCTCTTCCTTCAATTCCACATGCTAGTCCACTCATTTATTTTCCTGTGGTTGAGCACATCTCCTCTCTGTCCTCTTTGTTTCCTCCTACTATGGCTGCTTCTGTGCATTCTTCCTAGGAGCACTTAAAAAATGATAAATTATCCCATGAATAATAATGATCTCAATTCTACTAGTGAATTACAAGTAAATAGCCCACCCTTTATTCTTTATTGGTGCCCTAACTGTTAAGTTTCATGAGGAAAGATATATCTAATATATATTTGTATATATATATATATATATATATATATTTATCTATCATCTATTATCTATCCTTCTAATCTATATACATAAACATGTCTAAAATACCTATTATAATAGTACTCTGAGTTAACATTCAATGAACATTATTAACTGACTGCTAACTCTAGGGTACTATTTAATGAGTGTGTGTATATATATATATATATACACATATACATATATATGTATATGTATATATATATACATATATATATACACATATACATATATATGTATATGTATATATATACACATATACGTATACATGTATATGTATATATGTATATGTATATATGTATATATACACATACACAATGTATACCTGCATATACACACATATATATGCATACACGTATATACATGCACACACATATGTATGTATTATATACATGTATACACACACACACACATGAGGAGGCATTTAGCCACCAACAGCTTTTTCTGCACAGCTCAGTTCTTAGAAAGTATAATGATGAGAGGCTGGGAATTCTCTCTATTCTTATGTAGTTATTCTTTGTTGGGGACATCCTCAGATTGAATCCTCTAACTCCCAAGGTGACTCTGGGACAGTTTTGTATGCCTGCCAATTTATAGACTTCCAAAGAGTAGGCCATTTCCTCCCTGGGTCAATGCCATGTCAACCTTACCACCCATCCAAAGCTCCACTGCAGGAAGCCTACACCCATATGACTTGATTACCCTTGAATCAAATTATATCATCCACAAAAATTTAGTAAGTGCTTGCTGTGCACAAAGCACTGAACTTGTTTGATGCTGTAGAGGAAACAAAGAAACCCAGGATAAGCACACAGCTTTGGGAAGCACTCCAGAGATTTGCACCAAGCTGTTCCTAATCTTTTTAGAAACAGATCCAGCTATGTGATCCACTTGTACCTCTCCATATCACTGAGACTCTGATTCCTCTGATTCCAGGGACTATGGTCTATGGAATTTAGCCTTTAACCATGCAAAAACAATTTACAAATATAATTAGATGATGATAAGTAATGCTTAGTCAATTTGGGCATTCATAGAATTATACACTTAGAACTGGAAGGGACTTTGGAGATCCTCTAGTCCTCCCTGCCTGCTCATTTAACAGGTAAGAAAAATGAGGCTCAGAAGGCTTGAGTGGTTACCCAGGGTCATACAGGTAAGCAGCACAGCTGGAATTCACACTTAGGTTCTGTCATGCCAAACCCAGCCTGATTTACGCAGTATCATGCCAAAAAACCCCATGATAATAATAATTCTGAAATAACAAATAATGAAGCCTGTCTAAATGTTGTCACGCATCTAAAGCCATCAAGGTTAACCAAAGCCTTACAGATAAATAAGGGGTACAAGAATATTTCAATAACATCTATGTTCTTGAAAAAAACATGAAGTTTTTCATCTTGCCCAGTTGCAAGCAGGGATAGGTCAGAAAGAAGATGAAAATTTCCTCTTGGTCTCATACCACATTAGCAGATCACCTTTTGAACCAAATGTAAAAAATTAGTACAAAGTTAAGCTCATTCAGACTGGAGAAACTTTTGAATTAAAATTCTGGACAAAATATTGGCTTAATCTAATTTCATTTGGAGTGGATTCATCTAATACTACAAAGTCTAAAACAGATTTTAGGTCATGTGGCTTATGGTCTCAGCAGGTAAACCCAGACCCAGTGTACCATATCTGGGCAAACTGATTATGAAATGTATGATATCAAAACCAGTATGTCATCATGTTACATGATCTGTCAGACTCTTGCTTCCTAGAGATTTTACTAGTTTTCCCCTGTAAATGATGCATTCTGTTCATTTTTCATAATGACCAATTCTGCTGCAAGATTTTGAAGTGAAAAGACATAGAAAGAAAGCTGAAAGGCAAGACAGCTGATTTGCTTTAGACAAATGTTTTTGATTTAGGAGACACACGATTTCATGCCCTGCCCTGGCCATCTAATTAAAATGAGAAATAGTAGAGGGAACAGGATAGGCAGTTTAGGGAATTGACAATCAAGCAAAAATGAAAAATAAGGGAATAAATATTTTCTAGAATATTCATTTCCATCTGTATTTCATCCAAGTCCAAATGTCAAAGAAAAATAATATCAACAATAACTCAAATAACATTAATAATGTTAGGCAGCGGACACAGAGAATTTAATAGCTGAGGATGTCAAAGTACTATAGAAATGAGTATAAACCCTATTTAAATATGGTTGAGAAATTGCTAGGAGCTTACATGACTTACCAAGAGTTACATATGTCCGGGTTAGAGGTGAGAATATCAGTCCCCAGATCACTTCATGATCCTACAGCCAGGGTCAATTAGGCAGAGACTGCCAGGAACAATCCCAAGATGTAAAAGGGGGTAAAGATAGGTGGACTTATCCTGGGCTGGGCATACCCACTAAAGTGAAGCAGACCTGTTTTAAAATTGTGCTAACTGTTGGCAAGCAGATGAGTTAGGAGGAGGTTAAGCACAACATACAAACTCAAAACCCCAGGAGGAAATATGCTGCTTTGCTGGGAAGGATCTGCCGAGTTCTCCACTTCAAAGAGAACTCGGTGGGGGTGCAGAAGAAGAGAGGAATTTGGATGAACATGTGAAAATGTTTACATGGGTCTAGGAGTAGGGGTAGTTTTGAATGTGTGGAACAAAAAAATAAATGAACTAAAGTATATCGTAAAAGAAAGAAAGGAAATATATTGAAGATGCTTTCAGTAAATAATCAAGGGAGCAGCTGAAGGTAAAAAGGTGTCAGAGATTAAGCACTTTAGACACTGTGAGCTCTAACCCTGGTTCTACCATCAAATTTTTTTTTCTCCCTTGCTGTGTGATGCTGAAAAAAATCTACATGACAGGTCGGTTTGCAACTGTCTCCTCTAATTTTATCAGAAATATATAAGTACATATATATACATGTGTATATATAAGTACGCACATGTATATATGTACATATATTTGCATGTGTATATAAGTACATATGTGTATGTGTAACTACACATGTGTATATAAGTCCATATGTGTATGTGTGTATATATGTATATGCATATGTGTATATACACACACACATGTACAATACTACTTGGCCTAGTCATCACAGCTCTCACAGAAAGCACACGCTTTTCCTATCTTTCATGGAAGGTTTTCTCATGGAAATAAAACACAACTCAGACCTCTGAGTGGCCTCTCCTGACCCTGATGTCAGCAGTCAGACTGTCTGATGATATTGCTGTCATATTATCCTTGGACTTCTTTCCATTTCTCTCCTTTCACTGGCAGGTGAGGTGACAAGGCTGGATCTGGGCACTTCACATCTGGACACAGAGTGGATCCAGATGTTTATGTCCTGTGTGGCTGGGGAGTGAAATGGGTAGGAAAGATGGGAGAGGGTGGATCCTTGTCAGTATCCAGCTGAATGAGGGTTTCCTGTATTCCTAGGAAATCTCAAGTGTATGGAGAAATTCATGTCTCATGACTTTGAGTCATTAGTTAAATATCAAACCCTCAAGTGGTATAGTAAACAGTGGGGCTGGGAGGGTAAGCCATTAAACTATTTACATCATTGAAATGAGCACAACTTAAATGTCTTATTTTATGAAGAAAAGAAAATTCATGGATAACAATAGCATTTGATCTTTCTATGTCACTTTAAGGTTTGTAAAGTACTTTATATACATTACTTCACTTGAGCTTCATCGCAACCCTAGAAGGTAGGTGGTACAGACATTACTATGCCTATATTACAAAAGAAGAAATTGAGGCTTAGGCATGACGAGTGACTTTCTTACAGTTATACAGGTAATAGGTGTCAAAGGCCGAATCTGAACGTGTCTTCCTGACTTCAAGTCCAATATTGTATACACTATGGTGTGTTGCCTCTCCAAAAGAAAAATAAAATTGAAATCAAACATCTATACAATATCCATGCTAGGAATTATCTACATAGCAAGTTATTTACAATGATTTTCAACAGCTAGAGATGGTTCTTTCCACATCATATGAACTCCTGCTATAAGGAACTCCTGATAAGGAAACTCCCTCTATCGATGCAGAGTGACATCTGTTTTTATAATTTAAAGTCTTAGAGAGGTACCAATGGTACTGAGAGAAAGATTAATTGGCTTGTCTTGGGTCTAGCCCCGGACACAGAGCCAATGGGTGTCAGAGCCAAGAGTTGATTCCAGGTTTTCCTGACTAGACCCCACTGCTTCTACAATAGAGACACAATAAAATGGTCTTTGTTTCAAAGAAATGACCTCGACGTCAATGAGGTGATGAGAAGAATCACTAAAGAGAATTCATTAAATGCTTTGAAAATGTCCTACATATTACAAGTGATTAATAATATGAATGTAATATTAGCTGAGAGCAGACATTTATAAAGCCCTTCATGGCTTACAGAGTCACAGAATTTGAGAGTTGTCTTTGCCTTTCTTTGTAGCCTAAATACTTACTTAGCACAGTGCCTGGAACACAGTAGGTATATAATAATTGCTTATTAAATGACTGCAAAATATCCAGCTTCTGCTCAAATACCTCTGAAGAAGGGGAACCCATCACCGGTCAAGATAGGCCATTCTACTTCTGAATAGCTCTGATTGTCCCTCATATCCCCATTTTTAAGCCTAATTTTGCCTGTTGCTCATTTCTACTGATTGCTCATGATTCTACCATCTGAGGCCAAACATAACAAACTGAATTCCTCCTCTGTGTGATAGCACTTCATATACCAGAAGAGACTTCTCTTTGTCAGACCAAACGTCCACCTCCAGTTTCTTCAACCTTTCATTATATGGCATACAATCAAGGTCCTCCATTATAAGGATCACCCTTCTCTGGATACTTTCTAGCTCATCAATACACTTTTCATAAATTTTTTGGTTATTGCAAACATGAATCATGTAGCAGACCTTCCCAAGAAGTTAAAATGTGAGTCAAATAATTTAACATATTGGGAAAATGCTGATTCTGTTTAAACTCAAATGGAAAAGAAATTTATTCACTGATAAACTGTTAAATGTTCTAAAACTGTTGGTGGTAAGTTTAAGTGATATGATTGTTAGCTGGGACATATATTCTGACATATAATATTAACAATAACAATAATAATTATAGTTAGCATTTCTGTAATACTTACTACGTGCCAGGCACTGGGCTAAGTGTTTTACAAATATTGTCTCCCTTTGTCCTCATCACAACCCTGGGAGGTAGGTGTTATTATTATTCCCATTTTACAATTGAGGAAACCATAACAAACAGAAGTTAAGTGACTTGGGCCAGATTCATACTGTTAGCAATTGTATAAAATTGGATTTGAACTCAAGTCTTCCAGACTCCAAGCCTCCTCTTCATTGCATCACATAGCTTCCCCATATATCTACCATGCCTGGAATACTCTCCCTCTTTATCTCTGCCTTCTGGCTTTCCTGGTTTCCTTTAAGCCCCAGCTAAAATTCCACCTTCTACAGAAAGCCTTTTCTAATCTTCCTTAATATTAGAGCCTGCCTTTTATTGATTATTTCCAATTTATCTTCTATACAGTTCGTTTACATGATGCCTCCCTTATTAAATCGTAAGCTCCATAAGAGCAGGGCCTATCTTTTAGCTTTCTTTGTATATCTCCAGCTCTTAGCATAATGTCTGGAACATAGTAGGTACTAAATAAATGTTTATTGATTGACTCACTATATGGCCCTGTGCTTTTCACATATCCTATCTGATATGGATCATTTTTCACTGTTCCAGGTACAACAACACTGTATTCATTTTTACCTCGTGGTAAGATGGGAAGAAACTTAGCTTTAGAGACATAGTACTAACTTTGTGACATTGAGTAAGGCACTTTGCCTCTCTAAGAAATGAATTTCTATACCTGTGAAATGAGGAGTTTGGATTAGATGACCTCCGAGGTCCTTTCTAGCTGGAAATCTATGTTCCTACCTGGGTTATTTATTTATTTAGGCAATTGGGGTTAAGTGACTTGGACAGAGTCACACGGCTAGTATCAGGTCTCAGGTCCTCCTGACTTCAGGGCAAAAAACCAATCTATGAGAGTGTATTAACTGCCTCCTAATACATACATATATATATATATATATATATATACGTATATATATATATATATATATATATATATATATAAATACACACACATATATATATATATATATACATATATATGAGCATGTATTAACTGCCTCCTAATATATATATATACACACACACATATATAATACCTATGTCCAGATAGATATATATCTGTATATCTCTATATACAAATTAAATTTAAAATAGATACAAAATATTTTGGGGGGGGAATTACTATAGCAGAGGTGGGTCTCAAAAAGCTTCATGTAGAAAGTGATCCATGAACTGAGCCTTAAAGGTTGGTTGGTCATTGTCCTTTGTTCTCTAAGAGGACTAAAATGACATCACTATGGTGGAGTCAGGTACAGTGTGTCTGATCAGTGGTTGATCAGACCAATACGAGCTCAGAAGGCTCTACCACAGGTGAGACACAAACAGTCCATTAACTAGGTATTGTAAAAGGAAGACGTGAGGAGGGAGATAATGGGGCACAGTCAGTGGAAAGGCACAAAGATGGGAGGTAGGGTGACGTGAAGAAAGCGAGAATGACAGTTTGGCTAGACTAGAGTGTCAAAAAGGGGGTAATATATAATAAAGCATTCCTCAACATTTAGCTTTTTGGAATAATCCTCTTGAAATCTATGTAGATAACCAATGTTATTAAATAATGTAGTTGAGCTAGAACCATCCCACTCTATGTATATATCAAGATCCTCATCCTGTTTTTGTGTTTCTATTGCTTCATGCTCTTCTTATGAAAACATTTATTTGATACAGGATATTTGCTAGGAGTTCATATGGTTGAGTTGATGCCTAACCAAAAGTGATAATCCTCGATTTGTGATATCTTAATCATTTCCATGGCAACCACCTACAGGTTAAGAGGTCACAAAGAGGATTAAACTTCAGGTAGGAGCAAACAACAGGAGGGAATACTAAGACAAAAAGATCCCAGCACTGAAGAACAAAGAATAAGAGGGAAAAGGGGACAAAAGGAATCCGCAGCATTTGTTTCATTTAAAAATCGTTCCACTCTAAAGTCATATCTTTAAAAGAATCCTCAGGCCTGAGCTTGGCAAGAGACAGATGGTATCTTCTCATGAGGGATCAGAATGGACAAAAATCATATATCCATTAAGAGATTAGAGTTCTCAGTTTCTCAAAGGGCACCCTTTTATCTGTGCTGCATAGGATGAAACATTTTACAGAAAAAATACACCAAGTGTATATACTTGTACCTGGTCATTTTGGGTTTTCATCAAAAAAGTCTTAATATCATCATCTGGAGGAAGTCTTTTGATCTCTAAAGCTTACCTTTGAGGCCACTGGAGGCTACCTGCTGAATCAGCAGTGAATTACATGGGTTTTCTAAGCTACCCTAAGTTTCTAAGCTAATTGGAAAGGATCATCTAGAGCTTTTATAGGGAATATGATCAGAGGAATCTCCAAAACAGAAATACTTTCTCCTGATGCTCTCAGCAGTGGACATCATGAAAGTTTGGCATATCTGACCTGTATGTTGCAGACTATTTATTTTCAAAATTGAGATTTAGCGCCATGACTTCATGATGTATGCTTTGGGGCCTACTTCATGCACCTTCATGGGGGACTCTGCATATCTTGCCCTGGGGCAAATTTGGAGTATGTCCAGAAACATTCCTAGCATGTAGCAAACTGAGGACAATCTTTTTAATTCCGTATGCTTGGGGGGAGGGGACGGGGTGAGTGTACTTACAGAGTAATAGGGGACTATTAGGGGAAAAGGAAGTGGCTCCACCAGCTGGTGTTAAAAAGACCAGAAGTCCTTATACATAAAATTGGTCACTCAATAAACATTTATTAAGCAACTACAATATATCAGGCATGGTACTGAGTGCTAGATAGTGCTTTAAAACAAATGGTAAGCACTCATTATGATTACAAAGACAAAGACTTACCATAGGAATACACAGCAGTTCTAAAGCTACATGGGAGAACTTGAATCTAACATTGGCTTTGGAATGGATCTAAATCTTGCCACTTTCACTAACTACCCATGTGACCTTGGACAAGTCACTCAACATCTCTGGGACTCAGTTTCCTCATTTGTAAAATGATGGGGTTGTAAAAGTTCCCTTTTAGCTCTAAAACTCTATTCCTAATAGGTCTAAAATTGATGACCTTTTTTTCAAGGCTGACCTTAATACTCATTTAAACCTGCATGGGGGCAGAAGTGTGATTCCTGCCACCCCATTCCCATCCACCCTATCTCATTCTGTTTTATCAGCTTAGTACATTGACCATACCCTAGCAATAATTTTTAAACATCCAGACTTTACCAGTGATAACTTCCGTTTCATCATCTCTAACCCCATGGTGGCCTCTCTTTGATAAGGTACTCTTTTGTCTGAATCAAATGCTTCATAATTCCACAGGGAACAGATTAGCTTAGGAGAGCTAAAGGCCCATCCTAGGTCATCACCAACTATGTATTTCCATTCACTTATTCCATCTTCTACCAAAATACTCAATCAATCTGGTTGAAAAATGACCTAACAAAAAAGTCATGAGCCTGGGGGATGCCTGAAGAAAAAAGTGTGGGAAGCTGTGCCACTCTTAATAATGAGACATTTTATGTAATGTTCATCCTGTGTAAACTTATAACTAGTCTACTTTTCAAAACTTTTTGCTCGGTGTCATTGGTTCCGTAATGGCATCTTGGAGATGCTAAAATACTTTTAGAATTCTAGACAAACAATACAAAAAGCAATTAAAACTAATTGTTATCATAATGCCTGACTTGAAATATGCCCAATTCTTCATAATTAAGGAGGTTAGTAGAGAAATATATGTTCCTTTCCTATTTCTAGATAAGGCATGTTTCAGTATTTTGCTAATTGAATAGAAAGTACGGGGTTGCTTTGATAAAGCACTAACTTTGGGGCGTAAGTTAATGGGAATGCCTTTTAGGTAAGAACATCATATAACGTGGTCCTTTTGGTACACAAATACCGAATGGAGCCAGACCCGACTTTAACATCAGTTTTCTGGTGGCAGGAACTCATGCTCTGGCGTAAAAGCACCTGAATCCAAATCCTACCTCTGCTAATGTTTATGTGACTTTAGATAAATTACTTAACCCCCCTGGATGTTAGTTTCCTTTTTTGTTCTAGGCATATGATACTGTGAGCCTAAACAGCGTTACAGGGAAAGCTAGGTGGCGCCATAGTGCACAGAGCGCTGGGCCCAGAGTCAGAAAGACTTACCTTGTTAAGTTCAAATCTGGCCTCAGTGAAGTACTTACTAGCTGTGTGACCCTGGGTGAGTTACTTAACCTTTGCCTTAGTTCCTCATCTGTGAAATGATCTGGAGAAGGAATTTGGAAACCACTCCAGTATCTTTGGCTAGAAAACCCCAAATAGGGTCAGGACCTATGGACGGGACCAAAATGACTGAATGACAACAAATTACCAGTATTATTTCAAAGGGTATGGGCACTACAAATAGCTCAGTGAACCAGAGACCCATGAAAATGGCACTAGCTATTTTTCTTATAGTTTTTCCACAAGAGGGTAAGAAAACCAAAGGATTATAAATATTAAGTAGAGTAGCTTAAAGTAGGGAGAGATATCCCTTTTTTCTCCCAATAATAACAATAAAAATAACAACTAACATTTATATAGCACTTACTACGTATAGGCACTGTGTTAAACACTTTTGATCCTCACAAACATTTGATCCTCAACAACAATCCCAGGGAGGTGGGTGTGGTTATATCCCCATTTTACAGATGAGAGAACTGAGGCAAACAGAGATTGAGTTACCAAAGATCCTATAGCTAGTAAATATGGTCAATTTGAATCCAGACCTAGCATTCTATGTTCTGTACTATCTACCTGCCTCTAATACCATAGAAATACACGTGTGAACACAGGCTGCATACTATCAGACATCCGTCAGTCATTATATTTGGTTGTGGGGGCAGGGTAAGGATTTGCTTATAAGTGACATATGACTTTTGGAATCCACTAATACTGGTGATTTGCAGACTACCTGCTGTATTGATAAGATATAACACAAGAAACAAGTCCATTGCCATGTAGCAACTGTGATTTAAGACAGTACAGGATTCAAATCTACAATAGTAGCCAATAATAATATTAATCCCATGAGGTGTCAATAGGTTCTATGCCCTTCTGATCATTTTATTTAAGTTGTGTTACTACTCTTTGTGGCATGTTGTCTATAAGACTAGGATTTGAGGGGTGAATCTTATTGTATCTTTATGTCCATCAGGGTGAGTATCTACAGATATCTCCCACTAGGCTCTCCTGTCTGTAGGCTGTTATAACAGGCTGAAGCATTTTTTTTTTATGTCGTGGGATGCTTTGGCAGTCTGGCAAAGACTTTGGACTTCTCAGAATGATGTTTTTTAAAATGTAATATAAAATTATATTTATTTATAATATATTTAAAATATAATAAAATGCATAGGGTTATCACTGAAACACATCAAAATGGTTAAAAAAAGTTTATGGACCACCTGAAATCGATCCATGGATCCAATGGATGTCCAGACTCAAGGTAAGAACTCCTGCACTAGAGTCTGAAACTACCACTCAGGGAACTTTCTAGGATGGGGAATGGATTCTAGGCTCAGCAATGAACTACAAACCTGACTAGCTTCTACAGCCATCCAAATATCAGCAACATTTTAAAAAATCATTCCACTTTAATCTGCTACTCTGCTCAACACAGTGATCAATCACAATTCCAGAGGACTGGAGGTTGAAGCATGCTACCAAGACTATGGCTAGTACATATTTAACAACTGACTCTGGTTGGGGAAAAATATGTACTTGTGACACTTTTAAGTGAGATCTCCATTATTATCATTTTCTTCAGTACTTTTAAAAGTCTAGATAATCAACAAAAGAATAAATCAAGCCCTCGATTTGTGCCAATTTCTGAGTGTAAATGCTTACATTAAAAATTTAAAAGTTGGCCAGTTAGAGCTGGCTCTGGTATAGCCCTGCATGTTATTTACCTCCTGAAAAAGAGGTGATGGACTCAGGGGGCAGGCTGAGATATATGCTGTTTGGACATAGCTAGTGTGGAGATTTTTTGGCCTATAGAAGCATATTTGTTACAAAGTTTTGTTTTCCTTTTTTTTTAATGGGGGGAGGAGGTAGGACATTTGTAAATAGATTTTTTGTTAACTGAAAAAAATTAAATTTTAAAATAAAGTAATCTATTATTTATAGACTCCTCAGGCCTAAGCTTGGGCAAGAGATTAATGTGTCTTCTCATGAAAAGTACAGTCTCTGCTGAGGCTATCTCTTTCCTCCTATTAATGGTATAACAGTGGGAAGAAGGTAGCACCTAGTAATAGCAGGACTCTTTCCTCTCCTCTCCCTTCCCAGTTTCTCTCACTCCCATATAACTTGCATGCTCAGCAGGGGGCACAAAAATACAGAAAGACACAAAGGAAAAGGGATGCTAGGGCAATTTTTCAGGGGAGTATGTAGTGGGAGAGGGCACGGAGCCTTCAGTGCTAAAGGCTGTCTGAATGGCTCTGCTAATGAATTCTACTTGCTATACATAATGTACTGCATTTAAAATGAAGAAAAACAGGGAGATGAAAGTAACGACACCCGTGCAACTGACAGTTCTCTGCTAGGTCTGAATCCTGGAAGAAAATACATTACCAAGTACAAGGAGAACATAAGATGGTATAAGAAAGAGATGTGCAGACATAATTCTCTGGGAGATACATAGATCCATCATTTTATGTGACTTAGTAATTCTTCATGCAGAGATGTTTATCACACTTGGGATGACAGAAGGCTGATATACTATAATGTATAAGAACCTCCTAAATCTTCATAGCTTTTTAAAACAGAGGATTAGAGAGAATTATAGGTACAATGCACAATCCATTAAACAGACCCCATAAGGAAACTTATTCTTGCCACCTTTAAACATTTGAGAAATAGCAGGATGGGGTAAACAAAAAACATTAAGAAAACCTGATGTGCTAGAAATTAATGACCTCTAAATTCTCTTCCAGTTCTAACATTTTATTATTCTAATATACTTATTTTTCTGTAAAAGGTCTTGCCATTTATTGTGAAAAATCAGTGCCAAGGTTTGATAAACATCTCAGGAACAACCATATGGCTTGTTTGTGATAGAGCCTACTGAGATTTAATATTAATCTTTAATTAGAATTTATAATTAAATTATAAGGCTAGATCATGCTGCATGAGTAAGTTACTCTTCAGTATCAAGTTGTATTTTTTTAGAAGGTGCATTAACTTTTCCAGTCCACTAGGGTAGTATGAATGAATCCATCTTAATCAATCACAAACATGCATATTCCTCCAATGTATTATGCAGTGAACTAAGTACTGGTGATAAAAAGACAAATATGAAACACGCCCTACCTTCAAAGAACTTCCATTCTGTTGAGGGAAGGATGTATATAAATAGGGAATTGCAAAATAGATGCAAAGCAAATATGATGTGATTTCTTGGAAGGAGAAGAGGACAGTGGTATCTGAGATGGGGGAATCAGGAGAGGTTTAGTATAGGAATTGATCACTGAAGGAAGCTATGAATTCTAAGATGTGCAGATGAGGAGGGAGGACATTTCAGCCACGTTGACAGCCTGTTCAAAGGTACAGAGATGGGACATGAAATGTTTGTATGGAGGAACAGCAAGTAGATAAAATTGGCTGGAATGAAGATGGGACAGAGGAGAGCAAGTCTGGAAAAGTAGGTGGGAGCCATCTTGGAAATGATTTTACAAACCAAATAGATGAGTTCGTATTTCATCCTGTAGATAACAAAGATCTACCCTAGCGTCTTGAGCAAGGGAATGATACGGTCAAACTTCTACTTTAAGAGTATCAATTTGGCAGCTATATGGAAGATGGATCAGAGAGGGAAGAGAATAGAGTCATCACTTTGAAATCATTTAGTGAGTATCACTGCATTATGGGCTATGCCCCTGTGTAATTAGTAACTTGTCTCATGGTCGGATTTTTTTTGTTGTTCGTTGTAGTAACTGGGTCATATATAACTAACTGAATTGTTTATATAACGATGTCCTGATTAGTACATATAATGAATCCTCTGAAGTGAATGCATTATTTGGATTCATATTGCATATTTCCACTGGGCTGGAATGAATTACTATCTTTTATGTAATTATATTCTATGAATAGTGTGAATTCAATATATGTGACTATTTCATAGAATTCATTATTCCTACTAATTGAGACCTAGCTGCACAGTCAACTTGATTTAGTCATTGGAAGTGTTGAAAAGTAAGTCAGTGTGTGTGTGTGTGTGTGTGTGTGTGTGTGTGTGTGTGTGTATGTGTGTGTTTATGTGAGTGTGTGTGTGTGTGTGTGTGTGTGTGTGTGTGTGTGTAAGACAGAGAGAGACAGAGAGACACACACATGGGATGGGGAGAAACAGAGACAGACAGACAGAGACAGAGAGACAAAGTCAGAGACAGGGACACACAAGAGGGAAAGCTGGGGAGAGAGAGAGAAACAAATGAAAGTGTTTTTAGCACTCCTAATGACCAAATCAAGTTGACTACATTGCTAATCCAATTAGTGACACAGGATTCAGTTACTGAGATGAATAACAACAAAAGCATCTAAACATGTCTGTGCAGTGAGTGCATATGAATGTAGCCTAAAATAAGTCATTACTAAATGATTTTGATGTGATCATTCATAGGATCCTATTGGATTGTAAGAGTTAATATTTCTTCTAAATAGCACAACTTTCCTCTGCAGAGTAACTAGCTTACATGGAATGATATGACCTTATGCCTACATACATTCATGCATTTGTTGTTCAGTAGTTTCAGTTGTATCTGTCTCTTTGTGACCCCATTTGGGATTTTCTTGGCAAAGATACTGGAGTGGTTTGCTATTTCCCTCTCCTGTTCATTTATAGTGAGGAAATGGAAGCAAACAGGGTCAAGTGACTTGCCCAGGGTCACACAGCTAGAAAGTGTCTGAGGCCAGATTTGAGCGCAGGTCTTCCTGACTTCAAGTCCAGTGCTCTATCCACTGTGCAAACCAGCTTCCTGCATGCATGCGTACCCATATACAATTTATTGAGATAGGTGGTTTGTATACATTAAACATATTACCTATATTCTGACTTAATGTTTCCATGTCCATGTAAAATAGACAAAGAAAAACATACAATATGGGAAAAGAATTCTTAGATAAGAGTAAAGCAGAAAAATAGTCTGAGTTTTATAGTGGGCCGAAATACAGAGAAACTATTTTTAAAAATAAGAAGACTAGAGTGTAGTAACAGAAGTGTTGTGTAGAGATACTAGATTATAATTTCCACGGGCCAGTGATTGCATCTTCCCTGGACTTTATGTCTTGGCACACTTGGTACATGCTTTGCATATGGTACATATTTTCTTGAATTGAATTCAATTATATAAAATACAAGGGAGGGTGGCTTCTACACTCCTCGATGATTTCATCTTTATCTGTGTCCTGTATATAGCTTTGGTCATCTTACATCTAAAAGGATATGGAAAAACTGGAGAAAACCCAAAGGAGGGCAATGAATGAATAAAAGGCTATGAAACAGATTTACAAATATAAGCTTAAAGGATTTGAAATTGTTTAGTCCAGGGAAAAGGCCAAGGTGTGACAATAATTCTTAAGTACATGAATTATTATCATGAGGAGCGGGCTGACCAAATATTTACCATATCTACAGGAACATGAACAACAGGATGTTGACTTAAAATGTAGCATAAGAAAATTTGTTTAAAATTTGTTTAAACACAAGGAAGAATGGCTTAAATGTTGGAATACTCTATCAAAATGATCTCTTACACTGGAACTATTAAATAATTTGCTCAATTTCTATCCCTGTATATATTTAGAACTAAGACAATATACATTGGTTCCAAGTGGTTCAGGCCAAGTACTGTCTGAAAACCAAAAGTGCCACTATGTGTGATTTCATTCATATCACTGGTTCTGATTCTCAGGCATCTAATTCTAGATATTGAATTTTAAGGGTTTTCATCATAAGGTAGTCTTTAGCCAGGCTTGTGATGGTAAACATTCAACAACTGACTCTCTGAAAATTTACAATATAACTTTTATGTTCAATTTGCATTGTTAACATTTTTCTTAAGCCTAAAACAGCAACAAAGTCATCTTTTTATTGTATTATATTATAGAAATGCTTGTTTTATTTCATAAATTAAAAAAATAAATTAAAATTTAAAAAACATCAACAAAGTCATAAACTGAGCTCTGATTTGTAGTGCTTTCTGATTTCCAAGGTATAAATGATTACACTGAAAATTTAATAATCAGCTCTCTTGAATCAGTAGGAGCTGGTACTAGTACATGTCTGTCTTTAATCCTAAAGTACTAGGTCGTTGAGATGCCTAGCTTTGATAAAATTCTAATTTGTCACTGCTCCCTTATTTGACAATGATAACAGTATATTTCAAAGTATATTATTACCTGCTATTTATCTTCTGTTCTATGAGTCAGAGGATTATAGATTAAGAGCTAGATGGAATCTTAGAGATCACCAAATCTAACCTCCTCCTTTTACATATGGGTAGATTTGAGGCCTAGAGAGATTAAGTGACTTTCCTGACATCACAAGTTTTTAAGCAGAAGAGAGAGAATTTAAAAGTTGATCCTCAGAGTATAAATCCATTGCCCTTTCTAATGACCCATGTTGGAAGAGGTAAACTTCTGAAAAAGTTGACTTTAATTTAAAACTTTCCCTCTGGACTTATACTATATGCTTATAAACATTCTCTTGGAAAACATTTAGATACCAACTTTGATATATTTTCTGTTCATTCATGTAGCTCAAAAAATTTCTTTCCTTTAGAGCAGACAGAGAGATTTAGTGGAAAGTGTGCTAGATTTGGAACTGAAGGACTTAGTTATCAATTCCAACTATGTCAATTACTACTTGTATAACCTTACAAAGCTCTTAATCTCAATTGTTTTCAGTTTTCTTATTTCTAAAATGCAGGGGGCTGAACTACGTAGACTCTAAGGTCCCTTCTATATCTTTACATTTATGATCTTATAATATATGTAGTTATGCTATTAATTTATGCTAATATGAGAAATATTTAATAAATGTTACGAATATGTCTAGAATCCCCTTTTCATAGATTCATATAAAAATCAAGCCAAATCAACAGAACCCATTTGGGGAAAACACTTTGTTGGTCTTGGTGGGGAAATAATATTTAAATAGAACATATTCTCACATAGATCTTTATTGGTGAGCATGCTGAACTATAGCTTTTCTCAGATGGATGGAAAAACTGAAAGAATACAGAAGGCAGAAGCCTGGGAATTTTTGAGCTCTACCAAGGGAAGAGGAGCTTGGGGTACAGACACTTAGTGCCAGTGGCCAGTTGATTAAAATTAAGGGGTGCTGCTACACTGAATTAAATACAATCATGGTTCACTGAGCTGCTTAAGGTATGATCCACCTAGGCAGAATTCAGTGGTTTCTGTTAGTGTCATTGCTATTGGGACTTGGTGAATTTATCTCCTTTCTACTATCCTTTCCTCTGCCTCATCAATACCTGGCTACTGACATCAATTGACCCTTGGGAGTTTTCTTCTCTCTTTAAACTTTTTTAAACTTCTCTCTTTAAATTCTGTTTTAGATAAAAAAAAAATTAGCTGTTTTTTATTGCATTCTGATTGAATCTTTGCTATAAAGGAGTAGACCACAGAATGGGGAAGGAAAAAAGGGAACTCATAGACCCTTCCTCCCAAACTTATTTCCTTGGTTTCTACTTGCACTGAATTATCCCTCACTTCCATTTTTTGCCATTGGCTCTGTTGCTGTTCTGTCCCCACTCTGGATACTGGAATATGTATGGCTTCTTCCTTCTGGCCCTCCAGGGGTTCCATTTCTCTGTGGGACTTCCTACTACACAGCTAGCACTCTTTACTTTCTGTTTCTGTTGGTAACTCAACAGTGTTATGATAAGTTGTGCTATCACAGATTTCTATTAGGTGTAAACTAAATGGGACACACACTGAACGCTGTATATGGGGTTGCAATATACTGAGGGATAGCCCCTTAAAAAGGCTTTGTTCTTTGTAGTGTTTATTTTGACAGATGAAGATCTCCTATTGTGAACTTAAGCATATTACATTCTTGATTTTTCATTTTGCGCCGCTGTTTAAAAATGCCAGGTTGCATATTTCCCTAACAGATGCCAAAGACATGATCTATTCACACTTTTTCAACAGGAAATATCAGTTGTTTTAGACCCCCCACTTTTTCTCACCCCAGACAATCTTGTCATTTCTCATGATTCATCACTAAGTGCAATGTGTTGGAATCATCAATTCAATAACTTTAGACAAGAAACTAATTCTGTAGGCCCACTGTATGTTCTTGTTGATCTAGGTATCTATGTAGCCAGTGGAGGAGAACCTGACTTTTTAGAAGCTTCAACATAGAAATACATAAGTGTGAATGAACATCTTTCTCTCCCAGTGCCTTTTTTCTTTCTAGATTTGAATTTACACCTAGAGAATAAGCTACAGGTATGAAATCTCTCAAAATTTAGTGTCTCATAAAAATATACACTTTTGAGTAAGGATGGTAGCTATGGGTTGGGGGAGCAACCTTAATCTCTCCAGGTTTTGTCTACACAAATCTCCAAATGCGTTTGTCAAGTCAGCAGGCATTTACTATGTTCCAGCCAGTGTGTGTGTGTGTGTGTGTGTGTGTGTGTGTATAGGAATGGGGTTATAATTTGGAAGAGGGCTCAATGGAAAATTGACAAATCTCCCAACGAAATCTATCACTGGAGAACTACTCTGAAGGTACAAGGCTCTGGAAAAGAGCACAGAAACCTTGCACATAATAAACGCTTAATAAATGCTAGTTGAATTGAATTTCATCTCTGTATATTTTAGAATAGCATTCCTTAACCCAGTCTGAAGATAGGGTAGATTTTCTTTCAAAGCCATTCTTTTCCCACCTTTCCTTTTCTAGCCCTCTTCCAGGTGACAAAATTTCATCAGCTCCTTCAAAGTTTCTTGACTAGTCAGAAGCAATAATTGATAGCACTGCCTAAGACCAACCTGCATTAATTGGTGGGAGATCAGCATAAAAATAAAAATAATTTCACTGTCCATATAGTAGAGATTTCATTGAGTGGGAGAGCAATGAGTTTGTCAACAACAATTATGGGCTGATCAAATTTTCAAGCTTATGTACAAGGCTGTTGCAAAATTAGATAGTATCATTAGGAATGATTAACCTCAGCTGGCAAGATGAGAACTCGTGCCTTTCTTAACTGGCGACTCTGGAAGACTGAGACAGAATAAAAACTCATGAAACCAATTCGGGTGAGAAAGAATGTGGTTTCACCAATTCTAATGCAGTGCACAATTTGAGATCACAGGAATTAATTAAATATCCAATTAATTTTATTATTTATCTAGTCAACCTCCCTTTCTTTCTTAGATCTGGCAAATTTAAGACCTTGCCAGTATGCTTAAATAAAGGTCACATCTAAGGTCTTCAAATTTCTTGTCCAAAAGCTTAATCTTCTTGTACCCTGAAGGCTGGTATTTTTATCTGGAACCTTGATTTGGTCTGCATAATCTTCCCCCCTCCCCAACAAATTGGTATTTAAACCTCAAAACCTTTAGCTAACTACATCTGTCATTGATATTTTATTGTTTAATTTCTTTTTATGGAGCCAAATTACATCTCTCCCACATACAGCCAGCACTTTACATGTCTAATTTGTCGACATGTTCTATAATGATAATTTCATTGATTTAGAAAGTGACATTATGAGCAACATATGTTCAGTTTAGCAGTAGACCTTGTTATGGCAATCAATTTTTTTCCTCCAGAACTCAATTCTATTCCACATTCAGAGGCAGCTGAATCATTTAACCAATTCGTGTTCTCATGAAAAATAAGAAAGAAATGTGCTTGCACTTATCTTATTTTAAAAAAGAAAAATTCTCACTTTGTGCAATTTACAATGTGCGGGCTAAGTGTTGCATAACTGGGGGGAAAATCCAAAACAAGAGAGTAAGAGGCATTGAATAAACAGGAGATGACATAAAGGAAGTGGTGTTTCTTGGTTATGAAAGTTCATTCTTTTGCTCCTTCTCAATAGTTAATATTCCCTTTATCCCATTTTTCTCCCCTGTTAAAGCTCTGTTATTCTGTAACAGAAATATTTAAGGCAACTATCTGACCTAACTCTTTTATCAGCCTGTGAGTACTCAGGGAAAACAGGTTTTCTTAATACAACAATCCAATTAGGTACTTGAGTTCTGTTCTTGCATTAGTATAATGTCATATACATTGTGTGGGTATATAAAATATGTAATAATGATGATAATTCAAAGATCAACATAAGAGTTTAGCTCAACAAGATGTATATCCTAATGGAACATGGTATTTTTATCAGCTGTACCAAGGGAAGGTTGTTGGTAGGTATGGGGTAACTTTTCCATGGTTTACTTGAGAGTCCCTAGGGCATTATGATAGAGGGTGAAAAAACATTTTCTTTGGAGCCAAGAGGACCACAGTATGAATTTCAGCTTTTCTCACGACTTTTGTGACCTTGGGCAAATACCTCAACTTTTCATCCCTAGGATCTGTATCTGCCAAATGAAAGGATTACTCTAGATGGTTCCAAGACAGCTAGCTAGATGTCACACTCTATCAAATGTTGGGCCTATAGTCAGGAAGACCTGAGTTCAAACCTTGCTTTAGATCTCACCTAGCTCTGTGTAAGTGCACTTAAGCCTTGATTGCCTCAGTTTCCTCAACTATAAAATGGGGATAACAAGGACACCTATCTTCCAGGGTTGTTAGGGGGATAAAATAATATTTGTAAAACACTCTAGCATAGTTCCTTGCACATAGTAGGAGATGAATAGATGCTTATTATCTCCATCCTCCTAAAGTCCCCCTGGGTCCTTGAGATCTATGATTCTTAAAATGTTCGTGGGTAAAGGACGAAGGATAAGAATGGGAGAAGAGGGCTAATAAGGAGCAAGGAAGGTGTAAATCTTCTGAGGGGAAAAGATCAAGGTTAAGTAATTATTTACAGGAAGAGGCTAGACTGGATTAAGGCTATTTGTGTTTGTGGTACATGTTATTCTTTCTGTCTTCATTCTACTGCTATCACAAACCCCTTCCTGCAATGCTAGCAATATGGGAAGTAACATGCAAAGCATGGGTTTCACATGGTCGTAACATAAATCAATTTGTTAACCTTTCCCACATTCTCATTCCATCATGACTGCAACTGTGTAATCAGGGTTGAGAAAGGATGTTATGATTGGGAAGTGAACCAAGGAGCTATAAAAACTTGGTCTTGTTAGTGCTGGAATAAAAGTGATTGGTGAAACCAATTCATTTCAATTCAACTAACATTTGTTAAGCACTTACTTATGGAGAATGCTTTATCATGTGCTGGTAAAGAAAAAAAGACAAGACAAAGTCCCTACCATTATCATCATCACCATCACCACCACCAGCATCATCACTTTCATATCAATAAATAACAACTGATATTTATGTAGCATTTTAAAGTTTGCAAAGTGTTTAATATAACTTTTCACAGATAATACTTATTTGTAAACTAGGAGGCATCTTATAATCTATTAGGCAGATGTAATGTACTAATACCTTACTTTGCTTTAGAGAATCTGGAGAAGAGAAGACTTAGGGGTGACATGATAACTGTTCTCAGGTATTTGTTCTACTTATCCTCAGGTGACAGGATTAGAAGTACAAGTAGGAGATAGGCAGATTTTGTAGTTGATATGAAGAAAAACTTCCTAACAATGAGATCTATTCAAAAGTGGAATTGGAACTTTCAGTGGACAGTCAATTCTCTTACTTTGAAAGTTGTCAAGTAGAGGCTCGATGTGGTATTATGGAGAACAAATTACTGTTGTAATAGATGAACATTAGGGTCAATTCGATATCTGATATTCTGTAAATTGACAATCACTAGGCCCTCATATTTCATAACATTTTGTGAAGATTCATCAAAAAGGAAGATACTCAATGAACAGAAAGCAGGAATAACAATGAGGAGTCTATGCTAACAATCTAGGCAAGTGGTGACAAGGGCTTGCACTCAGGTGCTGGTGGTGGGAATAGGAATGAAGGTATGAATACCATAGTTACTAACAAATGAGAGGGTGTAGCAACTGATTGGGAAGTGAGGGGGAGAAGATAATCTCACTGAAGTCTCGAACATGAGCAGTTGGGGGGGAATGGATGCTATTGGCAGAAATAAGTTAGCCAGAAAGAGAGACAGATTTGGAGGAAAGCTAAACTCAGTTTTGGACATGTTAACTTTGAGGTGCTCACTGGACAGTCAAATGAACTATCGACCAGAATGTTGGAAATACTAGTCCAGAGCTTAGGAGAAAAGTCAGGATTGGAAATATAGAATCCAGGGAAGGGGAAGAGGGAAATTGCAGAATTCAGAGTATTCAGTGGAAGGTTGGGAAGAAAGAATATGGAAATATTGGCAAAGCAGCAACAAAAAAGCCTTTCCTTTTCATTAGAAAAATAAAGAAAAGAGTTATGAGGAAGAAATTGAGGTGACTTTAATTTAATAGTTACAATCATTGATTATTAACAATCCCCATCAAATTGGATCTCAGCCCAAACTTCTATACCATCTACATCTTGATCTATGACATAGTCATAGACTGATATATTTTTACATAGTCTTCACTTTCTACATACTATATAATGAAAATGGATATTAACAAGAATGACCCTGGGCATTGGAATATCTTCAATCAAAGATTTAAGTTCTTTCCATTAGTATACTTTCTAATGTAGCAAAGTGGGCTAATCCATTTTAGGAATATTTTCAACAAAAAGAATTAAAACATAAAACATTGTATTGTTTAGGAGACTAACAGTCAGTCAAACAGAAAAATAAGTTAACTTGACCTTTCCACTAACAAAACATTCTTGTGAACTCAGGATTGGCTCTTTTTGATCTTGGATAAAATTGGCAGGTCTGTAGCTCTGGAGCCAAATTTGTACTGCTCCTTGCATGACAATATGTCCTGTAGATTCTATTTTAATACTTACTAATTTAGATATTTGAGGTACATAAAAATATAAATATAAATGAGTCACATGAACCTTTAGAATCATGTTCCAAATCTGAGCTAATTTTCACTTAGGAGCTGCATATTCCATGTTTGGGAGGTAGCCACCTTTGGGAAATGAATTAACTTTTTAAAAGATATCTGGATCCCTACCATTTAATGGTTTCCACTTCTGATGGCTTGCCAGGGTACTATTTACAAAGAACTACCTGTCCTACTGGAAATATGCATCCCAAAGGATCTACCTTACTCTTGTGGAATAATTTACTCAAAGGTAGGATCTGACAGAATATCTGATGTAAGGTACTTGTTATTGCAATGCAGGGTTGTTAGGAATATTGTTATTATTATTTTTGTGGTTGAATCGCAGCATCACTAAGGGCATTTAAAACTAGCTAAGAGGAAAGCTAACATCAGGGAACAATTTGGTGTTAGCAAAGAGTGGAGAACATGACCTAATAGGCTTTTCTCATCTCTAACTTTATGATTCCATAAAGTCAGAATTTGAGTGTGTGCAATTTAGCTCTTGGTCCAGAGAGGTCAATTAATATGAGATTTTGATGCAAGCCCATAATTTGAAAAGGGAAAATAGAAATGGAGGCAAAAGTAATGATAATACAAACAAATCCCAGACCTTCCTAGAGTAGAGGAAGGAAAAGAGGACCAAAGGAGCCATTGAATCCTTTACCAAATGATTTTCCACTTTGAGTTAGAGCACACATTTTTACTGGCAAAGAATTGCTCTTTGTAGTAACCACAGAACTGAATAGCCAGAAGAGACTTTACACATCATCTAGCCCAGCTCCTCATTTTACAGATGAGGAAACAGAGCTCCACAGAAGTCAGACACCTTGCCCAAGACAATTTAATTTTATATATAGATATATGCATATACAGACTATATGTAAAAAGGGGGAGAGAGAGGAAGAGAGAAGGAGGGAGGGAGGGAAAGAAAGAGAGAGAGACAGAGAATGAGAGAGAGAGAGAGATTTGGGGAGAGAATGAGAGTGAGAGCAAGAGAGAATGAGAGAAAGAGCAACAGAATGGGGGGAGAAAGAGAGAGAGAGAGAGAGAGAGAGAGAGAGAGAGAGAGAGAGAGAGAGAGAGAGAGAGAGAGAGAGAGAGAGGAGGGAAGGGGGAGGAAGAGGGAGATAGAGTTTTATTATCTCTACTCTTATTACTGTGCTATCAGAAGGCATCTATTCTGTCATATTTCTCCATGGGCATAGTATTGCTGCTATAGCATTTTTCAAACTAATCTCTCAAGGTAGAAGGGAGAGGGCGTCATAGCAATGTTGGGAGGGAATTTAGGAGATCAGAATTATGAAAGCATGATGTAATTAGCACAAGTTCTTTCTTGTGTCCTCATAATATCAAAAGGGAGCAATGCTTTTCCTTCTCTCTTTAGCAAAGTCTATGTCACACCATCACCTTGGCTCTTGCTTCCCTCTCTTCTAATTTCACAGGTGTTTCTATGTCACAGGTCACAAGACTTTTGCTGTAAAGTTGTCTTAGGACCCTGGCATCCTTTTTCTCCACTAAGGATTACTTCATTTAAGATTTTAGTCAATTATTTTAAACTTAAATGATCTGATTTTGTGCTTATGTTAATGGAGTTGCCCCGATAACTACCTAATAATCTATTTGGCCTGCATAGTCACAGTTTCAAATAAACCAAGCATGTTGTTTTTATTTACTGCTGCCATATGCTGTCTGAGAGTATTATTTTTGTGCCTGATTCTCTGCAATGGTTCAAGTGGAGGGCATACTCATGAAAACAGATCAAAAGTGAAATGATCCTGTAGCTGATTACTAACATCTGTATACCATTTGAGGCATCATGGTGAAATGGAAGATCTAGTCTGGGACTCAGAAAATCTAAGTTCCGCCAATTTAGAAGGGAGCACAAAATTAAAAAAAAAACTGCTGATATAAAAAAGGGGACATTACATGGGTAGGAGCAGTCATAGAGATCACACAGCAGTTATCTTATTTAAATGGCCAAGTAAGACATCTTTATAGCTCTAAAGATAAGGAAAAGTGGAAATTCTGCTTTTTAGAAGAGAGCTAGGAAGCTAATTTTAGAGAAAAGGCCTTCTGAAGTTTCCATCATATTATTGAAACAAGTCAATAAGTATTTAAATGACTACTGGGTGCCGAGCACTGTGCTAAATGGTATGACCATCATCATACATGTAGTTACTGTTGTATCTCAGAGGTAAATCCAAATCTTTTGGTTTTAATTTTATTTTTATTGATTTTTTTTCAAATCATCTTCTTTTCTGAATATTATCCCTCCCTTGCCTCTACCCCCTGAACAATTAACAGATTTTTAAAATAAAAAAGCATTTCAGAAAAGCTTACCAATACATCAGTCATGTTTGATAGTATATGTAATATCCTAGATCCCTGGTCTTCCATCTCTAAAAAGAGGGGAGGCAGGTTCATTTTCTCAACTCTTCTCTGGGGTCAAACTTGGTCATTACAATGAACAAATAATAACAGGTATGGCAGAGCAGATGGACAGCTGGGTGGTGCAGTAGACAGAGTGCTGGACCTCAGATACTCACCAGCTGTGCGACCCCAGACAACTCATATAACTCTATTTGCCTCAGTTTTCCTGTCTGTAAAATGAGCTGGAAAGGAAATAACAAACCAACCACTCTCAGGAATCTTTGCCAAGAAAACCTCAAATAGAGATCACAAAGAGGTGGATGTGACCAATTGACTAAACAACAATAAATGGAAGAACAGGATACATTTTTAAAAACCATTGTTCAATTTTGCAAAATCAGTTATCTTTCCACTACAGATATAAGTCAAGGAAACCCACCAACAGTAGATATATTTTACATGAAGTAAATAAGAAATAAATAAGATGCTCTTTTCCATCCTATATAGTCCTATATTGGTCCTATAGGTTACTCCATAACTACTTCATTTCAACTACTGAATGGATTCCTTTATACCATTTATCACCCTGTCAAACACAGGAAGTACTCTACGTTTCTTTGAGATAAGGAAGGCTGTATAGGAATGTAAATAGTTACTGCTTTAGTTATTGTTACATTTCTTTTAAAGATGGTTAATTGGGATAATTTTGCAAAGGAATAAAAACTGGTGTCTAGGAAGGTGTCATTTCTTGGGAAATGACATTTGACGCTGTAGTCAGTCGGCCCTTGTGATCTATAAGCCAAGAACAATTCCCAGATTCTGCATTAGTACAACCAAATACATAGTTCAGTTCTTCAATGGAAAGCGATGTTTTAAAATAAGAAAAAAGGGAAGTAAAAAGGAAAACTGTACTCACCAAGAAAGATAAAAGCCACTCTAAATAGTGATGCTTGCTTTTAGTTTGTAGGCCCAAGTCGAAAATTACAGTCCTTTTAGTTTTCTGAAAATGCAAGAAGGTTTTACATGAAATTCTCTATTTCTGATAAGTGACACCAACTGATACAATCACCAAGTCAAATCTAAAGAGTGATTCTTTGACTTAGCCATAGAACTACCCATTGAAAGAGATGATTTTTGGACAAACTCGTGTTAAATAAGCACCTTCACAATTCAAATGATACTCCAGAGGAAAATCTTCAGCCCAAGTCCTGGTTCCAACATTTAGTAGCTGTGTATTCCCAGATAAGTCATCTAATCTCACAGATGCAATTTCTCTACTTAAAATCTAATACATTATTTACCCTAAGGTTGTGGATAAAACCACTTATAAACATTAAAATGCTATAAAATGAATTGTTATCATTATTATACCAAATAATACACATAAAAAAATCAGTTTCAAGCTAAGGGAGCTTCCCCAACTTTTCTGTTTTCTAAAAAACCCTTAGCATCACATTAGAATGATATTACCTCCTTAGCCTTTGTGTGAGAAATTCCTGCTACCCACACTCCCTTTCTTAGTAGAAAAGTGCTAGGAAGTTGACTATAGCATGTAAAGTTTGGGTTGACAAATGACTTGACCAAGGTTAAGTAGCTAATGCCAGGAGTGACCAGAATCCTGGTCTTCATTATTCCAAAACCAGCATTCTGGTCAGTTGTGACACAGCTACCTCAACTATGAGCTGGTCTTCTCAATAAAATTGATATAGAGAGTCAAGTCATTTTAAAGGTACTCAGAAATCATTTAGTTTAGCTATTTCATTTTATAGATGAGGAAACTGAAGTGACACCCGTGGTTACAGGTCTAACATGCATAGACCATGGCCTTTCTTACTTTTTATTCTCCTTAGCAACTTTCACAAAGTAGATACTTAATGAAGATTTTGTTGATTCATTGATCAACTCTTATTGAATGTGAGACAAGTTTCTAAAAGCCTTTAGATTCAAATTTTCAAGCATTCCAACTAATTTTCCTACATCTCATACAATACCATTCTAACAAGCAGGGAAGAATATCGACAATTAGAAATTATCTGGAACAGTATTCCTAACCTAGGGGTGTGTGTGTGTGTGTGTGTGTGTGTGTGTGTGTACCCTTTTTGTAGTTTGTAAAGCCAGTAGACTCCTCAGAAAAATGTTTTTAAATTCATAAAATACATAGGATTACAAAGGAAACTATATTGAATATTCTTCCAAATATATATAATATGAAATCTCTGTCTCCTTTCCCTCCCTCCCTCCCTCTCTCTCTCTCTCTCTCTCTCTCTCTCTCTCTCTCTCTCTCTTCTTCTTGTTCTTCTTCTTCTTGTTCTTCTTGTTCTTCTTCTTGTTCTTCTTCTTGTTCTTCTTCCTCTTCCTCTTCTTCTCCCCCTCCCCTCCCCCTCCTTCTCCTCCTCCCCCTCCTCCTCCCTCTTCCTCTCTGAACTGGCATACTGGCATAGTAGATAAAGGGTGAGCCTAAGAGTCAGGAAGACCTGGGTTCAAATGCTCATCCTAATATCAGCTGCAAGAACTTCGTCAAATAACTTAATTTTTTCATGTGTTTCCCTTATCTACTAAGTTAAAAGCAATCTACGAAGTTTTCCCCTGCCATAAGTGGAGGAAGTTCCCACATATAAAACTGACCACACTGCTGAAATGGAAGATTCTTTGCATGTCCCTCCATACTTTTAAAATAGTTTTCAAATTTCATTGGATACTTTCAGAAGTAGTGCTCCTTTTAACTCATTCCTCTGTCCTGAAATCCCCTTGTTGTCTAGGATGGCACATGGTTGTTTGCAGGTGTGCCTAAGTGGTCTATGTATACATTCCTTCCTCCCTAAACAGTTAGAGGTTTGTATGTGCTAAGACTTTTTGTTTTGAAGGAGGAGGAGTTGCATGAAGCACAGCTCACCATAAAAGCACTGAAACATACTTGCTGACATTTTATCTGTAGGAACTGGTAGTCAAACTGATTGAAATTTCTGAAATAATCTAAGCATCAGGAACATTAATCAATTGAAAGTTTACCAGAACTTTTATATATGTACACACACACACACACACACACACACACACACGTACATATATATATATATATATATATATATATATATATATATATATATATATATATATATATATATATTTGCAAAATATGGAGAGAGTTTCAATCAACCGCAAGCCATTTGCCTTCTACCTCTTCTAGCACCAAATAATCACCTCTTGCACTATGAAAGGACATTGTTTAGGAAATTACGTCCAGTGGGCTCTTCTTCTGATGCACTAGATTTCAAGAAGTACTTGGAAACTATCTGAGAACTATCTACCCATACAGTTTCTATGGATGAGGGTGTAAATGTGGTGAGAAGGACCACCAGAGATCACTTCCAGAAACATCAGTCAACAGAATAATAAAGAGATGAGTTTAAAAATGAGCTGTTCATCCCAAGTGGTTTCAGCAGAAATCAGATATCATACAGATACTCTAGCATGGCTTCTTAAATTTTTTCTGCTCATGACCCCTTTTCACCTTTCCTGGCCCCTTTTTGCCTTTGGACAGCATCTGTTAATGTTGTGTTACCTGAGGGCACACACAGTGCAAGGCTCACATTCTTTGTGTTCAGAATCAATGCTGCAGTGAAGTTTCATGATGCACTGCCAGAAATACCTTGGATTCGTTATGTGTTTGATTTTTAATTAATTTTTGGTCATTGTGCATTCAGAAACTTTTTACTGTTGTCAGTTTTTTTGCGACCCCATATGGGGTCATGCCTCCCAGTTTAAGAAGTGCTGCTAGAACATACTAGGATTTATTTGAAAGGTTTATTACTGGCACAAAGTATAAAAGCACCGGCTCTGTGGCCATAGAACCCAGGTTCAAATCCCATCTCTGATGTGTAATTCCTTTGTGATCTTGGAAAATTCAATTATCCTCCACGGGCGTCAATTTCCTCATCTATAAAAAGGGAGTGTTGTACTAAATGACCTCTGTGGTCCTGTCTAGTTCTTGATCTGTGATTATTTTCTTTAAGAATAATGGTAACAGTATATGCAACAATCAACATTAATAATAGTAAGGGAAAGAGGGAGGTTGGAATTTGTTTGGAAGTCAATGTAATAAGTATTGGTTTGGACATATGGAGATCCCAGGAGACTATGAGATGTTCAGGAGGAAACAGGTAGGAATTGGAAATGTGATATTGAAACTCAGGTATAGAGATAATATTTGAAGCTGTGGAGTGGGCAAGATTGTCTGAAGAAAGAATGAAGAAAAAGAATAGAAAAGAGTGTAGGACAGACAGAACCTTGTGGACATTTGGTCATGAAAAGACAATGAAGGAAGCAGAGAATGACTCGGAGAGAAGTATTTGAGAGAAAAAGGTCCTAGCTTAGTAAAGAATAAGCACAATTAGATAAATATGTTAACTTTAGAAACAATAAAAGGCATTTTTTAATAGAACCACAGAATTTCTAAGTTGGGAGGGAGCTCAATAGGCAGCTAAGGTCTGACCCATACATGAAATAGGGTAATAGGGTCCCTTCTACAACATATTAGACAATTGATCATTCAGACTTTGTTCCAAGATCTTCAGTGGGGAAGAACCCATTAGTTTCTGAGGTGACTCATTCCACTTTTGGATAAGACTAATTTTTTTTTTGCCAAACTTAACTTTTCCCCTTTGCAAATTGTTTCTACTTCTCTCTCATATGGCCACCCAGAACAAGTATTAATCTTTCTTCCACATGACAGTCTTTTGAGTGCTGGAAGACAATGCCACTCTGTTTACTTCCCACCCAAACTGCATCACTTTCTCTTTTCCAAGTTAAACATCCTCACTTCATTCAACCAATCCTCATGTGTCATCTTTATGTAATACCCAGAATGGAATACAATACTCCAAGTGTGATTTTTTTCTCCCAAGGTAGAGTACATTGGGACTATCCCCATCTTATTCCAAAAGCTACTTTCTTACCAAAACCTAAGATTATCTTACATTGCTTGACTGTTACATCACACTATAGACTCATGTTGAGTTTGCAAGGTTACTAAAATCCTCATGTCTTTTTTTTTTCTCAGAAAAAGTGCCGTCAACTGCCATACAACCAGTTGCAAAGCTATACGATTGTATTAGTATATAGCCTACATCTCCCATATTATCCATGGGAATAGCCTGAGATAAACTATGTACAGAATTCTAATGATAGGGTGGGGGACGGACCTGTGGCGTCAAGGCCACATGTGGCCCTCTAGGTCCTCAAGTGTGTCCCTTTGACTGAATCCAAACTGCACAGTACAAATCCCCTTAATAAAAGGATTTGTTTTATAAAACTTGGACTCAGCCAAAAGGCCATACCCAAGGATCTAGAAGGCCACAGGTTCCCTGCCCCTGAGTTACTTAATAACACTGCCCCAAAGGGAAATTAGGTTACTCTAATACTGAAGAAATTATGTTAGCTTTCTTTGGTAATCACTCCCTTTTTTTAGATACTCACTAACCATATCTTTGACAGTATAACTTCGATTTTCCTTAGGAATTGAAATCAAGTTCAGTGACCTATTATTTATTTTTGAGTCTATACCTTTCCCTATCTTGAAATTGGAACATTTGTGCTTCTCCAGCCCTATAGAAACTTTCCTACTTTCCTTGATCATGAAAATATCACTGAAAGTGGTTCACCTACCAGTTATTGCAGTACCAAGGCCTCATGACTTGAATTTATTGACAGCAGCTAAGTGTTCTTTCATTAAATCCTTACTGATCTTGGGTATCAACTCTCTATTAGTCATTTTAATTGTGTTCTCAGTTCAAAAGTCAATTCTTCTCAGTAGAGCTAGCAAGTTAAATAAGAAATCCCTTCTCTCTGTCAGTTAGCAGTATCTCAACTGTTCCAAGTGGAGGTCCTACATATGCCCTCTTTGATTTTCCTGTTCCTCTAAATAGTTAAAAACCAACAAAACCAGAACATTTTGTTGTCCATAGCTTTCCTCGCTATTCTCAACTCACCCTGAATTTGGTACTTTTGACATTACCCACTTTTGTATTCATCCTCTATTCATTTCCTTTGCTTCCATTTTCTATCCATATCTTTAAAAATGCAAGTTGGTCAGTGAGTTCTCTGTGCTGCCACATAGGTTTCTTCATCAAAGTCTTGCTTTTCTTCCTTATCATACTTATAACCCTTTCTATGTAGAGATTTCATTCTTGAGGGTTTCCCATTCCACCTTAGCTGACTGTCTATGTAGAGTTTTAGTCCATGGGGAGCCTTCTATCTGTCCTTACCTTGAGCCCATTGGAATGTGCTTTTCTCAATTCTAGGGTGCATGCTGAATTATGTCAAACTTCTATCTCTTTATCATAAACTCTAAGAGAGAGGAGTCTTTTCCCCAAAAAGTTCTCATAATATCTACTTTGCAAGCATGTTCTTCTTGTTGGTGAGACTCTTTTCTGAAATAGATTTCCCCCTTCTTGCTTCCTTTTCTTTTTGAAGGATGAAATTGTCACTAAAGGAAGGAAAAGAGTTGTTTACTGCTTTGCCTTTGGTAGAGTTCAAGAACTCCAACAGATGTCTGGATAATTGAAGTCTTTTTATCATTACCATTGCATGTCTCTACCAGGTTCATGATCTATTTCCTAAATTCATGGATACTTAGATGACAAAATTGCTTCTTTCTCAATGCTGATCTTCTCCCATATGATCTCTGCAATGCTTTTCTCTCTGGTTCTTGGATTTTCTCACCTGAGTTTACCTTCTTAAAATACAAAGGGATTCCATTTACCTTTTCTTATTCTTTACTTTTTAAATATTGTATGATTTTACTTATTCTTATTATTGTTTCTTTTGGGGAAGGTATACTCATTCTCTTTCTCTGAGTTAGGAAAATAGGCAATAAATGAATATTTGACAATAGAGAAAATTTTGAGGGTAGAGAGGAAAGCTAAGAGTTTGTGAAGTGATAAGAACCCTGGGTCAGTGGTCCTTAGTCTTATCTCTGTCACTTATATGATCTGAGATGGATAAATAGTTGTTCTGGACCTCAGTTTATTTATCTATTAAATGTGGGTATATAACAAGATGTCTTCTTCTGAGGTTCCTTCCAACTCTACTTCTATGACATATGAGCTCCTGTTGAATGATCTGGATTTTTGAAGACGAGTAGGCAGTAAAATCAGTTTTTGAGAGTGTGTATGTGGGAAAATTTGGGAATTGTAAAAGAGTAGAATGAGTCAAGATTGATTCTCAAGAAAACTTCATAAGAAATCATCAAAAGACGAATCATAAAAGAATTTCTTAGCAGAACTTTTCAATGCAGATGAGATTGTGTAGATTTGTAGTGGATCCATTAGAAAAAGTGGTAATTGTCATGGTTTTGTTAAGTGGAAAACCACATTTCAGTTAATGACATTGACAACCACTACTGCCAACCTGACCACAAATCAGGGAATAGTTGGAATTTCTAAAATATATTTCATTAGGAGAGCTCTTAGTTTGTTTTATAAATTATAAAATTGCAAGGTTGCTTTATTTTTAAACCTATACATGTTAAATTTAAAACTACTTTATAAAATAATTGCTACTTATATAGTGTATTAACATTTTTTTCATACATTATTTTATTTTTTCCTCCCAAAAGCCATGGAAGGTACATACTTCCTGTCTTGTAGTTGAGGAAGCTGAAGCTCTGAGTTTAAGTAACATTTTAAATAAGTTTAAGCAAGTAGCAGAGCAGAGACTGGTGTTCTGCTTCTACTCCATTTTTATATTTGCTCTTCATTTCTATTTTTATTACCTCCCTCAATACTTGGGGACCCTTGAAGGAAGAGACAAATGAGAGGTGAGAAGTGGATGTAAGAATAATTTAGTTAAGAGGAAGATAAGGGACTTGATACTTGTCCAAGAAAATTCAAATAACTTCAGAAATTAAAATTTAATTCAAAGAAAAAATTATTGTATTTCATCTTAGAAGATGATTACAAAAAGGATAAGAAGCAGATACTATATTGATAAAGAGAAGGAGCACTAGTGAGTGTTGAGCACTGATGCATTATTTTGGTTCTAAAACTTCCACCTGGTAAACATTAATCAAACAGAACAAATAGTAGCTTTGAGTTTCATCAATTACTTTTCCTAAACAGCCCCTAAATATTTGATGGTTGTGTATAGATTCCTGTTAAGTTCAATGTTAAATCCAAGTGATATTTCAGTGTAGATTAACGTGAGTAAAATACATTAAGTGTGAGCAAACAGAGGATTAATATTTAAAGTAGTTCTATTTTTAAGACTGTCCTCAGTCTATTTCAAAAATTCTGTTGAGTCAGTTGCAGGGGGTGGTTGGTGGGGCAAAGGCAAAATGGTAGAGAAAAGGAAGCAACTTGCCTGAGGTAGCCCCCAATCCCCCCCCCCAAACACCTGTAAACAATGCCATAAAACAATTCCTAGAGTGGCAAAACCCACAAAAGGATGGGGTGAAATAATTTTTCCAGCCAAATACAACTTAGAAGATCAGCAGGAAAGGTCTGCTGCACCTGGGTAAGACTGGAGTGAAGTCAGGCAGGGCCAGTGCAGACTGGGCCTCAGTAAACCAGGAACAGGCCTTGCGAGCCACTGAATCAGCAGCAGCAGCAGCTTCTTTTAGAGCTCTCAGACTACAGATGTTAAGGGGGTTGAACAACTGATCAGAAGGAGATTACAGGGGTCTCTTTTCTGGTACTGGGGCAGGACTCTGTTGCTTTGCCCATATGGAAATCTGGTTTTCAGTCCTCTGTGGCAGTTCCAGGGCAAGGAGGAGCCCTAGTACACCAGAGCTTGTGCTTCTCTGGAACAGTGACCAGCATCACAGTTCCAGGATAGAAAAGAGTGCTTATGGTCACTCACAGACCAGAACACAGGCCAGGAGAGTATTAACACAGCTCTCCTTAGATCATACCACTTTGGAATAACTGAAAACTTACAAGTCCCTATAAGTGTCTCTGAAAACAGCTGCACAAACTCCCTGAAGCTTGGGACAGTATGCTCTCCACCCTGGAAGCAGAGACCTACTTTCACAAAGAGTTAAAAGTCAAGAAATAGACTAGAAAAATGAGCAAACAACAGAAAAAAATTCTGGCCATAGAAAGTTACTATAATGACAAGGAAGATCGAAATACACACTCAGAAGAGATAACAAAATCAAAGTTTCAACATCTAAAGCTTCCAAGAAAAATATGAATTGGTCTCAGGCCATGGAAGAGCTCAAAAAGGATTCTGAAAATCAAGCAATACAGGTAGAGGGAAAATAGGAAAGAGAAATGAGAGTGATGCAAGAAAAACATGAAAAAAGAGCCAACAGCTGTTAAAGGTAACACCAAAAATACTGATGAAAATAACACCTGAAAAAACAGAATAGGCCAAATGGTAAAAGAGGTACAAAAATCCAAAGAACAGAAGAATGCTCTGAAAAGCAGAATTGGCCAAATGGAAATAGTGGCACAAAAATTCACTGAAGAAAGTAATTCCTTAAAAATTAAAATAGAGCAAATGGAAGCTAATGACTTTAAGAGAAATCAAGGAACAATAAAACAAAACCAAAGGAAGGAATAAATAGAAGACAATGTGAAATATCTCATTGGAAAAAACAACAGACCTGGAAAATAGATCCAGGAGAGAGATTTTAAAAATTATTGGACTACCTGAAAGCCATGATCAAAAAGAGCCTAGAAAACATCTTTCAAGAAATTATCAAAGAAAACTGCCCCAATATTCTAGAACAGAGGGTAAAATAGAAATTGACGGAATCTACAAGTTACCTCCTGAAAGAGATCTCAAAATGAAAATTCCCAGGAATATTATAGCCAAATTCTATAGCTCCCAGGTCAATGAGAAAATATTGTAAGCATTAAGAAAGAAACAATTCAAGTATTGTGGAGCCACAGTCAAGATAATGCAAGATTTAGCAGCTTCTACATTAAAGGTTTGGAGAGCTTGGAATATGATACTCTGGAGGGCAAAGGAGATAGGATTACAACCAAGAATCCTCTACCCAGAAAAACTGAGTATAATCCTTTGGGGGAAAATGGATATTCAGTGAAATAAAAGACTTTCAAGTATTCTTGATGAAAAGATGAGATATGAATAGAAAATTTGAGTTTCAAATACAAGACTCAAGAGAAGCATGAAGAGGTAAACATGACAGGGAAACAATAAAGGATTTAACAAGGTTAAACTGTTTACATTCCTCCATGGGAAGATGATACTTGTAACTCATAAGAACTTTGTCATTATAAGGGCAGTTAGAAGGATTATAGATAGAGGGCATGGGTGTGAGTTGAATATGAAAGGATGATATCTAAAAAAATTAAGGGGTGAGAAAGAGGAATACACTGGGAGAAAGAGAAAGGGAAAAGTAGAACAGGGTAAATTATCTCACATAAAAGAGTCAAGAAAAAGCTTTTAAAGTGGGAGGGAAGATGGGGAAAGTGAAGGAGAGTGAGTGAAACTTTCTCTTATCAAAATTGTCTCAAAGAGTGAATAACATACATAATCAATTGGGTATAGAAATTACCCTACCAGAAAGTAAGAGGGAAAGGGGATAAAAGAAGGGGCTGTGACTCAGAGAAAGGAAGGCAGATTGGGGGAGGTGGTAGTCAGAAGCAAAACATTTTTGAGGAGGGACAAGGTGAAAGGAACAGAGAAAATAGAATAAACAGGGCATGGGGGATAGGAATGGAGGGAAATACAGTTAGCAGTGGTAACTGTGAAAAAAAATTGAATCAAGTTTCTCTCATAAACACTTCATTTCTCAAATGAGAACTGAGTCAAATTTATAAAAATAAGAGCAATTCCCCAACTGATAAACAATCAAAAGATATGAACAGTTTTCAGATGAAGTAATCAAACCACATATAGCCACATGAAAAATGCTCTAAAGAACTACTGAATGGAGAAAGACAAATTAAAATTACTCTGAGGTACTACCTCATACCTATTAGATTGGTTAATAGTGCAGAAAAGGAAAATGACCAATGTTGGAGGTAATGTGGGAAAAATGAGATGTTAATACATTGTTAGTGGAGTTGCAAACCAATTTAACCATTCTTTAGAGCAATTTGGAACTGTGCCAGAAGGGCTATAAAACCATGCATGTACTTTGACCTAGCAATACCATTACTAGGTCTGTATCCAAAAACATATAAAAAACAAAAAGGAAAAGGACCTACATGTACAAAAATATTTATAGCAGCTCTTTTCTTGTTGTGAAGAATTGGAAATTGAGGGGATGCCCATCAATTGGGGAATGGCTGAACATATTGTGCTACATGATTATTTTGGAATAGTATTGTGCTATGAGAAATGATGAGTAGGATGCTCTCAAAAAAACCTGGAAAGACCTATGTGAGCTGATGCAAAGTGAAATGTATTGTGTACAAAGTAATAGCAATATTGTAAGATGATCAGCTGTGAATGACTCAGCTATTCTTAGCAATACAGTGATCCAAGACAACTCTGAAGGATTAATAATGAAAAATGCTATCCATCCCCAGAGAAAGAATGAATGGTGCCTGAATACAAATTGAAGCATACTTTTTAAAACTTTCTTTATTTTTATTGAGGTTTTTTTTTTAAATTTTGGTCTTTTTTTTTTTTTACAACATGACTAATATGGAAGTATGACTCTTGTATAACCTATATTAAATTGCTTGCCTTCTCAATGAAGGTGATAGGGAGGGAGGAAGAGAGAGTTGGAATTCAAAGTTTTACAAGTGAATATAAACTTTTTTAATGTAACTGGGGAAAAATAAAATACTAAATAACTGAAAAAAGAGAGTCAGTTTTGGGTTTGTCTCAAACATGAAGCCAGGGATAGAAAGAACTTTTCATCACCACATACAGATGTAGCAAACATTAGAAGTTTCATTGTAAAATTACATGTCCTTTGAAAAAAATAAAACTAAAATACAGATGATGTATCTGAGCAAACCAGGGGATCTTCACGATGGCCCCTTTCAAACAATAAATTGATTAAAGCATTAATTAACATGATTTAAGTACTTAATCAGTATTTCTGTTGAGATTTCATTGTGCAAATTTATAATTGTATCATGGTAGGTATAGTGGATCTAGGTTGGCCTTAAAGACAGAAAGAGCTTGGTTCCAGTCATTCAAGTCCCAGGTACTCTGAACATGGATTTCCTTCTCTGAAAATGGAAGAGTACACTGATTTTGAATTGGAAGAGGCCATTAAGTCCAGTCCCCTAAGAAGAAACTGGAACACAGTAAGGTTAAATGACTTGTCTAGGGTCACACAGCTTGGAATTATTTGAGATGGGCCCTATCCACTATGACAAATTAGCTTAATGTCCTATATCTATATGCTATACCTTACTGCCTCATTTCAAAGATCATGTTCTAAATTCTACTCTCAGGTCTTTCTGACACCTAGTCCAATATAATATGCATTATACCAAAGGTCATACTCTATAAATGAGATATTCTTCCAGAAATAACTGTCTCTACATGGCTAGAGACAGGAGGATGAGAAAATGATCTTGTTCTGCACTTTTACAACTTCATGCCTAGAATATCCTCCCTCTAGCTTTCCTATCATTAAAATTTTTCTCACTTGCAGGCCAAGATGATGGAGTAAAAGCAGGGACTTGCTGGAGCTCTCCCCCAAACCCCTCCAAATACCTGTAAAAATGGCTCTAAACAAATTTTAAAGCAGTAGAAACCACAAAAAGACAGGTTGAAACAAATTTCCAGCCCAAGACGACCTGGGTGGTTGATTGGAAAGGTCTATTGCACCAGACTGGGAGAGGAACACAGTTCAGCATGGGCACACAGGTAAAACAGGACTCAACAAATCTGGAACAGATCTCAGGGGACTGAATCACAGGCAGCTGTGGCAGTTTCCAGACTTCTCAACCCACAAATGCCAAAGACAACTTAGAAAGTCAGTAGGAAAAGTCTGTGACTGTGGTGAGAGAGAAGCTTGGTCCTAGCCATAGTTGCTGTGCAGTCCCAGGACAGCACCTGCTTCCAAAGCTTCTGGCCCACAGACTGAGGGGGAATTGAGTGGCTAATCAGAGGGGGATTTTAGGGATCTCTTTGCTGGTGCTGAGGCAGAATTCTCTTGCCTTGCCCGTGCTTGAATCTGGGTCACAGTTCTATGTGGCTATCCTGGGGTGAGGAGGACGGCTGGTGTGATAGAGCTTGTAGTGGCAGTTGAGAGGAAATACTTCTCACAGTTCCAAGGCAGAAAATAGTGCTTATGGTTACTCATAGACCAGAGCACAGGCAAGGAAAGGAGTAAACACCTCGCCTTTATCATAACACCTTGGAAGAACTGAAAATTTATAAGTCCCTAGAAGTATCTCTGAAAACAGTTGCACAAAACCCTCGAAGCTTGGAACAATACATTCTCCACAGTGGAAGCAGACCCCTACCTTAACAAAGAGTTTATAACTCAAATAATTGGCTGGTATCATGAGCAAATTGTGCCAAAAAAAGTCAGACCACAGAATCTTACTTTGGTGGCAAAGAAGATCAAAACATACAATCAGAAGAACACAACAAAGTCAAAGGTCCTACATCTAAAGCCTCCCCCCCAAAAAAAAATTGAATTGGACCCAGACCATGAAAGAGCTCAAAAATGATTTTGAGAAGCAAGTAAGAGAAGTTGAGGAAAAACTGGGAAAAGTAATGAGAATGGTGCAAGGAAACCAAGAAAAACAAGTCAACAGCTTGCTAAAGGAGACCCCAAAAATACTGAAGAAAATAACACCTTAAAAATAGATTAACCCAAATGGCAAAAGAGGTCCAAAAAGTCAATGAGGAGAAGAATGCCTTAAAAAGCAGAACTGGCCAAATGGAAAAGGAAGTACAAAAGCGCACTGAAGAAAATACTTCCTTAAAAATTAGAATGGAGCAATTGGAAGCTAGTGACTTTATGAGAAATCAAAACATTGTAAAACAAAATCAGAAGAATGAAAAAATAGAAGAGAATGTGAAATATCTCATTGGAAAAACAACTGACTTGGAAAATAATTGCAGGAGAGTTAATTTAAAAATTATTGGACTATCTGAAAGCCATGATCAAAAAAAAAAAAGAGCCTAGACGTCATCTTTGAAGAAATTATCAAGGAAAACTACCCTGATATTTTAGAGCCAGAGGGCAAAATAGAAATGGAAAGAAAGAGATCCCCAAAGGAAAACTCCTAGGAATATTGTAGCCAAATTCCAGAGCTCCCAAGTCAAGGAGAAAATATTGCAAGCAGCCAGAAAGAAACAGTTCAAGTATTGTGGAAACACAATCAGGATAACAAGATTTAGCAGCTTCTACCCAAAGGGACCAGAGGGCTTGGAACATAATATTCTGGAGGTCAAAGGAGATAGGATCACAACTAAGAATCACTTACCCAGCAAAACTGAATATAATCTTTCAGGGGGAAAAATAGACATTCAGTGAAATAGAGGACTTTCAAACATTCTTGTTGAAAAGACAAGAGCTAAATAGAAAATTTGACTTTTAAATACAAGACTCAAGAGAAACATGAAGAGGTAAACAGGAAAGAGCAATCATAAGGGACTTATTAAGGTTGAACCATTTACATTCCTACGTGGAAAGATGATATTTGTAACTCATGAGACCTTTGTCAGTATTACGGTAGTTCGAAGGGAAAAATCATATATAGATAGATAGATAGAGGACACAGGGTGAGTTGAAGATGAAGGGGTGATATCTGGAGAATAAAATTAAGGGGTGAGAGAGGATTATACTGGGAGAAGGAGAAAGGAAGAGGTAGAATGGGGTAAATTATATCACATAAAATAGACAAGAAAAGTCTTTTACAGTGGAGGGGAAATGGGGGAAGGTGAGAAGAAATGAGTGAATCTTATTTGTATCAGATTTGGCTTAAGGAGGGAATAACATACACACTCAATTGAGTATGGAAATCTATTTTACCCTTCAGGAAAATAGGGGAGAGGGGAAAAGGGGACAAGAGAGAAGGGAGATGATAGAGAGGAGGGCAGATTGGGGGAGGGGGTAATCAGAAGCAAACACTTCTAAGGAGGGATAGGATCAAAAGAGAGAATAAAATGAATGGGGGGGCAGGATAGGATTAAGGGAAATATACTTAGTTTTTCACATGACTACTATGGAAGTGTTTTGCACCACTACACATGTATAACCTGTATTGAGTTGCTTGCCTTCTCAATGAGGGTGGGTGGAGAGGGAGAAGGAGAAAATTTGGAACCCATAGTTTTAAAAACAAATGTTAAAAAATTGTTTTCACATGCAACTGGGAAATAAGATATACAGACAATGGGGTATAGAAATCTATCCTGTCCTAAAGGAAAATTGAAGGGGAAGGGAATAAGAGAAGGGGGGGAGGTAGAAGGGAGGACAGATTAGGGGAAGGGGTATTCAGAATGCATGCCATCTTGGGGTGGGGGGAGGGACGAGATGGGGAAAAAATTTGGAACTCAAAATCTTGTGGAAGTGAATGTTGAAAACTAAAAATAAATAAATAAAATTCTTCTCTTCTTTCAAGGAGCAGCTGAAGTGACACTGCTTCTTTGAAACTTTCCATGAGTCTCTTCCCCCTCTCCCAAGTGAAAAGTTTCCATCATCTAGTGTTCTTCCAGTGCTTTATCTGCATATATTTTTTGTGGTAGGTAGTACCTAGGTGGTACAGTGGATAGAATGCTAAGCCTGAAGTCAGGCAGACTCATCTTCCTGAGTTCAAATATGGCCTTAGATACTAGCTGTGTGATCTTGGGCAAGTCATTTAACCTGTTTGCTTCAGTTCCTCATCATAAAATGAGCTGGAGAAGGAAAGGCAAACCACTCCAGTATTTTTGCCAAGAAAAACCTGAATGGGATCATGGAGAGTTGGATATGCCTGAAACAACTGAACAAAAACAACATTCTTACTTGACACATATTTATTTATCTCCTTGGTATAGCTTCCCTTTAGAATATAAGCCCCTTAATGACAAGGACTATATCATGTCTCATTGCCCATAACTTTAATATTTTACTGAGTGCTTTGCATACACTAGGCATTTAATTAATGTTTGTTGAATTTTGTTGAATTGAAATAGTGAAGTAGTGGCTTAATAAATGTTTCAAATTGGATTAAATAAAGTCTTCAGATCCTCCACCCTTCCCATGAATCACTGTCACTTTTCACTTCCTTCTAATCCTGTGGGTTTCCTACCTCCTGCACCACTGAAGACCTCAACCTAGAAGAATGTAGTCTTGTAAAGCGTGCTTCTTTATAAGAGGTAAGAGTCAAGAGACCTGGCTTTTAGTGCTTGCATGTTAATTGCAAGTAAACTGTGTGACTGGCAAGAATAATAGTTTCCTTGTCTGAAATTGAAAGTTCATCAGTTTCCAGTTGGAAGAGGCTACTGAGTTCAATCCTCTCACTTTAGAGGAGATAGAGCAATGGACTTAGAATCAAGAAGTCCTTAGTTCAAATCTCAAGTCAGACTCTTACTAGCTGTGTGATCCTGGACAAATCCTTTAACTTCTGTCTGCCTCAGTTTCCTCATCTGTAAATAATAATAATAATAATAATAATAATAATAATAATAATAATAATAATAACACCTAATTCCCAGGACTGTTGTGGGGAGAAAATGAAATGATATTTGTAAAGCATTTTGCAAATCTTAAAGTGACATAAGAATGCTAGCTATTATTGTTGTTGTCCAAATGATGTCATCGTTGTCTGATAGTACAGACCCAGAAAGAGTGCTGCAGTAGAGGATCATGGGTGCTATAAAAGTACTACATCAAAGAAGTAAGAGAAGGAAATCAGAAGTGCAAGTGGGTTGGAGAGGGGATATTGAGATAGAAAACAAGCTACTCCTTTCACAATTGAATCTATCCAATAAATATGCCTATATACACTCTGTTCTGAAAACCAAAACTAAAAAGAAAGTGGTTAGACCATGAATTCTTAGCAAGTGCGTTACATGATAGTTTTTGAAATTGTTTAAAAAACAGCAATTATTAGACTGAATTTAAGTGTTGCTATTTTTTTTTTCCAAAAGAATTTCTGTATGTTTGGACACAGCCTAAGGCATCAGGGCATTCGTTAGCTAGTGATACAATGTTGGGTCCTCCTTAAGATATAGATTTGTGCTATCAGTTTGCTCATTGTTTTAAAAAAAATATTAGCCACAAGAAATGTTTGAGTAATTCACCAAGATAATGTAAATCCATTGGATAATTGTTTTGGATTTTTTAAAAAGTCTAGATCTGTGATTTCTTTCATGTTTTGGAACTTCTTATGAGGATACTTATTCTGATAATCCAGATGGGCAACTATTCTTCAAACTGAAGACTAAATGACTTGCTGGTAGTCATATAGCCAGTATATTTTACATGTGGTACTTGAATCCAGGTCCTTCTCACTCCAGACCAGCTATCATAAGCATGCTTCTCTATTTTCCTTCTTTGAGGTAAAAGAATCTATAGGAATATTCGTCTTGCATGTCATTAAAATTTCATTCTGTTGAGGTAGCAAGGTAGCCTTTTATTCTATTAACACAGTTTACAGAAGAAAAAAACAGCTAAAGATTAAAATTGTAGGGCCTACCTAATGCAGCAAGCAGGGGTTATAAAATGGACAGAAACCTCTAAGGAAGTTCTGAACCACCTAGTAATATGAAAGTAATAATCAGTGCAAGTGAACCTAGAATAATTAGCAGAACACTTGGCCCATAATAGATGCTTAATAAATGTTTGTTGATTGTTTGCCATTTAGTAAAGTAAATCAAACATAGATGTAGACTCAGAACTCCTGGGGAAAATTTTGGCTCAGCCATTTATTACCTGTATGACCTTGGACAAGTCATTAGACTTATTAAGACTCTCTGGACCTGTATTTGAGAACTTACCTGGAAAAGAAGTTATATATTTGGAATAAGTGGGCTAAGATTATTTCTAGCTTCAAATCCTATGGTTCTATAAGAGGTTGCAAAGAGAAAAACAAAACAAAACAAAACAAAACATGGCAAGTCTACTTAAGAGGACAATTAGTAATTGTTTCCCCCAATGTGTGTGTTTGTGAGAATTTTAAAACACTTTAATAGTTCATTTTAAATAATTTTCCAGGGTGATAAGAATCACACAGGATGAAAAAACATAACCTTTGTAGGAGGAGGATATCTCCATATACAGTGAAATTATGAATTCATTGAATTATTCAAATATCCATGGGACTAAGGGAACCCAGACATGGTATGGGTGTCCAGATTTATAAGAGCTCACCCAGCCTGCAAGATCTATCTAACATTGATTTAAACAAAAAAAAAAGTGTTAGAAATGTCTCAGTTAAGCTATTTAACCAATGTGGAGATTTCTTTATCTAATGAGCAGAGCAAAACTCTGCCCTTGAGCAAGGAGCTGTTCTGTCCATGTGTGGTACTGAATGTGTTTGCAGTGGCATGTTGACTACACTCCACTCCTGTTTGTATTTTCAACAGTGTGTTAATCGTGTAAACACTCTGAAGCAGGATGGCATTATTTCCACTAGCCAAAAACACTGCAAACACTATCAGCTTGTAGAGCAGAGACTTTGAAGTAATTTTATTCCCTTGGCATTGCTTTACCTGAATGCAGAATCACTATACTCTTAATACCTAAAGTAATGGGCTAGGTGAAAAAGAGGAAAGGAAAAGAAAGAAGCCTACAGAAAAGGAACAAAAAGAGAAGTTTTTAAGTGAATAGTTTCAGTCACTGAGAGGGAATAAAGTATGTGATATTGATTAACACTCCAAAATGCAGTACAGTTTTATGAGGGCATCTTCATGATCTATGCTCCTAGGCACCTAAAGCATTCTCATCATATAAAAATGATTGGTGAGGAGACTTACACTTTGTGTCTGGGCAAGTCAACAGAAGGGCAACACACAGGAAGAATTTATCTGTCCTTGGCTCAAATTTACCAGTGTGCTATTGATTCTTCTTGGGGAAAAGCTAGCACCCACTTCTCAAATATAACTCTCTGATGGCTTTATTAAAAGTATGTGAAGTTAAAAAAGACTGGATTGGCATGGCAGGGAAGGCATTTACCTAGGAGGCATCCTCTCTGCATTAAACTTCCATTAGTATGCTCTCTGGGCCCCAAAGGTTGTATTTTTCTCCCCACATCAAGTATGAAGATAAAGAATTGTAATTAATTGTGTTGGTAGGTAGTCTCAGGATCACTAAAAAGGCAGTGTGTCCTCAATGAGAAAAGAAATATGTTCTGATTTCTAGACACTATTATTTAATTTGTCATTACTGAGGGTATCAACACTAGATTCCAGCAACATGGATATTATTCAGGGTCCATAGCACCTGAATATCAGTGGAGAAATTACTGTTAGTTTGTGTCATGTCTTTATCTGCCAAAGGGGGGGGGACTGGGGTGATGTCACTTGTGTAAATGGTTACATTTTGATCTTTCCAGTGCTAGCATCAAAACAACATGCCAGTAGTACTTAACTGGCTTAAATAGTGAGGAGCGAATGAACTAAGAGAGAGAGAAAGAGAGCGAGCTAGCAAAAGGCTCAGTGGAAAGAGCGCTAGATTTGGAATCACATCACTTAGGTGACTGTCATCTTACCTGTGAGCCTTAGCTCCTTAATTGGTAAAATGGGGGGGAACATGAGACCAGATGACTTCTGAGGTCCCTTCCATCTAAATAACTATGATGATGATGATAATGATAATGATGATGATGATATAACTAAATTTACATAGTGCTTTAAAGTTTGCAAAGAGCTCTACATTTTTTTTTATTCTATAATGCACAGAGACATCTTTTATATCATTATATAAATGACAGTTATTAAATATATAATGCATGTAAAGGCTTTGCCATACTTAAACTGCTATATAAATGTCAGATATTACTACCATTGCTATTATTCTTTTATCCCTCTACCAGGGTGAGAAAGCTACAACCAAATGCAGGCTTCTCTGAGTGCAGGCTTCAGATTCTTGACTTTCCTGAGTTCACCTCACCCTCTTTCTGCGTTTCGCTTTATGTAGGACAACATGTAACTTTGGAAGCACTGAAGAGTTATGAATCCACACTTGGAATGATTTTTTTGTATAAAAATGTTGCATTTCCATTTACTCAAATGGCAAGAATTAAATATAAACTGACTTTTTTAGATAATAGGCTGAAATTTTTCTCCCCGGATAAAAGTAATAGCTTATAAAGCAGTTTAAAAAACCATTCAAACAGCTATTTTGATTACATATCTATATTTGACTAAGATACATTTTTTCTTAATAAGTTTCATTGAATTTGGTGACTGCCCTTTTGTTCCTCTTTGCCCCCCAAAAGGGAGAAAAAAACAACAGAGGAACTAGTAAATTAAAGGTGCGTACCAGCACGTTAAAAAATGTTCCAATGGCAGGACACAAATTATTTTAATACCACACCAACTGAGCTCCTGATACTTCACAATTCATGAACAAATTTTCCATTACTACAGAGTTATGCTTTTATTGACTAGTATAAAAACACCATTTGTATCTTTTTTATCCTGCTGTGTTTCTATTTTATTGGAAAAGTCCTGTAACAGGTATAACATCAGCTCAGATTACCAAGAAATCTATAAAAATAGGTTCCTGCTACTACCTTTGGAGCAGATTGAAAGAATACATTATGATCCCACTGAGTCTCTGATAAAACTGTGATTCACAGACCAAAATGATTTATCCTTACCTGTTAGGCATCTGGGCGTTATCCACTCTATTAAATTATGAAAGCATTTCACTTGTATTGATTAGTAATGTTGGCCATGACTAAGGTGTTTAGATGGCAAAGGTTAGGGGAAAAAAATAACTTTGGACTTGGCAAGAAAAAAAAAAGCAAAAGACCACAGCAACGGTCTCACAAAAGATGGGTATCTTTACTAATGATTGTATTCATAATAACCGGGAGAATTTGGGAAACTCCAACATAATAACAAGCAGGATATTATGGCTGAGACATTGTCAGTGACACTTGAAAGATTGTGGAAAATTAGAAAGGTGCCTCATAATTAGAGAAAAGAAAGTGTTTCCGTTTTCAAAAAAAAGCCAAGACAAGGACTACAATGACTTTGATTTCCATTCTTGGGAAATTTTTAGAATGGATCATTAAAGGAATAATTGGCAAACATCTAGAAAGTGGAGCAGTGGTTACAAAGAACTAGAATAATTGTATCGAGAACAGGTCATTAAATGTTCTGCATGACTGCACATGTATAATCTATGGCAAATTGTTCTCCTTGGAAAGGAGGAAAGAGGGGAGGGAGAGAATTTGGAACTCAAAATTAAAAAAAAACCAAATGTTAATTTTTGTTTACATGTAATTGAGAAAAATAGAATAAAAATTAAATGTAAATTTTTTTTTTAAAGAACATGTCATGCCTGACCAATCTTATTTCCCTTTTTTTTTTTGACAGGGATATTAGGCTAGTGTATGAGGAGATTGGTATGGCTATATTTTACCTGGATTTTAGCAAAGTGTTTGATAAAGTATCTCATACTATTCTTGTAGAAAATATGGAACGATATAGGTTAGACCATGATATAATCAGATGAATTCGTAACTGGCGGGATGGCTGGACTCAGAGTAATTGCTGATGGTTCAACATCAACATGGCAGGAGTTAACTTCAGTGGAGTGCAGGGTTCTGTGCTTGGCACGGTATTTCTTATTTTTATTAATTGCTTGGCTAAGGACATAGACAGCATGCTCAACAAATTTGCAAATGACATAAAATTTGGAGTAATAGCTAATATGTTGGATGACAGTCATGATCCAAACATCTTGATAGACAAGAACACTGAACTACATGTAAGAAGATGGAATTCCATGGGGATAACTGGAAAGTTGTACAAGTGGGTATATGTAATCAACCTCAGAAGTATAAGATGGGGGAAGTGTGATTAGATAGTGATTGCTCAAAACAAAAAAGGCATAGGGATTTTAGCACACTGTATATTCAATATGAATCTGTGGTATGATATAGAAGCCCCCAAAGTGAGTTTAATCCTGGCCTGCATTAAGAGAGGCCTACTAGCTGCTAGGTATATAGAGGTAATGACCCCATTTGATTTTGCCTTTAAACCTCATCTGGAAAATTATATTCAATTTTTGTCACCATGGCTGAAGAAGGGTGTTGATACATTGGAGAATGTTCAGAGAAGTGCAAGCATGCCTTGAGTCCATGTAAAATGAAGTTTATTTTGGAGGAACTGGGGATATTTGGCCTGGAGAAGAGAAGACTGGGAGGGGGAAAGGAGGAACATGATAGTTCTCCTCAAGTATTTGAAGGGCTGTCATGTAGAAGAGGGCTTGGATTTTCTCTGTTTCATTAGAGGACAAAACAAGCAATGCGTGAAGTTGGAAAAGGCAAATTTCGACCTGATAATCAGGAAAAACTCTCTAAGTCTTTGAGCTGCTGAAAATGGAATGGTCTGCTCTTGGAGGGTAGCCAATCTCTAAACATTTATTCAGTACTTTCAGTATTCCCAGCATTGAGCTGGGTGCTAAGGATACAAAGAAAAATATAAAACACTGCCTTTCCTCAAGGAGCTTACATTCCACAGAGGAAGATGGCATTTTAAAGATATACAAAGTGCATACATATAATTATACAAAATAAGTAGTAATAACATATAAGTATGCAGAATAACTAAAGTCCAAATACACATAGATAAATATAATTTAGAAGGGAGTCAGTAGCAGCTAGAAGGTTTGGGAAAGGACTCATATAAAAGAGTCTGAGTTGAGCTTTGAAAGTATTTATTAAATTACATGAAAGCATTTAATTTTTATAGCAAGCCTCAAGTGGTAGGGGAGGCTTTAGTAAGCCCATTATGTAGGTGAGGAAACTGAAGGCCCCAGGGCAAGTTAGGAGTGGAGCCAACTCTAAGAATTGTTTTGATTCTCCTACTCCTAGGCTCTTAGAAAAAAAAAATGATCAAGTGGTTTAGGTTATACAGAGCGGAATCTTTATGATTTGTATCCAATATCTCTTTGTATAATTTCAAATAGTATTGAGTTGGATGATAAAAGGAAGCATGATACAAACTTGATTTTTTATGTGTGGGTTACCAAGATAGTCATCAATAAATGGGGCTTGGTAGTTGAAAAAAAAAAAAGACTTTTACTGTAGATAAGGAGAGTAACTTTTTCCTGAGCTGGACAATTTGACTCACTGGTAACCGAAGGCAGTCACTATATTAATAGTGATGATGAAGAACTAAGATTTAAAAATGTTTAGTAAATATTCAGTCTGATCCTCCATTTGTTTGAGGTTGGACTATTGGAAAAGTCCCAGAAGGGCTACATGGGGCTGGGAGAAATTTTCTCTGAAATTGAGAAGCAGCTGAGGGAGAATTTTTATCTTCTCCATAGTTTCAGGCTGACTGTAAATTGCTGGCTTTATGCCATGTTTGTGTTCCTGAAAAATGTTAATAAAATTTTGAAAATTTGATCTTTTTCTTTTGTTGATTTATACTCCAGTTTCAGAGATGATTTAGCTTCATCTGGGCTTGCCTTTGCTTTGGTTGAGGGCCCTAACATATTAACTTAAGTTTTTCTGCCTTCAGAGGCTGACCCAAAGAGGCAGAGATCTGTATAAATGCATAAAACTGCTATATCTAAAGGAAACCCCTAGTGAATCTTTTGTAAAGAATCCCTTTGTAATGTAAATAATGAACTCCTACTTATTTATCTCATGGTTTTTTTTCTGTATAAATAGTTTATGTTCATCTACCAAGGCTGTCCATGTCATTAAAGCCATCCTACAGTGTCCAAACAAAAGGAGAATTGCTATTTGATGGTGAGTTTCTCTAAATGTTCCTATTTGCTGGCATAATTGTATTAATTTCCTCAGGCCCCCAAATACTGCAAAGCCTCCATGGCAGTTTGAAACAGATTAAATAGAAAAAATTAACTGGATGAAAAATGCATATTGCCTAGAAATGCAGTCCACGGATTTAGTCTATCAATATATATATATATCTTTGGCAGGTATTACAGATAGATAATATGTAGGAGAGCTGAGTAATACCAGAACAGGGATAGGTAGGTGGGAGTGGATAGAACACTGGGACTGGAGTCAAGAAAACTTGAGTACAAATTTGGCCTCAGACACTTACTAGCTGTTTGATCTTGGGCAAATCACTTAAGCTTGTTTGCCTCAGTTTTCTCATCTGTAAAATGAGCTGCAGAAGGACATGATAAACCACTGTAGTATTTTTGCTGATAAAACCCCTATGGAGTGATGAAGAGTTGGACAGAACTGAACAACAACAAACAAAAACAGCAAAGGCATGGATTGCAACAGGGAAATAATGCAGTACTGCAATGGCTCCAAATTAAAATAAATCATATGAGTAGAAGGATTTGGAGGTGTGGCCAGATAACTGTTCCTGTGAAAAAGATCTGGGGACCAAATATTTATAGAAGCTTTTTTTGCAAATAAAGAACTAAAAACAAAATAGACAACCCTCAATTGGGGAATAGCTAGACAAATTGTGAAACATGAATGTAATGGAATATTACTGTGCTGCAAGAAACAATGAACATGTTGAATACAGAGAAAAATGGAAAGAATGGAAAGATTTACATGAAGTGATGTGAAATTAAGTAGACTGAGCTAGGAAAACAATATGCGTACAATGACTATAACAATGTAAATGGAAAGAGAAACAATAACAAAAGGATGGAAACTGAAAGCTGTGAAATTCTAAAGAACAAGCTTGGCCTCAAAGAAGAAGTATGAGACTGTTATCTCCATTTGATTCTTTGCTGAGGTTGGGGTTCAAAGGTGTGGAATGCTGCATGTAACATATGTTCTGAAGTGTTGATCAGTTTTGCTGATTTTTTTCTCTTTTCCTCTCTTTTCTCCTCTCTCCTTCTCCTCCTTTTCCTCCTCCTCCTCCTCCTCTTCCTCCTCTTCTTCCACTCTCTGTCTCTGTCTCTTTAAAAAGCATTTTTGTTACAAGGTATGACTCTCTAGAATGGGAGATGGGGAGGGATATGGTAGGACATCTAGGTGATATCAAAACAAAAGTGTCAATGAAATCTATTTTAAAAAGAAAAACACCTGGGGGTTTTAATGAGCTGCAAGTATAAGCTAACCAGATAATACAGTAAGTGGAGTGTATAAAAAGCTAATGCAAGCAGGATACATTAAGAAGTTTATAGTGTCCAGAGGAGGCATACTAAGGACTTATTAAATATTTGTTGAATTGAATTGAATATGGGAGATAACAGTCCTACTGTACTTTGTCATGACCAGACCATATCTGGAGAGCCATTTATACGGTGCTTGAAGGTTTGCAAATTGCTTTATGTACATTACCTCATTAAGCATTACATTTTAAGTGACTAAGAAGGACATAAATGTTTACAGAGGAGGGTGATTAGGTACTGAGGGTTTTAGTATACCAGACAAGGATCGACTGGTTAAAAGTACTTTAACCTGGAGAATAGAAGACTTTTGAGAATGATGGTTATCCTCAAGTATGTGAAGATCTGTCATAGGGAAGGGGAATGACATTTCTCTAACAAGCCCCAGGTAGTAACATTGGGAGCAGTGGGTGAAAGCTGCAGAGAAGCAGTCAGCTAGTCAATAAACAAGTGCCTACTATGTGCCAGGCGCTATGCTAGGCAGAGTTAGGCTTGACGTTGGGAAAAATGTACTTAGCAGTTTTCCAAAAGCGAAATAGGCTACATGTACAGATGTGGGTTCTGATCACAAGAAGCATTCTGAAGTGAGGGTGGAAGATCACTTGTTGCCAAAGTTGTGGTATAGAGAACATTTCCTTTCAGGTAATGTTTGAACTAGACAATCTCTGAGGTTCCTTTCTTTTATAAAATTGTATGATTTTTTAATATCAATAGTCTTCCAGGATACTATATGTCTGCAAAGCATGGAATGCTAATATCTTCAAGAAATCTAAATTAAATAAAAACCAGCAATGGAAAATTTCGTGTGCATAAGCAAACAACATTTTCCCAGTAGTTACTTACACTGGAGAAGCAGTGTTAAAAGACAATATCAATTTATGACTGGGAAGAGGACATCTATCCATTGTATATCAAGAATGATAGTCAATGATACTCCTGAGATATCAAGAGAATCAGGGGATGATCTCTAGTAAATTGGGCAGATCTTCTATGGGGATTTGTGGAGAGACACGGAATAAATAGTGCAGGATTAAAAGGTGTGAAGGACTTTTCATCTCTAACAGACCCACATTGATGAAATTCTAAAGAAGGTAAATATAAATGTAAAGGCAAAGTATTAAGCACAATCATAGATGTATAAAATTAGTGGTTTAGACTTATATTGTTTTATATTTTGGAAAATATATTTTATTTTCAACCATGATGAAAAAAAATCCCTTAAAAGTGACTCATCAACAATTCCCCTGTACTGCTGCTGCAGAAATGATTGTAGCCTTGTCAAGATTTTAAGGGGGCATATATAACCTTTTCTTATGTTAGCCTCCAGGCATCTTTGATCTCAATTGGTATGAATTTCATTTAATTGCTGAGCATAGAAAAATGCAAAGTAGATCATGTGACTTTTTTCCCCCCTAGTTGGCGCTTTCTTTTCCTCTTGAAGCTCATATAGATCATAGGACCCTGTCTGGCCGGTAGAGCTCCTTAATTCTGATGGCTAATCTCTAATTAGGAACAATCCAACTCCCATCTTCATGTGTTATCCTCTGAGTCAAAATTTGTATTCCACTCCATACTCATTCAACCTCTTCACCAGAGGACAATTTATTTCAATAATTCTTATGATAATTATGCTGGTAATAATGGAGTAATAACAGCAATATTAAGGTTATGGAAATGTGAAAATATAGTTTCATAATTCTGTCCCAAGTAAAAGATTTCTGACAAAGGAAAACTTATGTTTTGCAATGAGTCAATGGAGCATAGGAGAACTGCAGAAGAAAACTCTCTTGGGACACATCTTTAATCATATTAACTATATAAATACTGATTATCTACATGACTACAGCTGAACTAGTCAGATCAAACATGCCACTTGATCTAATTTATGCATAAGTCAGGTAATGAATATCTAGATGACCTGGGCCCATCAACCTAGATCTCTTTTTTTTCCCCCAGTGACACTTCAATTCATAGGTAGAGATAGAATAGTGGAGCAGATGGAGTTCTGAACCAGAGGTCAGAAAGACCCCAGTTCAAATTTTGCCTATGACACATAACAGCTGTGTGACCTTAAGCATGTTTTGTCTTTTCTGATTTTTAGTTTCCTCAACAATAAAATGGAGATGATAATACCTATGTGATATGATTATGGTAAGGCCCAAATTGCCTATATATGTAAACTTTAAAGCCCAAATGACCTATAAATGTATAAATGCCTTCATAAATATCAATTATTTTTATTGTCATTGTTGTAATTCAAAGTTATCTCCTCATGTTGCAGTCTTAGAGTGGGAAGGTCATTTAGTTCAAAACTGAATCCTGGAATAAGAATAGCCTCTACATCTCACACAAGGAATTACCTGGCATTTTACTCTAAGAACTCTAATGATGACAAACCCTATCCTTGCCAAGGTAGCTTGTTTCACTATTAGACAGATGTAATTATTAGGGACCCTTTCGCCTTACATCAACCTAAATTTGCCCTTAACAAATTCTACCCACTGTTCTTACTTCTGTCCTCTACCTCTTCCACATGACAGCATTTTTTTGCACTCCAATCAGTGATGAAAAATATTTTAAGTATATGCTATGGTCAAAAATTATGCTAGATCTAACAGTTAGATAAAAAATAATTTCTCCCCTTATGGAGTTTCCCACCCAGTAGTGGGCATTAGAAGACAGCTGCACTTGAAGACTGCTGCCCCCAGCAGGACAGGGAGATTGCTGATGAGTTACTTTTAAGGGATTCAAGGGGATCCCCGAATTCTTTTTTTTCTAGGCTAAACACCCCCAATTTCTTCAACTTGGCTATTGTGATCTTTGATAAAAATATAATTAGGTTACTAATAGTGACATAGCTGGGTTTTTATAGTAACCAAAACTATGGGTAGAAAACCAATCCTTAACCACTAGAACTTTGTTTCTTAGCACAGTCCCTGGCTCATGGTAAACACTTAATAAAGGCTTGCTTTGCTGACTGTGTTAAGCTGGAGATCACATAATTTGTTTACTTCTAGATCCTTAAAGCACAACAAGAGGATTTGTGGCTATCTGCATTTGACAAAATGGTTAAATCAGTTTTAGATTGCTACTCATTTGAAAGTAGCTACAATTATTCACATTTCTCTTAAAAACATGGAAACAATGTTGGCTAGGCAGTTGGTTGGGTCCTTTACCATTCAATAAGAGACCGACTCTGCTATAAGATTTACATCTATTGCTTAAATTACATCTAGAATCACCCATGCATTGGGAGGAGTGAAAATCTGCCTGAATTTGTACAGGGAGTGACTGACATGAAACAAGTTTAACCTGTGCCATGTCATTAATTTTACAATAAGTGTTTAAGCCTTGGAGAGGTTTCCTTCTCTTGATAATTTATGCTTCTTTGTGTTTATAGTCTACCTCTCTCTAAGGAGTTTGACAAATCTAACTCACATATATATATATATATATATATATAATAAGACATTTCAAGGTAAGGTAAGTAGGAGATATTTTGTGTAGAGGAAGGAGGCAAAGAGAAACTAATTCAAGGACACACAGCAAACCAGTGGCCCAACACAGACTTTGGATATATTGGACATGACATGGGCTCTGGAGTAAGAGGTCCTTGGTTCAAATACCACATCTAATACTTATTATCCTTGTGACCTTGGGCAAGATATTTTACCTCCCTGGGCCTCAGTTTCCTTATCTGTAAAATTATGAAATTGAACTAAATGGTCTCTCAAATCTCTTCTGGCTTTCTCTGTCTCTGTCTCTCTCTTTCTCTGCTTGTCTCTGTCTCTCTTGGTCTCTCTGTCTGTTTCTGTCTCTCTGTCTCTCTTTCTCCTCTCCATTTGTCTGTCTCTGTTTCTCTCTTTCTCTCTTTCTCTACTTGTCTCTGTCTCTCTGTCACTTTCCTATCTTGAACTTTTTAATCACTTTCTAGCAAAATACAGACAACCTTGCCTCTTCTCAAAATGTAAATTGCTAATAATAGCTGCTACTATATAGGGTTTAAAATTTTTTAATTAATTAATTAATTTTTGGTTTTCAACATTCACTTCTACAGGATTTTGAGTTCCAAATTTTCTTTCCACCTCTCCCCTCTCCCCACCCCAAGACAGAGTGCATTCTGAATACCCCTTCCCCCAATCTGCCCTCCCTTCTATCATCCCTTCCTTCTCTTATTCCCTTCCCCTTCTATTTTCCTGTAGGGCAGGATAGATTTCTATACCCCATTGTCTGTATATCTTATTTCCCAGTTACATGTAAAAACAATTTTAAACATTTGTTTTAAAAACTTTGGGTTCCAAATTCTCTCCTTTCCCCCCTCCCCACCCACCCTCACTGAGAAGGCAAACCACTTGATATAGGTTATACATGTATAGTCATGCAAAACATTTCCATAATGGTCATGTTGTGACAAACTAACTATATTTCCCTTCATCCTATCCCATCCCTGTTTATTCTATTGTCTCCTATGACCCTGTCCTTTCTCAAAAGTGTTTCCTTCTGATTTCTCCCTCCCCCAATCTGCCCTCTCTTCTACCATCCCCCCCCTTTATCCCTTTACCCTGTATTTTCCTGAAGGGTAAGATGGATTTCCATACACAATTGAGTGTGCATGTTATTCCCTCCTTAAGCCAAATCCGATGAGAGTAAGATTCACTCACTCCCTATCACCTTCCCCCATTTCCCCTCCACTGTAAAAGATTTTTCTTGTCTATTTTATGTAAGACAATTTACAGGGTTTTTAATTTTTCAGGATGTCTTAAATATATCAACTTTCCCAATCCCATTATAACTCCATTTTGTGGGTGAGGAAACTGAGGCTCAGAGAGCATCTTGTATAGAGTCACACAGCTAGTAAGTGTCAGAGATAGGATTTGAGCCCTGGTCTTCCTAGACTCCAATCCACTCTAATCCACTCTAATTCACTAGTTATGATACCTGCCTTGTCAATGAAAATAGTGCACTGATATGCTTTGTTATTTGTCCAGTACAAATTGGTAGTCATCAGAGTTGATCCTGGAGATGGTTTCCTATAATAGAATGAGGGATTAGCTTTCTAGAAGCCTCCCATCCATTCCAAGTTCCTATTGCCCCTTTCTAACTCCTTCTTCCTCTTTGACCTTTCATAGGGCTTCTAGAATTATCCTTTACATACACATGAAGGGCAGCTAGGTGGCTAAGTGGATAGAGTACTGGCCTTGGATTCAGGAAGACTCATCTTCCTGAGTTCAAATGTGGCCTCAGACATTTACTAGCTGTATGACCCTGGGAAAGTTACTTAATCCTGTCTGCCTCAGTTTCCTCATCTGTAAAATGAGCTGGAGAAGTAAATGGCAAAACATATATTTGCCAAGAAAACCACAAATGGGGTCATGAAGAGTCAGACATGACTGAAGTGACTGAACAACAACAAAATGTATATGCAAGATTATTATATATTCTATGTCATCTCTATCAATATCTATTGTTTTAGCCATGTAACTGATCTGTTTGAAAATTTTTCAGGAACTGACTACTGTTGAGTAAAGTCCAAATTATTTCACCTGGAATTCAAAGTCCTCCCTGATTTGGTAGCACATTATCTTTTCAGCTTTATCTCATATTATTCTTTTCCATGTATTCTCTGCTCTAGCCAAACTGATCTATGTTTTGGTCTCCATATATTGTTTGCATACTCTTACTTCTGTCACCTATGCTTGGGATACTCATATCTCCATTGCTAGCCTGATGCATGTACACACTCTTTAAAGCCCAATTTAAAGGTTGTCTCTTCTGTCAGACTTCCCTAACTACCCAATCAATGATGATCTTTGTCTTCAAACCTTACACTCTTTCCCCTACTTCTCTAATGCATTTAGGATATAATATACACTATTATAGCTATTTCTTATTATGCCATCTCCCTACTAGAGTGAGCTTCTTAAGCCCACAAACATCCTTTTATATAAATTTTGTATCTCCTCCAGCACATAGCACAGTGCTATGCACAGTAGATATTTAATAAGTATATACTGAATTAATTGCTTTTGGCTGAATATTAGCAACCTGATATAGTGTTTTTGCTGGTTCTGAAGTCATATTTGTGGTTTTTCAGTCATGTCCAACTGCTTGTGACCCCATTTTTTTTTTGAGTGGTTTACCATTTCCTTCTCCAGCTCATTTTTACAAATTAGGAAACTGAGGCAAACAGGGTTAAGTGACTTGCCCAAGGGTCACACAGCTAGTAAGTGTCTGAGGCCAGATTTGAACTTAGGAAGATGAGTCTTCCTGATTCCAAGCCCAGTGTTCTATCCATTGAGCCACCAAGCTGCCCTCTGGAGTCATAAGACCTGAATTAGTACCTCATATTTATTGCTTACTATCTTTGTGACCTTGGACAAATCAGTTATCCTCTCTTAGGCTTCATTTGCTCATTTGTAAAATGGATGGTTTGGAGAAGGTTCTGGCCTCTGAAAATTGCCTTCCACCTCTGAACATTTAGGTAGGAGAGAAAAGAGAAGATGCTGGTAGTGTGAGTCAGTATCCCAAGTCTCGCATCCTCCAGGGATAACCTGTGACTTGATTTGAAAAATAGGAAACTGACAATTTACAAGGCACCCATTAGACCATGATGCTTTTCAGTTAACTTTAAGAAAACAAAACTGTGATTTATTCAGTAAAAATAACACAGTACCACATTCCTTGGGCTGAATAAGTCTCTAGGTTTAAGTTATATCAACTGTGATGCACTGAATTTAAAATTTACTTTCATGGGTAATAGCAACTCACATAATTCACTCTACCTTTGGCATGATATAAAGAGAACACTAAAAACCATAGTTAATTCTTACTATTAACCTTAATCTTTTAAAATGGGATGAAAGTACAATCTTGTTAGTTCAGTTTTCTGACCATTATGCCTCAGTTTTATGCTGGGACATTTGTCTCACTTTGGAAAATAGAAAATGAGAAAGGTATTACATTAGAAGTGTATAAAAATGCTTGCAACTTTCTATTTGCTCCATTACTGTATTTTAACATTTCTTCTGAAGTTTCTTGTGTCACTGATATTGCAAATACAACCCCTACTGTTTCCAAGAAAATTTCTGACATTTTAAACTTATTCCCTATTACTTAAGAAGAAAAAGAGAATCAGATTTCAAGCCTGAAATGGACTGATCACCAATTTTAATTGGTTTTCAAATCAAATAACTCTTTCCTAAAATATAATATCTGTCTGTCTGTCTGTCTGTCTACCAATCTATCTATCCATCTACATCTGCTGGATTCTTCATGGTTCATACATGTAATGCTCTACACAGAGAAGATGCTAATTATTTATTCAATGAATGAATGTTTTCTATGAGTTCAACTGTGTCTCTTAGATTTCCCAAAATTATTCTGACTTTAATATAAAAAATCTTGGTTCTAGGGCAGCTAGATGGCACAGTGGATAGAGCTCCAGCCTTGGAATGAAGAGCACCTGATTTCAAATCCAGCCCCAGACACTTGACACTTACTAGCTGTGTGACCCTGGGCAAGTCACTTAAACCCAACTGCCTCACAAAAAAAAAAAAAAGAAAAGAAAAAAATCTTGGTTCTAATAAACTTTCTTCTGGAATATGAATTCTCTTTAGCAGATTAAACCCCCCATGCCAATGCTATCTATCCTGCATCTTGTTTTTCTATTTTTAAAAGCTTTCATCTTTCCTCAGTTAAAGGTCCTCATAACAGTAACCACATTTTGTTTCCTTTCTTCCATCTTATTTTCACCACACTGCTCATGAGTATCATAGTCTGGTATGGTAGAAGTATTCTTAATTTGCTATTTCTTAGACTTTTCAAAGTGCTGTCAGGTTTGTGTGAGTTTTGCATGACTCTGCCTGCTGGATTCTTAGTCATGTTGCTCAAGGGATCCATCAACTACCCAGCTGGGAGGAAGAAGAAGAAACAGATTGTTCTTGGCAATGGTTTTCTCATCAAGCTATCCCCACTGCATCGCTGCTCTGATTCTCTTGATGGACACTCTGCTTCTCTGAGGACAGAGCTAGGCTCTTTCTGCACTGCAGCACTACAGACTATTGAGGGGAAAAGTTTCAGTCAACTGAACACGTTTGATTTGCGTGATGCCAAACAAATGATTTGACTAAATTTTTTTCCCTTTTGATTTGAATGAATCAGACAATTGTTTTGGTATTTACAAGCAAAAACTCTACAAAATTACAGAATCAACAGAATTTCTGAGTTTGAATCTATCTTATCTAATCAATTTACAAAAATAAATTCCCACTATAACATCACCAACAAGACATCATCCAGTCTTTGCTTGAAGATTTGCAATGAGGGAGAACTTACTACCTCTTGAAACAACTCATTCCATTTTGGAATAGCTCTAAATGTTATAAATTTTTCACGTGTATCAAGACTAACTTTGTTTCTTTGCAACTTTTACTTGTGGCTCCTAGTTCTGCTCTCTGAGACCAAACAGAATAAAGATAGGCTCATAAAAGGAGCTTTGGTGCTACACAAAATGACTCAGGTTCAAATCCTGCTTGAGATTATTTTTATATTTCTTGAGTGAATTTCATCATCACCCAGCCTTCCTGGACCTCAGTTTACTCCTTTGTAAAATGAGGGGGTTGGACAAATGAGGCCCCTTTCTCTTTCTGGATGTAAGATAATTCTTATTTGAATTCCACATGCTAGTCCTTGAAATATTTAAAAACAGCTATCACATGCCTTCTGAGTCTTCCTTCCTCCCAGGTAAACATCTTTAATTCCTTTGGCTAGACCTCGTATGGTGTGAATGCGCTGTCTTGGTTGCCTTTCTCTGGAAACTTTGCAGCTATCATCTTTTACCTTGTCTCTTCTTTCAACAGAATAACCAGATGTGCCAAAAAGAAAGAGAACACAGCTGCAATTCCAGAAACAAGCAAATGTAGACATCTGATTCCTGTAAATCTAAAAGCATCTGGGATAAAAGGTTCCATTTAGAAAATTCAGTAGAAGAAAATGTGAGATTTCTTACACATAGTGAGTTGTGAACTCTGTACATTTTCATACTTACTAAAAATAGCCAAAATGCAGAGATAATGTCTTACAGTTTCCAAAACACTTTACATGCATTCTTGTTTTAGCTGTTCCTCAGAACAATCCCATGAAGTAACAAGTACAGTTCATAATATCCTCCTTTTACAGATGAGGAAACTAAAGTTTGGGTAGATTTAGGAATTTGTCCATCATCACATATCTTATAAGCTGTATTGGTGGGATTTGAACCCAGGTCTCCCCTAACTGTAAATCTAATACTTTTACCACATGGCTTTGCTCGTGCTACCTGGCCACAAGAGCTTATATAGACCTTTCCCAGAAGGCTATTCAGGTGACTCCTTTCCTCTTTTGAGGGGTGAAAGAAAATACATTGCTGCTCTAGGATCTCTTTAGAGCTCTAGTTTTATATTATCAGCCAAGGCTCTGGGACATTTCCCCTATAACTGAATGTTTCATAGACAAATTCAACATGTCCAAAACAGCTATTGCCATCTTTCTTTCCAAACCCTCCCCTATCCTGAATTTCCCCATTTCTGTCAATAAACTGTCAATTTACTTTTCTAGTTACCCAGGATCTCAAGATTGGAGTCCCCCTTGCTTCCTCACTTCCCCTCATCCCACATGGTCAATCAAAGGCAATGTCTTATCATTTCTCCCACTACAATATCACTCTCATTCATCCCCTGACACAACCACCTATCTAGTTGAATTCCTCATCACTATTTGCCTACATTATTGCAACAACCTCCTACTTGGTTTCTATTGGCATGCGAATGGGTCCGTCTTTGGGCAGAGGGGTCTTGAGGTTCCTCTAACCCCTCAGTACACAAAGAGTGCCAGGTAAGGCTCAGACTCTGCACAGGGGGATCCTGCAGAGAAGGGGAAGGCAAGTACCGTTAGGGAACTTGTGGTGACACCCCCTTCCCCAACCCCTGCCCTAGCAAACACTCAGAGACTCCAAGAGGATGAGGCTTCCTTGGGCTTTAATATGGAAGGGTTTTGTCCACCCTCCTGGATTTCCCCAGTTGTCTGTGTCCCATCTCCCAGCCTTTGTGAGGGCTGTGCCACTCCTATTCTTGAAATGTAGCCTCTCCTAACATTCTAGCTTCCTTCAAAGCTTAGCTATAATAGCAACTTGTACCTGAGAAACTTACAAATACTTTTGGGGCTGATTAATTCACAACAGGCTTCTGGGAATAGCAGCACCAAAAGTTAAATGGGAAAATATCTTTAAAAATGTAAGATTTTGTTGTTCTAATTAGGAAAAACATCAGAACAAAAAAAGAGCCAAAACAACATCATTAGGTTAGAGACTGCCAAGCAAATAAGATATGTGGTTTGATAGAGAGGAGGAAGAAGAGAAAGCCGAGTGTTTTTTCCAAAGGTGTAACATACTCTGGAGCTAGAATCCTTATGCCTCTTAATTATAGTCCTTTGCTATGGTATTTTCCTCTTATATCAGTGAAGCAATTACTGATCTAATTCTAATTCATGGCAACCATTAAAAATGAGCAAACAAATATATTACTTTAATTCCAATTGCTGCTTCCTTCTTCTTGATATATTGGTCCATTAGGCATGAATGGAATAGCCTGTATTTGTGTTTGCCCTCAGGCTAAGATGATATTCATAACTGGTAGCATTGTTGTTTAGTAACAGTGATTAAATAGGTGGTACAATGGATAGAGCACCAGGCCTGGAGTCAGGAAGAGGGGAGTTCAAATCCGGCCTCAGACACTCACTAGCAGTGTGACTACCACCACCACTAACATACAATAGATTTAGTTCAAATCCTACATGTAAGGAAACAGACACAGAGGGACCAAATGACTTCCCCAAGGCCATAAGAAAATAAATGGCAGCTCTAGATTAGGATCCCGATTTCTGACTGCTACGCCAGTGTTCTTTCCATTAGAACACTCTGAGATACTCTATAAGGGCAATTTAGACCAGAAATAGCCATTGCCCCTCTGTATAACGTGTATGCGTAGGAGTTCGACCTGTTGCAGTGAACGGGGTTTGATTGGTCAATTATAAACTACTCTATTTTTCTTTACTTTAGAATGTCTTTCTAATCATCCTCTATCTATTAACCTGTCATATACCTACATTTTGTCAAGTCACCCAGTGGCCTGTTTTTATGGGTCAGTAATTCTAACTCCAACAAAAACATGATCTTTAAGGCAGAGCTCACGGTGAGGTGCAGTTAATAAAAAGAGAGAAAAGCAAGGAAAAACAATACTGAAGTGAAACAATCACTGTCCATTGTTCAGACCTCCCTGCTCAGAGAAAAACAGAGTTCTTAGGATAAATCCCCTGTGTGTTCTGCTCTCTCCAGTTATTCTTGGGCAGGACCATGGCTTTGGCTCTGCTCAAATTTCTAAGCTACAGTTTTGTCTCTATTTATTAATCAGGACTTTATGATCACATACCTAGACATCGACCAGTACTCAAGCTATATCTGCCCATTTGGCAGAATACTACAGAGAAAGCTCCTTTTGCCAGAGCAGACCCCTCTTCCCTGCACCTCCTAACACAGTCCTCTGGAATGCCAGTGACCTCTACTCTTTCTGCAGAATGAAATTCATTTATCTATTTCACAAACAGTTATTAAGAATCTATTGTATGATAGGCAGTGGGGATACAAAGACCAAAAGAAACAATATTTGCCCTCAAGGAGATTATATTTTATTGGAGGGGAAAATATGTACCTATTGCTTAAAGAGATACAAAATAATTTCCAAGGGAAGGCACTAAGAAATGGCATATATCAGAACAGGTATTCTGTAGGAGATAGAACTTAAGCTGAGTTCTAAAAGAAGCTAAGGATTCTCAGAGGCAGAGGTGAGAAGAAAATAAATTTTCTTTTTTTTCCTATTCTTTATTTTTAATTTATGGAATAAAACAAGCATTTCCATTATATAGTACAGTAAAAAAGATGATTGCACATGACATTGGAGGAAATGCAGAGAAATGGGGACACTAATTCATTGTTGGTGGAATTGTGAACTGAACCAACCATTTTGGAGAGCAATCTGGAATTGTGCTCAAAGGAAATACATTTCAGACTTGGGGAAAAGCCTGTGCAAAAACATGTTATCAGGTGATAGAATGTTGTGCACAGGCGGACTGGCTGTAACATAGAATGTGTGAAAGAGAACGTGAAATAATCCTGGAAAGGTAGGCTCCGGGTCAGATTCTAAAGGATTTTAAATGACACATACAGGCATTTACATGTTATCTAAAAGGCAAGAGGAAGCCACTGGAGTTCCTTGAGCTGGAGACTGACCTTCTCTGATCTATATTTTAGGAATATGTTTTGGCAGTGGCCTGAAGGGATGGAGTGGCAAGGGGAGAGAGTGGATGCAGGGAAACCAATTAGGTTACACCTGCAATAGTCTGGTGTTGAGATGATAAAGGATATGCTGATTCTTGGAAAGAAGATCGGATAAAGAGCCAAGAAATAGAGGCTTTACTCCTGGCTCTGACATTCTTTACTCATCACTTGGGCAGGGCTTTGAATCACTCTGGGTCTTAGTCTTCACATTTGTTAAAGAAGAGAGCTCTACTAAAATCTATTAGCTCTATGTTCTCTGAATGGCCATCATGCATGACTGACCTTGGGGACCCTGGGAATGTCTTTCTAGACTGAGTACAGTCAGACCAGGAAGGTAAAGGAGGACAATCTTCTGACTACTTGCATATTATTTGTAGATAACGTTTGACTTCCTGATGTATGTTATCATTTGTGATTATTAATGTGATGGGTAACAATTTCTACTTTACACATATTCCTTCCTTACACCATCTTCTGTTTCTGTTCTTCCCATCCCTCACCTTCTCAACTGAGACCCTCCCCTTACTTTACTGAGGAAATAGAAGCCGTTTGCCACAAGTTTATTCTTCTCCTTTCTCTGCATCCCATAAATCCTCAACCATCACCTTCCATTTTATCCTTTTCCACTGCAATCTCTGGTGATGAGTTTTGGGGATAGATATCCATAATCAGGTATTTAATAAATGTTAAAAGGAATTTTACGACCTCCATTCCACTATGGTTCTAGTTATTTGAGAAATCATGTATCCTGGTGCCTCAGTTTATAGTAGTGGTTAGATGGAGGGGAGAGTTACTTGTTAGCACTGCCTATATTTTGTACAGCTTTTTTATATATCCTAACTCTGGACATATTTGACCTGTAAGATGAAAACAAAGAACAAGAGGTCATGAACTTATTTACTGGATGAAATATCTAAAGTCCCTACATACAAGATCCAAAAAAGAGTATACTATCACCATAGGAATTATATATTGAATGCAATGAGAGTAAATTGTATCAGATGTGGTGACAAAGTGATGACTATTTACATTCAGAACATTTAGTAAGATGTTAGAACTGCAAGGGAATCCTAGAAATCTGTTAGTAGATCCCCATGCATTTATAGACGAGAAAATGGAGGCTCACACATGTTAAGTGGATCTCTCAAGGCCGCACAGCTAGGTACTGGCAGAGTGGAACAGAGACACAAGTTGTTAAGCTCTCGGTTCATTGATCTTTCCACTAAACCATAACTTTTGGTGGTTTTAGAATATGGTCTCTTTCTTTTCTCCAGTCCATTCTCCATGGTCTGTCTAATCAATATTCCTAAAGCATAGGCTTAATCATGTTGGTGCCCTGTTCAAAAAGCTCAAGTGGGGTCCCATTTACCTGTAGGTAGACAAACACCTTGCTTCTGAAGTCCTTTGCAATCTAGTTACTGGTTTTTGGATTTTTTTTTCCACATTATTCTTCCTCATGCTCTCTACATTTCAGCCAACTGACCTGCTCACTATTCCCCATACACAACATCTCCTTCCCATCTCTGTACTCTTGCACAAGCTCCCCAATGCCTAGAAAACATTCTCTTCTCTCCTATCTGCTGTAGAGAATCCCTAGCTTCCTTCTAAGGTCAATCCAAGTGTTACCTCCTGAGGAAAGCCCAATCTGAATCAGCCCCTCACCCAGTTGCCAATGTCTTCTCTCCTGGAAATTGTTTTATATCTGCTTACTATTTACATTCAAAGTAGATCTTTTTTTCCTTCCAACAGAGTTGAAAGTCTTTGAGGGTAAAGACTGTTTCAAATTTATTTTTGTATCTCTAGGGCATAGTGCCTGATACAAAGGAAATGCTTAATAAATGCTTGATGAATGAATGGTGAAAGGGGCATTCCATCGAGGGGAGAGAACTGAAAGGAGAGGGCTAGAGATTCTGAAAATTTACAGAGTTAAATTTTCCCTTCAGCTTGGGCTCTTCATCTTCATTTCTGCAAGGTCAAATGGAAGTACTTCATGTCCACTTGGGACTACCTAGCATTAAGGATGATATGACTCCTTCACCTCCTGTTCCCATGCCCCAGCTTTAATTACTATGAACTAAAGCAGGTCTCGTCCCTCTAGTAACTTGTGTATTGGTTGTGTCTGAAAGAGCCAGCTCATTCAGTTTTACACAACCGACAGTGATGTACGAATGTTGACAGAGATAACCACACCGAGCAATGAGCACTTCGGAGTTAACTAGGCTTAAACTTCTCAGAAAAAGAGAGTCTGCCAGGAACACTGGAGATCTCTGGGTCAGCTGTGCCTACTGATCATTACCCATTTAATTTTGCACTAAGAAATGAAGTACCCCTTGATGTATTTTTGATTATTAATTATTTTATCATTGTTCATTATTTTTGAAAAGTGATAACATGTTTAATAAAAAAAAATCCAAGCTATAATAATGAAAATCATTTAGATAATTTGGAGCATCTCAACCTCTAAAGGACTTCAACTTGATTTCCAAAATACAGTAGAAACTTACTAATTCACACTAATGACAGGAAACCCCATTGTGAGTTGCCAAATTTTGCAGCTGAGTGGGTATGCAAACAGACAGAAAAATCAAGAAGAATAAATCACCCAAAGGGCTTTCTCCATTTATTTTGACAATGGTAAGTTTATATGTATGATGAAACGTCACTGAACATCACTACATGTATTGTCATAAAGATAATGAAGTCTTGGTAATAAGAGCTCTCACCATAGGATTCTGATGTTAAATCTCTGCTCAAAAATGGTGGTACAAGTGTAAGAAACTTTTCTGATAATTATCTGGCTTACAGAATAGTAAAGTAAATAAAATGAGGAAAGTTTTTGCTGTAAATGCAGCCAGAGGTAGAAGGCTTTTTTCTGTTCCCTTCATGCTTGTCATACAGTATTTCTACAGCAAAATGCTCTATAATCAGACAACCTTTGAGTTGCAAGGGGATTGAGAGTCCACAGACTATCTATCTACTCACCCCCTGGACATCTGGACACATTGCTATTTTACTGCTTCTCATTCATCAACATATTACAAAGTCGAAGGGAAAGAGGACCTATTAAATTATATTTAACCCTTGATTTTCTTGGAATGGATATTCTTTTTGTAGAACTGGAAGTCAATAAACTCCACTGCCTCCCTATTACCTCTAGGTTATGGGGTCTTCCATTTGGCATTAAAAGCTCTTCCCAACCTGGCCCCTTCCTATCTTTTTCATCTTCTTACGTATTATTGCCCTTTCACCTACTCTGTGATTCAGCTACACCAGTCTACTTGCTGTTCCCACACAACATTCCATCTCTTGACTTTTGTGCCTTTGCCCAGGCTGGTTGTCCCCCATACCTGGAATACTCTCCTTCCTTACATCTGACTCCTACTTTCTCTGGCTTCCTTGAAGACTCAGCTCAATTTCCATCTTCTGCAGGAAGCTTTTTCCAGTCCTCTTTTCCCCCACCCCAACCAATCCCTTCCCACTGAGATACTTTTCCATCTTTACAGCATTTATCTTGTGTGTCCATAGTTATTTGCCTATGATTTCCCTCCAGTGGAATCTGACCTTGAGAACAGGGAACGTGTTTTTTGCCTTCCTTGGATTACCAGATATCAGTAGAGTCCCCGGAACAAGTGGCCAGGCAAAACTAATCAATTGCAAGGTTCAAAGATACCAAAACCCAGCTCTGGAAGTAGAACCAACAGAAAACACTCCACTTCCCTACTAGTCACTGCCCCAGATCCCCTGGGAAGTTCAGGATACTGGTGATACAAGATTGATGCACGTTAGAGATAGAGCCTTTCATGTATTCAAACAGAAAGCTGAGAAGTGATTGTTTGTACTGGGGATCCTTTTCCTTACACTTCACATACACCATGGGACGACCTGACACCAGGAGCAGCTTCCCATGGGTAATGGAATCTGTCCTCAAGCAATATCCCCATTTCCAGTCCTCCTAACACTTCTTGGGCCATAAAGAATCCTCTTCAATACAATACACTTGGATTTGTAATTTTTGCCAGTTGTCCCTCTTTTCCTTTCTGGCATGAGTGCTGATTGACCACAAATTCATTCAGCTAGAGTGACATTTGCCATTAAATATAGGAAATAATATGAACAGGAAAGATGAATCACCTCTCCTTTCCAAATTATCCCCTATGACATAAAATATCATAAGTTCATCGTATCTGAGGGTTATATTTCTGAATGTATTCCAAGGACAAATAAAATTATTTTGAGATTATCCATAATTTTGCTTTACCGGAACCACATCTCCCTTCTCTAATGCAAATAACTGCGTAGCTAAAGACTGGGCAATAAGTTGTCAGTAAGTATCTTAATATCCTCAGCAGAGCTGAAGCATAAGGAGACTCGGGCCAAAGGAGGGAGGGAATATGCCCAATGCCCAGAAACCTACAGCATTTCCCAGGCAAGGATCCATAGGCTTCTATGGGGGAAGGGTATATTGGACAGAGAAACTAATGGGGTCTGTAAGACACTTAACACATATCATACACATTCTACTTCTGCAGCAGTTGTACACTTAAATAATGAATTTAGTCAATCAAATTAGGTAGCTAGGTGGTGCAGTGGATAGATAGTGTGCTGGACCTAGAGTTAGGAAGGCCAGAGTTCAAAACCTCCCTCAGACACTTAACTAGCTTTGTGACGCCAGCAAATTACTTAACCTCTTCCTGCCTCAGTAAAATTGAGATAATAATAGCACCTACCTCCCAGGGTTTTGTGAGGATCAAATGAGATAACGTTTGTATAAAAGTGCTACATTAAAGTGCTCTAAATGCTGGGGGTTATGATTATGCTGAAGATGGCTGTTACTATATCCTCCACTTTCCCCTCCCTTCCTTGATTAGTCAGGTCCTATCACTGTGAATTCACTCAACTGATTGATCTGTCTTTCCTTAATCTAATATTCCAGACTTACCCTTAGTAACTTATAATTATATGGCTTTATAAATGTATTATAAATATGTGATATATTCCATAAGCATGGTGTTAACTCTATGAATATGTGGATAAATGTCATGTTTGAAGGACCAATTAGATATTGCCATAGTTTCTAGGAGAACTATAAGAATTTTGATCCGCAAGGCTCAATGAAACCATTTAGCCAGAGTTCACTGGCCTGTGTGGTGCCTGACTTTGACACACTACTGATCCGAGTCTGAGTTGCCTCTAGAGACAAAAGCAGACTGGGGTTCAAAATGGCTACCACAGAAATTCTAACAAAAGGATTATCCAAGAGAGACCAGCATCATAGACATTAAAGAACTCATCTTATATTACTATATAATAGTTTCCTTTCTAAGGCTGTGTGGGTTGTATGCTTGTTTATACTGTAAGTGCCTCCTGGTACTGAGACCTTTCTAATATAATAAGAGTAATCTATCCATTTATCCATCTATCTATCCATCAATCTATCTTTACCTCTTTCTGTCTCTGTCTCTGTCTCTCCCTCATTTTCTCTCTCTCCCTCTCCCCCTCTCTCTGTCTCTTTTTCTTTCCCTTTCTGTCTCTCTGTGTCTCTTTCTCAGTCTCTCTCTGTCTCTCTGCTTGTCTCTCTGTTCTCAATTTTCCTGTTACTGTTGAGGGTACCATCATCTTCCAAGTCACCTGGGCTGAAAACTTTGGTGTCATCCTAGACTCTTCACTCCCACTCACTTCACATACCCAGGCAGTCGTCATATCTTGTCATTTATACTTTAACAATATCATTCACATACACACACACACACACACACACACACCACTCACAACTTTTACTCTGGCTCATTCACGCTCTAATCATTTCTTACCTTAGCTATTTCAATATCCTGCTAACTGGTTTCCTTGGCTCAAGTCTCTCCCCACTCAAAGGCAACCTCCACTCAGCTGCCAAAGGGATTTCCCTAAAGCACAAGTCTGACATTGTTACCCCCTACCCCATCTCCAACTCAGCAAGTTCTAGTGATTCCCTTCTATGTCCAGGATCAAATATAAAACCCTCTGTTTGGCATTGAAAACCCTTCATAACATGACCCCTTTATACTTATCCAGTCTTCTTACACTTTATTCCCTTCTATGCATTCTATAATTCAGCTGCACTGGCCTACTCAATATCCTGACTCCAGATCTTTTTACGGATTGACCCCCAAGCCTAGAATGTGTGTGCACTCTCTCTCTGTCTCTCTCTTTCTCTCCTTGCCTCTTCTCTTCTTTCTCTCTCCCCTCTTCCTCTCTCTTTCCCCTTCCTTCTGTCTCTCCCTTTCCTCTCCTCCCCCTTCTTCCCCAACCCTGCCTCTGCTTGTGAACTTCTTTGCCTTCCTCTAAGACTGAACTCAAACCCTACCTTCTGTAAGAAGCCTTTCCTCATCTTTCTTAAAGATCCCCCTATGATATTACCTTTCCTGCATTCACTGGTACCTAGTTATTTACATATTGTCTCCTCATTAGAATTAGAGCTTCTTGAGGGCCGGGACAGTTATTATTTTTTTATTACTACTTACTACTATCACTATTATTATCATACCTTTCCTTTTATTCCTAGTGTTTAGCCCAGTGTCTAGAATGTAGTAAGCACTCAACAAATACACTTGTTGATTGATTAGGGCTTAAAATAGCTCTGCAACTTTCTTTATGGAAAAAAGTACACTGTAGGATCCTATGTAGGGAATACAGTGGATAAAGCCTTGGACTTGGAGTCAGAAAGAACTGAGCTCAGATCTGAGTCCAGATACTTACTACTTGTGTGACCTTGGCCAATTCACTTCACTTTTGTGGGCCTAAGTGTCCTCATCGATAAAATGGGGTATAATAGCACCTACCTCTCAAGGTTGCTGAAAGGATAAATATTATTTGTGAAACACTTAGCACAGTGCCTGGAACATGGTAGGTAATTAATAACTGCTTGTTAAGAAACAGATTTAGAGCTTAGAGGGATCTCAGAGCCCATTCAGTCAAATCTCATCATTTTATAGATGAGGAGAGGTGACTTGCTCAAGGTCACCCTTTGCCCAAGGTCACACTGGTATGAAGCATCCAGTGTGGGTTCTGAACCCAGGTCCTCTGACACTAGAATCGGCCCGTGTCCACTCTATCATTTTGCCTCACTTTGGGGATGGAGAGAAGAAAATGGAAGGCCCCAAGGGTGAAGAAGTTTCTCAAGGTCTCTGGGAGACTAAGCTATCTGTACTGGGGACAGTAATTAGTTCCTATCATGTCTAGTGGAAAGCTCTATCATCACTTGCCTGTGCCACCTCAATGGGTGCTATGTTAGTGTTCTCTATGTGGAGAAAATCACTGTTTACAGTATTATGTGAATTCTCAAGTCACAGAAAACCGGGAAGGCTGGTATTTGGACATAACTGAAAGGGCACATGCTAATTTGATTGTGTGACACCATTGTAACAGAGACTTACAGTTGCTTTTGGTTGACAACTCAGCTATGGGGTGAAAAGAGGGTGATGAGAATGTGTCTGGAAGGAATGACCCCTTTTGACAGATGAGCAAAAGAAACCTCCATATCTATTTTTAACCTGGGCTCAGGAGACCTTCGGTAATTGACATTTAGAACTGAAAAACATAGGGGTGCTGGAGCTATTTATTTGGATCTTTTATGCTTTGTTTTGTTTTTGTTTGGTTTCCACTGACTAATCCTTCTGATTAAGGGCTTTCTATGGAGCTTGACAGGCTGCAGAGAAGGCACCTGCTTATAGGGTTTGCGTTTCAGGGACTGTGAAAAGTCTTCTCTGCCCAAACGCGTGCTTCCCAGGCCACTGCCTGGAATTCAGAAAGACAACTTCATCCATTCCCTTTACAGCTTTGATCTCTTGTTAAAACCAAAATCTCCTTGGCAGGGATCAGACTAAGCTGTTATTGTTTCTTTACACCAGGAGATTCTTAACTTTTTTGGTGTGCATCGTGGTCCCCTTCGGCAGTCTGGTGCAACCTATGGAACCTTTCTGGGAATAATGTTTTTAATTGCATAAAATAAAATATATAGGATTAAAATGAATACCAAATATATTGGAAATAGTTTTAAATTGTTAAAAAAAAAGTTCATAGAACCCAGATTAAGAATTCCTGTTGTATACTGTAGTGTCAGCGAAGGATCTTACTAGGCACAAAGGTTGCAGGAAAGGAGAGCTTTGTGCTTGTATTGAGAAGGGGATAACATGATTGGGAGAGAAGACAGAGGCTGGAGGCTAAGCCTTCCAGGAGACAACATTCAGCCATGTCACAACACTGAATGGGGCTGAATCTCAGCAAAACTGTGGAGTAGGTGAAGTGAGTACTTATGGCTCCCAGCCTCACCATTTTATGCCATTTGTCCACCCACATCGTTTTTATTATTTGACCTTTGCAAAACTCAGACAACTCAGTGGCTTCATCCTTTTATTCTCCACTCTACAGACTAGTCCTAATGAAGTGTTCTGACGAATTAATTCACATTGTGATGTAATTGACTGATTAGGCTTACCAAGTGGCCCTTCAAGGAGGTATTTGCATTTTAATGGGGAACAGAGATAACACCTGAGTTTGGGATCGCCCTGCTCTTCCCTGCTACCAGCAGGTGCTCCCAAGTGTTTATTGAATTGAATTGTGTTGAATTTTAGGGCTTTAGAATGTTGTTGAACATCGTGGGTAGAAATCATACATGATGTCTTACTACCACCCTCATTTGCTCCACTGGAGGTTGAAAATGGGTCAGACAGGGTCAGTCAGGAAACCATCAACTCTTACAACACTAATAAACCATCCCAGCACAGCCCTAGGATGTTGACGAAATTCTTGGAGTAACCAATACCTTAAAGTGGTTGCCAGAGCCTTTGTCTGTCAATTATAACAAATGTTTTATTGAGGCTTATCGAATCCTCATGGAGCCCTTTATATAGTTTCCAGAACTTTCTCTGTATCTGGCCTGTATCAAAGATCATGTTTGTTTACATGGTTGTGATGTGAAGCTGGATTACAATTCATGAAATGTACAATGAATTGTGTTGTTTAGCAGCCAATTCAGAACGTTGGCCAGGATGTTGGCAGCAGTGGGGAGGACAGAAACCCAAGGGTGGTACTTTCCATCAGTTTTCTCACGTTTTGCTTGAATGTGCTGATGTCTTAGCTCATTTCTTCCTTGTTTAGTAAATTGACAGGGGAGTGAGAGAAGAACCCTTGGATATGTCTATGCAGCATCCCCCATTCATGAAGATCTCATCAGAGCTTAGCAATCACTGATTCTACAATAAACCTATAGGACCAATATGTTTTGTTGTGGTTTTTTGTCTTGATGGCAGACCACCTAATTCACCTCTGCTACAGAACAGAAACAAAAGCAAGAGCAGAGAGATCCCAGAACCTGAGATGAAAGAAAACCCAGCCTAAGAGAAAATTCAACTCCTATAACCAAAGGAATGAATGGCTAAACGTTTGTTTCCATCAATTGGCCTCAGTGAGGCAGTATATGAAGACACAAGGCCATTGACTTGGATGGATAGCTTAGAAAGAACAGCTGTGAAATCTGACCAATGCAGTCAGAAATTAGGGACCGAGAAAAAAGCAAAGCCTTTAAGTTTGTTGCTCCTTTTGGCAGGTGCCCCCAGAAATTCTGATGACTGACAGATCATTTTTCTTTTTAGCTTGAGGTAGCAAACTGGCAGTGGGTAGGAGAGTGGAGATGTTGGGGCAATAGAAATTATGCAAATGATACTTTCCAGCAAGAGAACTTTCAACCCCTTGAGGTCTTTTAAACAGCATTAATTCTAGAAATTAGATACAAAATTTAACTTTTTCATGCTAATAATGATTTCATAAGGAAAAATCTTGTTAGTAAAGGTGACAAATATGAATTTCTATTAAATATTTAAATTCAGGAATCTCAGTGAGTGCCCTAGGGAGATATTTACCCAGCCAATGACTCTCTGATGTTATTAAGAAGTAATTTATTTGAGAAAGTCTCCATTCATGAGTTTACATAAGAACAATATCTGCTTTACAAAGGCTTGTATTCTCAGTATAGCAAATATCTAATTTACAATGAATTTTGGTTAAGATTTTCATTAGGTTGGTTCAATAGCATTTGACAATTTTAATGTCATTTTTATGAGATCCCAGTCTTCCATTTCTGGAGAGAGGAAAGGTAGAGAATGTAAATGAAAAAATGAACTCTCCTCCAAAAATTAGTTCTTTTAAATTCCTTTGAATGTCTGAGGTATATAAAACAATGAACATTAGATTTTTATGGCAATTGGTTATAAATTATTGACATTCATTTTAAAAAATAAGATAAAAAATGACTGTTTTACAGTATCACCAGCTCATGGAGTGATTCTACAAGATGAATCTACTTGAGAAATACTCAAAGTACATTGGACTGGAAAGGAGGCGTCTGTGAAAAACCAAGAAACATTAAGAAGACACTGACTTTGGGTGAAGCAGGCACTAGCATGGGGATGAAAGAGATAAAAGATGGGGAATCCTCCAAGACAAGTCACAGGTCAAGGAGCTGACAATTATGAGAAGTCAGGGAGGTGAAAGGGTCCATGGGCCAGGTAGACAATTAAGTCAGGTCAAAGTACCAGCCACCAGAGAATTACGGTACCAACCTTAAAGCACATCTCAGTTACTCTCTACTAGGGTAGGAACTGATTCCAGGTTGCAAAATGACCTGAATTTGCAGACATAGATGTCTAAGTTTATGACCCTGAGTGAGGAAGATGCCAGAAAGTCCCCACTCCAGTCCATTTTCCAGTCAGCTGTCAAACTGATCTTCCTAAAGCACAAATCTGACCATGTCATACTCCTATTCAATAAACTCGAGTAGTTCCTTATTATCCCCAGGATCACATATGAAATCTTCTATTTCCTGTTCAAAGACCTTTATAACCTGACCTCCTTCTACCTGCACAGTTCTCTTACACTTTATTCCATATACTCTGTGATCCAGTGACCCTGGTCTCCTAATTCTTTACACTAGACAACTCCATCTCCTAAATCTGGGCATATTCTCTGGCTGTGTCCATGTCCATAATTCTCTTCCTCCTCACCTCTGCTTCCAATCGTCCCTGAATTTCTTCAAGTCCCAGCTAAAATCCCCTCCCCCATCTACAGGAAGCCTTTCTTGATAGCCCTCAATGCTAGTGGTTCCTCTGCCATCATCTGCAATTTATCATTCATACATATATATGTATATATGTATATATGTATATATAACATATAATATAATTTATATCATATATATGTACATATATATGCATATATAAGAGAATAGAATATGATATGCAATATTATATATAATTAGAGAGAGAGAGAGAGAGAGAGAGAGAGAGAGAGAGAGAACAAAGCTGTTTACATGGTGTCTGTCCTGTTAGACTGTGAGCTCTTTGGCAACAAGCTCTGTCTTTTGCTTTTCTTTATATCCCTAGTACTTGGTACAGTGCCTGGCATATAGTAGATGCTTAATAAATATTCACTGACAGACAATACCAAATTATTCTACAAATATGATATCAATTATAAGTTCTTTATTTTAGGTTTGGGTTTGGTTACCTGTGTATAACAAAGAGCCATGGAGAAGAAACAGATTGGCCAGCCTTATCAATTCAGCATCTCAATGGTCCAATTTCAGACTGACTTCCATCAAAATCAGTCTTTTTTACCTTGTGTGTCTCTATGTGCAAGACAAGAAGGAGAGCTAAACAATTACTCAGTGAATCTGATCGACCTTGAGAGACAGACTAGATTACTTAGGATCCAAATGTCAGTTGTAATTCAACAATGTTTATTCGTGTTTCACCCTTCCCCTTTGTTTCTATAGATATTTTTATTTTCTTAGGAAACACAGACCTCACACCTTTATAGCCAGGGTTTATGAAAAGGTGATTGGAAAACAAGCACTATTACAAAATTATGATGCAAAAGCCCATCAGGGTCTGATTTTTAGGCCTCATTTGACAGCACATTGCTGAAATAAGCTTAAAGATAAAGGTTGAAACCCTAGAACTTGGATGCACAATGATTTTATAGTCTGCCTAAACTGTCTTCTGCTAGTGGTGGGGTGAATCTACATAGATTATTATGTTTTGTTGTTAGGTTGCTCTTGTGTTACTTCTCTGTATTTTGCAGTCTATAATGAATTGTGATGTAAAGCTTTAAATCGTATTCTTTATATTGCATATTTTGTTTGTCATTTGGCAGCCAAATACCTTCTAATGCCTAAAGAAGGGCAAGAAATATGTCAATGTTTGGGCTCTACATTTTATGAAAGTATGGCTTGACTATTCTGAGTAACAACATTAGAAGAGATGTCGCCCTCTCTAGGACACAAAAGAGGGCACAGAGGCATAGACACTCATATAGACTATGCTATGTCCTTATCACGTTTCAGGTTTTTAATCAATGGATTTCACTTGCCCTGACAATCTTTTCTAAATACATTTAGTTATCAAGAATTTGATACTGTATTTCCTGGATCATTTGTGTTTGCTTTCCTATTTCCATAGGCTGTGCTGTGACCAAATGAAATTTATTACTGTATTGGAAGATCTCAAATTCCAATGGCCAAAGAGTTAGCTAGAGAGATGGCAGTTTTGAGTCCCTTTTGTTGATAATGTGGTTCATTATACTCTGGCATTTGTTTTATAAGACTTTATAATTTATGATTCCTCCTTCTCAGAATTATGGGCCAGAGCATGAAAGTTGGCTTAATTCAATGGCATTCTGGTTGCCATTTTTGAAACTTGTGTTGGTTTTGAACACCAGGAGGGAAAAAAAAGACTTACTTTTCCCTAATACCTAGGCTAAGATTCCAACTCCAGATGTGTCTTAAGTCTGGGACAGTGGGGAAATCTAACTGCCAAATTCAGCCTATGTATCCATTTTCCACAAACTGCTTACATTTGATACTGGCCTTTTTTGCCTTCATGTCAGCATAGAAATGATGCTAGAGAAGGTAATGATCTATGTTGGTAGGAGTTCCTAATCTAGGGTTTCCTTATGCCAGTGTAATCAAAGGTCCAGGTCCAGTCCCCAACCCTATGGCTCCTCCTAGTCACCCTAAATTGCCTTTTGCTTACAATCATTGGCTGTCAGGCGCTTAAAGTGGTATCCCTAAAGCATTATCCCTTTAGTCTTGAAGTTTAGATCCCCATTTAAATACAAGTGTGTAAGTAGACTTGAGTATATGGATGTGGTGGCTTGAGTGGATGGCCCTGAGTAGGGACAGAGACAAGAGGAGTAGTTTCTGAGAAAGACAGGTAACACTTGAAAGTGCCATCAGTCCTTTATACATTCATTTGACTGAAGGACTTTCAGGCAAGTTTTGATAGGTTAGGGAAAGAAAATAATAGGATTGTAGATTTAAAGCTAAAAAGAACCTTGGAGACCTTATAATCCAATCCTCTCGTTTTACAGATGAGGAAACTTAGGGTCAGAGAAATTAAGTGACATGACCAGGAGTTGAGCCTAGAATCCTAGGTCTTCCTGACTCTAGGGCAGCTAGGTGGCACAGAGAATAAAGTGCCCAGCCTAAAGTTAGGAGACTTATCTGAGTTCAAATCTGGCCTCCGATACTTATTAGCTGTGTGACCTTGGGCAAGTCACTTAATCCTGTTTGCCTCAGTTTCCTCATCTGTAAAATGAGCTGGAGAAGGAAATGGCAAACCAGTCCAGTATCTCTGCCAGCAAAACCCCAAATGGGGTCACAAAGAGTCGGACATGACTGAATAACTTCCTGACTCTAAGTCTTGCTCCCATGGGCTATGTCATGGTCTCACTCAAGATGGTATTTTGGGTCTGGGCAACGTAAGAAGGGACAGAAGAGGGAGGAAACTGCCAAAGAGAAGATGAGCAGCTTTGCCTATGTAACAATTTTGCTTTGTCTGCACTGTTATATCTCTATCTATGGCTTATGTACTCTCCCAATTACAGGAGACTAATGCTCAGATTAATGACTGCTCATAAACTATACCACGAGTAAACATTTTCCTTTCATAGATAGAGATCCAATACAGAAACAGTTCTGTCTATGGCCGTTAGATATGTGATGCATATGTATTTTAGTATTAAGTAACTTCTCTACTCCCCATCTGCGCTCTAATGCCATACCATATGTCACCTAACAAGGTATCTTCCATTATTCTTTTATTCAGTTCACTGCATGTTGTTCCTCCTGTCCCTTGAAAATTAGCCTGTCTGTAATCAGAAATCACTTCCACTCACAGTTCAATGCACCTACTATAGATGTGACAAATGCTTGTTTACTGGGCTGGTAATTGGATTAAAACATTGAAAAGAAACACAAATATGAAAGGTAATGAAAAATGAAAAAAAATCCGCAGGCGTAAAACTCAACACAACCCAAAGAAATTAAAAAACCCTAATGAATGAAAGTGCTATTAATAGGCATCATCTTTCATTAACAATGCTCTAGAGTGTGCAGGTCTTGCCATCGAATTGCAAAAGAGATTTAAGCCCCTCAGAAGAGAGAAAAAGAGGTTTATGAACAATCTTTATGAAACGATGGTCAGGAGATTGGTTAATTAGTTTCAATGCATCTTTGGGGCTCTGTTGGCCACTGGGCAGCCCTATAAATCTCCATGATGGCTGGATACAGGAACAGTAGGGATAGCTCAGCTGCAGTATTAAATTATTTAAGAGGGAGAATGGCTCTTTGCTTTAAGTTTGGTTCTAGTTTTTCAAATAGCCCTGGCCAGAAGTAAGCAAAAGAACATTTTATCTGTCCCTCCAGTCCTGATAACTATATGTGGTGTGGGAAAAGGCATATCAGTTGGAGTCAGAAAAGACATTGAGGTTAATCTTTACTTGGTAAACTATCTTGTCATTTTGGGAGACCACTGGGGAACCAGGAATATGACTTCTTCCATTCTCAAAAGTAAATCAGTGGATTTTATTCCCAGAACATGATAAGACATAAGCAAAATGCTTCTGACTGCCCTTGTTTGTTATTGTTAAGTCATAGAATGAAAGGAAAGTTAGAAGAATATGTGTCTAAAAAAAGGTCCAACATTGAGACAAGAGTAATAGTAACCCAACAGATGCAAAGATAAATTAAGAACAAATGAAATTTAACATGCCACCATGTAAACAAGATAGGAAGAGAAGTGAGTTAGGACCTAGAGTAAACCAAAAAGGAAAAAGAAAAGAAAAGAAAAAAAGGGAAGGAAAGGAAGGAAGGATGAAAGAAGAAAAAAGGAAAGAAAACTGAAAGAATAAGGGGGAAAAAACTCAGAAGGGAAATGACAGGAAACATCCTAGTACCACAAAGATTAAAAAGCAGAAAATGAAAGCCAAAGGACAAAACCACAAGCACATATTGTTTAGTAGCTACTATTCAGTCTGTCAATCAAAAATTCTCAATGAGAGGCAGACTTACCTTTTTGCCTGGGCAAACTCTTTATTCCTCTATTCCTCTAGCTCTGTAGACCTAAATATCAATAGAAATTAAAAAAAAATTGGTGCTCTGATTTTTAAAAACCATCATCTTTAGAAACCCCCCTAACGATTGTAGAGTTTCCTTTTATTTTTCCTGTTGCTTATTTTTCTCTTAGATTTTAGTTGGAATCAAGGAAATGCATGCCAATTAAGCAGGTGGGCCTAATTCTCTGGGCTGCCCTCATGAAAACCTCCCCCTCTACACATCTGAACTGAATGCTGAATTGTAAACTGAAATGGGAAGGGGTTGTATGCATGTGACTGATTCAGCTCTCATCAGGGTTTAAAAAATATGCTTTTAATATTAACATTTATAGGAGGGACTTCTTTCCAGAACAAAGAAACACTTAACCTTGGGGGCCTGTGAGATTTTGTCCCCCCTCCCCCACTTTCAAATAGAAGGGGAAGGAGAGAGAAAAATCAATGCCTTCATGTCTAAGGAAAAGACAGTCTAGTGGCTTAATATGGGGCTTCACTGGCACTTTAATCCTGAATAATGCCTAGTCACTCTGTTCAGATGATGCACCATGGTTAATGAAACCCTGTTTCCTATATATACATTGTTTTTTTGTTAGAACATTTTCAATTCTTGGTGAAAAACACAACCTTGTATTAACAAAAGCAGTTCTGTTCCCGAATGCTCAAAGAATTTCAGATGTGCTCAAACCAACAAATATTTTTGTGTCCCAATTCATTCATACCACATCTAGTGAAATAAATGTAGATGCACAGGTTTGTTTGCTCACTGGAGTAGGCTGGCTTTTCAAAGAAATGAAATGTTGTTATTTACAAAAGGTTTTACAAAGTGCTTTCACATCCATAACTCTATGAGGTGGACAGGTTTTATTATCTTTATTTAGTAGATATGGAAACCAAGGCTCTTAGAGGCTGAGTACCTTGACCAAAGGTAGGAAATAGCAGGGCTGTCATTCCTAACCCAGATCTTCACATTTCAAAGCCACTATTCTTTCTACTATACTTCAGCCACTCCTACTAGGAGGTACATACCCATGTGATTGTATTTCAGTGGCACTGGTTAAAGCCCCCAAACACAAAAGAAACCCTGCCATAATTAGTCTGCCTGATCCCTCACATGTCAGAATTAATGCTGTTAAATGGAAATATTTGAGAAAAGCCATATTTGATGCCTAATACTGGTATAAGTTTCTCAGATCCTTCCTTGGGATCTAGTTTTGATTGGGTGGGGAGAGAGAGGTGGTGGTAAAAAAGCATGAATTTGTTGGGTAAGGTTGAGGGCCATCAAGAGGGGAAAAAATATGTAAGAAGAGCTAGGGCTAGGGGAACTGACAATAAACTTCATTTATGTCACAATTTTGTCTCTAAGGTTAGCCCTGCACATGGGCATGACCCGGAGAGACAGTAAGGTTATATAACTCAAGATCATACGTGGAACTTCTTCATCACAATTTCTATGGTACTGAATTCTTTGATTAATGAGTTTGTGGGAAAATCTGATAGCTGAGGCTTGAAGATAATAAAAGAAAACATTTTGACAAAAATATTCAACCTTTCTGAGGAAACATCTCTCTAAATACTTAGAAAATACATTTTCCTCTCCAGAAATTGGACAGTATCTTTAATATTTAAAAAAAAATCTTCTATAACATTTGCACAATGAAATGAGTAAAATGGACAGTCAAGACTTCCCTTAAGGATATTTCATTTTAGATGGGTTGATCAAGTGAAACATCACCATGGGTTCTCATAACCCCAAGATTTGTACACATTAGAGTGGCTGAGTCAGCCACACAAGTATTTGATCTGCTCCATTTCTAGTGGCTTATCTAGAGATCTGGAAATTTATCTTATTTCACTATGAACCAAAATCCCCCCCCCCCACTCTCCCTACATGCCTGAACTGGGTAGGACTATAGAAATTAGATCTTTCAAATGTTTGACTGCTGACTTTCTACATTTGTTGTGGCTTGACCCTGATCCATAGGTTTTATGACAAATGACCTTAAGTTATTGTGCAAGTCATTCAAATCAATTCAATAAGCATTTATTAGGCACCTACCTTGTGCAAGGCACATGCTAGCCATCATTGTAATAATAGCTAATATTTACATAGCACTTTAAGGAGGCGGGGGATGAAATGATTTGTAAAGAGCAAAACTAGACAGAGAGTTCAAAAGAAGTGATCCCAAATAAGACTTGGAAGGTAGATGTGGACCAGATGGGGAAAGGCTGTTAATGACAGATTGAGGATCTTGAATTTTAATTGTAGGGAAACATTGAAAAGTTTCAGGCAGGTGAGTGACTTGATCTGATCTGCATTTTAGGAATATCAATTTGGCAACTATGCGCAGGATGGATTAGAGTGGGGTAAATGGTGGACACAAGGAAATTTATTAGGAGGCAATTACAACAGTTTAAATTAGAGTGGATAAGGGCCTGAACTGGGGTGGAAGTTGTGTGAATGTAGAGAAGAGGATAGATGTAAGAGATATTGCAGAGATGGGATCATCAGTTATGTAACTACTTGGATATAAATGGAGATGGAGAGAGAAAAGTTATGGATGATTCTAAAGTTATTTGTGTGGTTGACTAGGCAGATGGAGATAAAATCAACAGAAAGGAGAATTGTGGAGGAGGGATGGATTTGGGGGGTGGAGAGAATGTAATGAAATCTGTTTTGGACATGTTGAGTTTGAGATGCCTATGGAATATCCATATGGAGACCTCCCCCATGTAGTTGGAAACGAAGGCTTGGCATTCAGGAGGTTATGACTAGATGCATAACTGGGAGTTCTCTCCATAGAGATGATCACTGAAATTATGAATGCTAAAGAGATTAACAAAGGATGGGGAGCACAAGGAGAAGGGAAGAAGCCCAGAAAAGAAACCCTAGGGGATGCCCATAGTTAGCAGGCAGAATATGGATGGTGATCCTGCAAAGGAGACTGGAAAAAGAAGCAGTACAATGGTCAGAGAAGAACCAAGACAGAGCAGTGTCAGAAATGCCAAAGAAGGAGAGAACATGCAAGAAGAGGGGTGATAAAACCTCCAGGCATGGTGACTCAACCAATGAGATTGAAGACTCCTTGCAGGTAGACACCCTGCCATCTCATCAGTCCCCTACAGGACCTAGCATGTTCTGGGAATGGTCAGCACTCACTGAATGATTGAAATGCTTACTTTCCACTCAACAAAGATGGATTTAAGCCTGTGAAAGCTGAAATCTTTTCACTTTTACTTTTGGATACATACATACACCATTTTCATTCCTTTGAAATCTTAGTGCATTCCTATCCAGTGGCTTGGAAGAACTCACGTTTGGAAGCTGTTACAAATTAATAGCCTACTGTTGCCTTCTGCACAGTGAACAGCATCTTGAGACTAGATGGAAATTCTTGACAGAAACCTCCATGGTTGCCTAACACATTGGTTGAGTTTCTGAAAGCAATCAGATTGACAGTTTGCAAGTTGATTGTCAAGCAATTGGATTTCATGCTCCATAGAATTCCGTTGTTCATGAAGCCAAAAGTAGCAGACCAACATTGATTAGTCTTCATATTCTGGCTATGTGAACAATGGAATCAGTCTGACCCCAAGGCACCCTGTTCACTCTCTTGGTAGTTTCCTGAAGCGATAATAATTCACACTTACTTAGGGTTTCAAAGTTTACAAAACACTTTCCTCACAATCACCTCAGCAAGTGGAGTGCACAAGTATTTTTATGCCGATTTTGCAGATGAGAAAACTGATGCTCACAGAGGTTGTCAGTTGGTTACAAAGTTGCTGTCAGAGCCAAGTATTGAACCAAAGCTTCCTGACACTGGGTATTTTTACAACATTATTTTTGCCTTTTAACCACATTTATATTGATTTGATTGAACTCTCAAGACATAGCCATTGTCTAGGGAGAGACCACAATTTCTGCAAACAAGCAATTCATACGCGTTGCTGGGAACTGTTCCAAGAAGGACTTTCACGCACTGTTGCATTCCCTTTTGCCAACAGAGGCTGCAAATAACCCTTCAAAACAGCTGCCATATTGCCAGAAGTGGCAATGACTTCTGTGAAGCTGCCATATCATTCATTTACTGCTGCCAGAGACCCAGCAGCCAGCATCCCAGTGATGGGGTAGAAAAAGGACTCAACTCAGTGGCAGTGCCCATAAATCATGCAGCTCACTTAGCCAGTATATAAATGGCCTTAATTTGGTTTCCCTGTAATCTTGATGATAAAAGTAGTGAGATCCTCCCAAAGTGTTACAATAACACCCTGCAACTAAAGCCCACCTGTCCCAAGAGAACCAGCCTGGCAGGTGAGTTTCCTTAGGCTACCTAGTGCTGCAGTCATCAGTACCTTACATCTGTCAAGCAAAACAGGTAGCAGCTGGGCTGAAGCAGCCTGTTTTTTGAGACTGTATTTTAAAAAGAGCTTGCTAATGTTAATAAATGAAGGCAATTAAAGGTTAAGCAACTAGGGTTACTGTGATCAGGCCCTCTGAATAATGAAAGTTTACAAAGGCCAAGCCAATTAAATTCACTGAATTAAAATTAGTATGTTCAATACTGTTCTACTGAAATCCTACTCAGAAGCCTCATCTTCGGATGAATGTGACTGTGCAATGCTAGACAGGCAAATCGCAAGCTCAGAGAGGTCCTATAAGTGCAAAGGGTGGAAGGATTAGCCTTGCAATAGGTTGTATAGCTGTTCAACAAAGGAATCAACTGAGTGCTGAAAGGTTCATTGCCAGAAGGTCGCCCAGTGTTGAGCTCCTTTCTCCTTCAGCAACTCTTGAATATTGTATTATCAGGGATGATGGATCATAGAAGCATAGATTTAGAGCTGAGAGGGACCTCAGAGGCCATCAACTTCACCTCCTTATTTTACAGATAAAGAAATTGATGAAGTCACACTAGTTAAGCTATAATTTGAATTCTGGTCCTATGACCCCAACTTCAGTATTCTTTCCATGTTGGTGGAGAGGGTATGAGTAGTGTTGTATTTATATATATATATATATATATATATATGTGTGTGTACATATATATATAAATATATGTATACATATATACATATGTGTGTATGTACGTATATGTATATATGTATATATGTGTATGTATATGTATATATGTACATATATGTGTATATATGTGTTTTATAGGCTATTAGTTAACAGAAATCTAAAGTTTTTAAGTATTCTGAGCTGTCTGATTGTGTAGCATTGATGTAAACAGGTCCTTAGTGATTGTTGATGGAGTTACATGTTCAGCCTAATGCGGAGGTTATTTGATTAATCAGCAATGCAGGAGTTTGCATTTTTTCAGAAATGATTTTAACACATTTTTTGTAGATTTTCATTTCTGACCAGAACTTGAAATTATGTACCATCTGTGTGTGTGTGTGTGTGTGTGTATGTTATGCATGAGTATGTGAATGCCTTTATTGTCCTCTCTAGCAACTAAGATCCAGGGTATGTGAAAATAATTACAGAATCTAAGAGTATGAATTGTCATCCAATCTGATATGTATAAGGACAAGAATCTGGCTTTCCTCAGAAGACTTCTGGTGATAGCATAACCCACCACAATAACAATCAGGAAGGATCTAGGGCTTCATCAACAAGGGTGTCAGCATAGGGAACTCCCTCTGTAGGAACCTCCTCCACCAACACAGATCTCAACTTGTATTGACTTATGAATTAGCAGATAAATCCAAGGGAGTTGTTTTCTGTTTAGTAATGTCTGACTCTTTGTGATCTCATTGTGGGTTTTCCTGGCAAAGATACTGGAGTGGTTTGCCATTTTCCTCTCCAGCTCATTTGACAGATGAAGAAACTGAGGCAAACAGGGTTAAATGACTTGCCCAGGGTCACACAACTATTAAGTGTCTGAGATTGGATTCGAACTTAGATCTTCCTCACTCCAGGCCTGAAGCTCTATCCACTGCCCCACTTGTATATCACTTTAAAGTTTCCAAACTTCAGGTCATTTGGACATTGAGATAGCCCTTTGGGGTTTAGTCATCCACATTTCACTGCTAAGGAAAAAACTCAGAGAGTTTTACCTCTTAATCTGAGAGGCTAAAGTGACCTGTCCATGATCACACAGCAAATTTCAGAAACAGCATTTGAACCTAGGTTTTCCTGACACTGGCAGCTCATTACCATTTTTAGATAGCTCTAATTATTAGGAAAAACTTTTCCCCACTTCAAGTCTAATTCTTTTCCTCTGGTCCTCTTAGCCTTAATGGGGTATACTGTAGCTTGGACAAAGACCTATATTCTTTTATAATATACAGTAAACTAATTAGATATCCTAATTGCATCATGATAGTAGTAGAGTTTTGTGGAAAGCCAAATTTAGAGAGGTAAAAAGTTAGAATTTTAGTCCCAGACTTACCATTAACTAAATGATACAGGATGAGTTAGAAAACCCTACCAAGCCTCAGTTTCTCTACCTGTAAAATGGGAATACTAAAGGATGGTCTTTTTTTCATAAATATTAGAAGTATTAAATTTGAGCATATATACATATATATATATATGTTTATATATACACACAGATGTTGTAATAAAATATTCCCCTCAAACCCTTCTCACTTCCTAAATTCCCTATTTCTATGGAAGATACCAACATCCTTCCAATTACCCAGGTTAGCATCCGTTCAATCACTCAGCAGCCCTTCCTTCTCTCTGACCTCTTACACCCAATTGGTTCCCAAGTCTTGTTGATTCTTTTTCCACATACACGTCCTATCTCTTCCTCTTTCCTTTCCTAGTTACTGCCCTAATTCAAGTCTTCATCATGTATCATCTCAACCATTTCAATAGCCTCCAAGTGAGTTTTCCTGACTTCAGTGTCTCTCTTTTCCAATCCATCCTTCACTCAGCTGCCAGAGTGATATTCCAGAAGCACAGGTCTGATGCCTTCATTCCTGTGCTTCAAAAGCTCCAGTGATTCCATCTTATATCTCAGATAAATTGTAACCTTCTCTGTTTGGCCTCCAAAGCCTACAAGTCTAGCTCCGGCCTACCTCTAAAGGCTTACAGTGCATTCGTCTCTATATGTTCTGTGTAACAGCCTGTTTGCTGTTCCCCATGTACAACATTCTATTTGTTCTCTCTTGCTTTTTGCCCAGAGTGGTTCCCTTGCCTGGAATGGACTGTCTCCCAACTTCCACCTCACAGAATCCCCAGTTTCTTCCAAATTTCAGCTTCAGGGGCACCTTTTATAGGAATCCTATCTTGATCCCCAACTATCATACCCAGTTCCTACTGACTTGCCCCCTAGAAATTAATTTACATTTGATTTTCTATGTACATATAGTTTCCCCCTAAAAAGTGACTTAGGGACAGTATCTCTTTTGGTTTTGACTTCATATCCCCAGCATCAAGCATGAGGCCTGGCATGCAGTAAATACTTAAAGCTTTGTTACTGAAAGTTTCAATGAAACCACTCTTAACTGCAAAACAAGTATTCAGGACTTTAAAATCATCAGTTCTTTCTGTACTTAACTTTTAGGAGGAGTAAAAAGCTTAACACGGACTTATTAAAAATAACAACTAACTTTCAGGCTATGTACTTTATTTACAAAGGTTACTGATGTTCAGAGTGATCATCCTCAGGTGCTTTAAGATTCTTATTTATGAAACAAAAAATTGTATCTCTATTCAGGGCCCCTTTCCTGCCTATTGCCCATGGTGCAAAAATCCCTACTAAAAGCTCTGATTTTTCCATTCCACTCCATTGTCTCATTAAAACCTCAGTGAACTAGAATGCTCAAGAAATGGGGTGGGTTTAATGACTCATTTTCTGATTGATTAAAGTCACATCTTTTCTAATTTCAGTCTTTATTTTCAAACAGACTTTTTTTTTTTGGTTAGGCAATGGGGTTAAGTGACCTGCCCAGGGTCACACAGCTAGCAAGAATTATGTGTCTGAAACTGGATTTGAACCCAGGTCCTCCTGACTCTAGGGCCAGTGCTCTATCCACTGTACCACCTAGCTGCTCCTCAAATAGACTTTTGAAGTGTTTTAGTTAATTTTCCTGCTTACAAGAACAGTAGTCATGGCTATCAAAATCTCAATGATAGGGGCAGCAGGAGTGGCTGGGGGGAGAGGAGGAACATTTTCTAATCTGAGAATAAGTACCTGGATCCCAGGTACTTGTAGATAATGGCATGCTGGTAAATGTTTAACAACCAGTTCTCTGGAAAAAAATGTATATATGACACACTTTTAAAGTTTAATTTCTGCTATTAACATTTATTCCATCACTTTCTTAAGTCTAGATAATCAATGAAACAATAGCTCAAACCCTTCTTTGTAGCACACACTGATTTTTGAGGTATAATCATTTACACTGAAAATTTAACAATTGGCACTCCTGATCCAGGTCAAGCTGGTTTCAGCACACTGCTTTGTAGAGTTCCAAGCATAATCACATGAAGGAGTGATCATATAGGTTGTATTTCCTTCAAATACAAAGAAGACTCAGAGGGGACAGGATAGCTATCTTCAAGTATCTGAAGGGCCCAGAAAGCAGAACCAAGAACAGGTAGAATTTTCAAAAACAGAATTTTATATTAATAATGATGATGAAAATAACTACCATTTATGAAGTGATTTAAGGTCTACAAAGCACCATATGTATGTATTATGTATATGTGCATGTACAAACACACACACACACACATATATATACATATATATTCTCATTCACTCTTCACAATAACCATGTGTGGTAAGAGCTTATTCCCATGTTACAGATGAGGAAACTGATACTTAGGTTAAGGTGACCTGTCTAGGGTCACACAGCCAGTAATTTCTGAGGTAAGATTAAAACTCTGGTCTTTCTTACTCCAAGTCCAGCTCTGTCCCCATTGGGCCAAACTGCTTGAACTTAGGCTTAATGACAGGAAACCATCAGTAAAAATTGAGCTGTCCCAAACGGTATATGAATAGACTGTTTTGGTATATGATGGGTTCCCCCTTATTATAGGTCTTCAATCAGAGGCTAGATGATAAACCATGAGTTATGTTCACATAGGGATTCATTTCTGGTATAGGTCAAAATGTGGGGGCAGCTAGGTGGCGCAGTGGATAGAGCACTGGCCCTGAATTCAGGAGGACCCGAGTTCAAATCCAGCCTCAGACACATAACCCTAGCTGTGTGACCCTGGGCAAGTCACTTAACCCCATTGCCTAGCTAAAAATAAATAAATAAGTAACAGATAAACAAACAAACAAATGAATAAATAGATAATTGAATAAATAAATAAATAAGCAAGCAAACAAATAAATAAATAGATAAATGAATGAATGAATAAATAGATAGATAAACAAAATGTGTTCCCTTGCGACTCTGAAATTCTCTGATTCTCTGACTTGTGTGAAAAGTCTATTTTCTTCCACACATTCATCCAAGTGGTGTTTTAGAAAGACAACTGAATGAAGCCATCCTGAGGACAAGACTAAAAGCAAGCAGTGTCATGCCCCAAGTAGACTAAATCCAATTCAATTTAAAACATTTATTGAGATTGTGTCCACATACGATGTGTCTTAGCCAATGCTAGATAGAGATTGGAAGCCCAAATTAAAACAGCCCCTTCCCCAGGGAGATCACATTTTATTGAAGGACAATTATATCAAAGAACATTTATGACAATTGCCAAGTTCCTGAACAGATGGAGAACTGTCTCCTAAAACCAAAAAAGACAGAGTAATAACTTTTTAAAGGCAGAACCAGTGGATTCTATAGGCTGACAGAACTGGAATATGAATGAAAGTTACATGGAAGATCTTAAAAATGTACCCAGAGATATCAGGGTCCATAGTTGCTCAGTTTAAATCTAATCTAATAAATGAGGTTGTTTAACTATGTGGGCCAACTTGTCTGTTCCAAATCCTCTCTTAAGTCAATTCAGTTTAAAACAACAATAATTAGTTGGAATGCTTTTCTGGGTATATTGATTGTCTTCCTCCACCCCATTTTTATACATGTGAACTGACTAGTTAATTCTGTCAAAATGGTTGAACTGGTTATGTGTAGAGAGAGCCTTCAAGTTAACTTCAGATAGAAAAGGGAAAAGGCCCTTGGAGTATTCCTGACTGGGAAATAGTGTGGGATATGCATCACACATGTGGAAAGACTCCATTTTATTTCAATTTGATCTTCCCATTCCACAATGCATGCTTATCCTCAGTGTTCCAGCGTATTTGGGTCTGATGCGAACACTCAAATAGGCACTTTTGGAAATGTGATTTGCATAAGCCCATACACCGACTGGCATTTAAAAGATCCGTCAATAAGCGTAATATTGTTCCTGTAGATATAACAAAAAAGGCTCCTTAGACATTCCCGGGACAAATTCAATAAACTCAGGCTAACGTGCTGTTTAAGTGATAGAGAACACTTCCATGCCAATTTACAGTTGTGACCAGGCTTGGGACTATTCGTGAGGCCTTTTGTGTTTAAAAAATAACACCATTTCAATTTGCTGTCATCTGTAAACACAAGCCCAGCAGTCACTAGTACAGATGGGTATTATTTATTTGGAAGGCAGAAAAATTAGGGATGTATTCTGAATACATCATTTTCCAAAACAAAAAAGGCCTGTTCAATTTTTGTAACATGCAGGGTTGTAGGCAATGGCCTGGGAAGCTGATCCCAAGCACTCTCCTGAGTCTACTACCTTATTAAAAAAAAATGCTACACTGGTGTGTGCCAGCAATGTGGCTAACAAGGACAACCACTGAGGTTGTAATGCTGGTTTAAAAACTATGGTCATAGCATGCACCTTCTCGAGCTGATACCCTAAAATATTTTGTAAATAAGCAAACAGCTTTCTTTTGGGTATCCCTCCCCTATTCCCTGACCCCTTTCTCCTTTCTTTTTTATTCCTTTATAGGACCTCATATATACATGTATGTGTGTATGTCTGAGTGAAAGAGAGCCAGTGTAATGAAAGCTGGGCTAGATTTCCAACAAGGTGTAGTGGTAACCTCACTGAACTTAGAGTACCTGCTTTTAGACAAGGAAAGAATTCTCAAAGATCAGCTAATGCCTAAACAAGAATACCTTCTATAAGAAGTCATTAAGTGGCTGATTCTGACTCTTCCTGACTGTGTTAGACTAGAAAAAAAAGTCTTTATTTCACCTCTCTGATCATCCGTTTCCTCATCTACTGTAAAATGGGGATAAGCTGGATTTTTAGTCAGAGGAACTGGATTCAAATCCAGTTTTGCTATTTATATCTATATGACTTTGGCAAATTGCTTCACTTCTTCACTTCAGTTTCCCTCTATATGTAATTAAGAGGGTGGACCAAATGACCTCGGAGGTCCCTTCTTACTCTAAATATATGATTATATAATTTTGTTACCAATTACACTAAATATCTTTCTGAGAGATAACACGGAATTGTCAACTGAGGGCCAGCCTTTGACTCAGGAAAACCTGGGACCAGTGTCCTCTCGCTGTGTGACCACAGGCAAGTCCTAAGTAGTGAAGATTTAGAGCATCTAAAAGCCTGAGAAAGCAGCAATGTTGGGTAGGGTTAGGACTTCTTGGTTTCAGTTAAGAAGAGTTCTGCTGAAAAAAAAAGTACCCTTTTCTTCTTGATTGGAGTAGGTGAAGTCTTTTATTTGCTTAGTTAGATGCCATATGTTTGAAGTGAATTTCTGTTCCCAAGGCAGGGAAACTCAAAACTATGAAATCAACTGATATTAGGCAGCAGCAGACAAGACTTCAAGAGAAAACAACAGATAGATGCTGAGCCCCAGTGCTAAGATCTTTGGTTTATCTTTTAAGAGATAGCATGACTCCAGTATAGAAGAATCCCTCTCATAATAGGATTTCCTCAAGGATTGGTAATGGTAGATCCCTAGTCAGATGTGTCCAGATGAAAATGAATAACTGGAGCAGCTAGATGGTACAGTGGATAGAGCACCGGTCCTGCATTCAGGAAGACTTGAGTTCAAATCTGACCTCAGACACTTGTTACTTACTAGCTGTGTGACCCTGGGAAAGTCACTTCACCCCATTGCCTCGCAGAAAAAAAATAACTGTATGTTACATATATTATGTTAGAGTGACGTCCTGCTCAGGTATGGGTTGGACTGCTTGTCCTCTGAGATCCCTTTCAATTCTGAGATTCTGTTGCTCTGGTAGGATTTCACTGGTCTCAAGAAAAGATTGGAACCCGGGATGATTCTTTCCAGCTTTGTTGAATCTACTACAATTTGGGAGACCAGGAATTAATCTGGGTTACTAACAAGTCTCAAGGCTTAACTGTTGTACATATGTAACACGTGCATTCTAAGACATATGTGTCTGTCTATGGATGCTTTTTGCTTTTTCTTAAACTAACATTAGGTACTTTCTCCTCAAAAGTCATTTATAGCCCAATAGAGAATTAACTTCATCCTCAAATCATTTGTGGAAGTAGCAAAATGATCATAAATTAATTTTTATTTCCATGAGATTTTCCATGCACATTCCTTTACTGTGACCCTGGGAACAAATTTTGACCTTTGCAGCCCTTTCAATCAATTTGACATTAATTTTTTTCTTTATTTTTTAACAGGTTTTCACTGTGCTTACTGAACAATACAGGGGCCCTGGGGACCGAAATAACACCTGTACAATGCCCATGAATTTTAACCAAAGACTGCAGGGCTAGGTGATTAAAAGCTTTGAATTTTCAAAGAGCCAACATGATTAATCCAGGACCACGGTGCTGAGTGGCTTCATACTGGCTTCATTTGTAGGTATTGTTATTTTTCTTGGTTATATTTGATTTGCTGGAAAGATGGTTTTAGCTTGTACAGTAAATCTGGCGATCTAGCTGCTACTGAAAAAAAAATCTTACTCTACTACCTGAATTACCTTAATTTGTCAACTTTAAAAAATGGCCTGAGCCTAGTCAGTGTGAGAAATAGAAATTCAATGCCAAGTAGTTTTGCAGCAGGTGTTGAGAATGAAGGGAGATTAGCTCGAGTTGCCTAAACAGTCACTAGATTAAATCAGATCATAGAATCCCAATGAGCCGACTGCAGATAAATAGAACTGGGACCATTTCTAAGTGAAATGGACCTTTAAACTGACCCATTTATAATACAAACCCAAACTTTGGATTCAAACCAGGAAAATTTCAGTTATATCATTTGCAGGTCATTCAAGGTCTGATTTATCTATTGTTTTGTTCAGCTGTCCATTCTATAAATGTTTATTGAAAACCTACTATAAAATTAGAAAAAAAAACCCAAACCACCCTATAATCTATGATCCTTAGCATCAATATTTTTGGAAGGAAAAAACATATGCAAATGAAAAGTTAAATAACAACACTAGGGCTTTCATTGGAAAGGCGGATACTCTGGTACCTTGCAAGGACTTGATACTTCAGGAGAATTTCATTTTCTTCTTTTTCCTGGTATGCTTAGTGCTGAGAGAATGTGATTTCTGGATAGATAAGCATATGGTGGTAGGAATTTTTTTTTTTTAAAAAGCAAGAAGATGAGATGAAGAAAGAGAAAGAAGCAATGACTGCTGTAATTGGGGCACTCTACAAGTGATGTCCCAAGCAGCCATGATGGGGCAAGCAATAATTGCATCCTTGTGCAGGGGAGACACTGAAGCAGCCAAGGGGATCTTTGTTCCCATCCTGCTCAGCTACAGTTAGCAGAATACTGAAGAAGCCTACATCTGGCGGGCCTAAGAGTCCCACAACTATCTGAGGCATGCAGTACAATCAACATACTCTAAAATCTTGTGCTTTCTGCTAATGCCACGCCTGTGAATGACTGCCTAGTCTCTCCTCTCACGCTGTATTGAAGAGGAATGGGAATGCCTGGATTCTAGCCTAGCGATGAGGAGTGGAAAGTTGAGAAAGAAAACAAGTTCCAGCTGAAATCAATGACCATTTGTTATATTATCTGAGGCTTGCTGCTTCTTAATAGTGCTGTTAGTCATGTTTTTCCTAATTGAATTAAGTTTTTGCTTTTGGCCATGAGATGAAGATCAAGGGATTTGTTAACAGCTGGATCTAAGAGGAGCCAGTTTCCTGTGCCTTTTTGTAACTTTTGACCCTTGTTCTTTGTTCCTGTAACTGGGGCCAACAAGAAAAAGTGTAAGCCTTCTTCCACATGACAGCCCTTCAAATACTGGAGGAATGTTGTCACATTCCCTCTAATTCTTTTCTTTTCCAGTCTAAACACCCATAGTTCCTTTGACTAATCTTTGTATCATTTGATCGTGATTGCTTTCACCATTTTAGTCTTCCTTCTGTATATGTTCTCTAGGAAACACGTCACAAGGGCAGCTTAGACACTGTGGATAGAGAGCTGAACTTGGTAGAGCTGGACTCAAGTTGTGCCTTAGACACTTATTAGTTGTGTGACTCTGAGCAAAGTACAAACCTCTTTGTGCTTCAGTTTCCACATCATTTCTTTTCCTTCTTTTTTTCTTTTTCCAGACCTCTGATTTCATTCATGTAGCAAACCCTCTCTATCAATGCAGGTTAGCAACTGCTTCATAACCAGTTGCCATAGAGATTGGCCTTGAGTACTTAGAATGTAAGGGACTTGTCCAGGGCAACCAAGTCCTATGTGTCAGAGGCAGGACTAGTACCTCTCCTGACTCTCAGGTCAGTGCTTTATCGATGAAGCCACATTGCCTCTCTCCTCTATAAAATGAGGATACTAATAGCACCTCTCCATGGATGCTGCGAGGATCAAAGGAGGTAACATGTGGAAAGTACACAGCAAACCAAAAAGTGCTATATAAATGGGACATAGTATTATTATTTCTAGAATACTAGGGCCAGAACTTAATACATTACTTCAGAAAGGTCTTACCAGGGTGGGATATGGTAGAAAATGTTTGGGTCTTGATTCTGTCATTAAACATGTTAGCTATCACTTCTAGTTTTATGTCACTTACAATTATGATAAGAATACCATCTACCCCTTTAATTAATTTATAAAAATTAGACTTTACATATGGGTCCTTGGGGAGCCGTAGCAGAGCCCATATTCCAGGCTGACAACTAACCATTAATGAGTGTTTTGGAGATCCAGCCATTCAACTAATTCTAATTAATCTAATTGTACCTCTCTCACTCTCCTTATCTATCCATAAGAATAGCATGGAAGACGTTGTAAATGCTTTGCAAAAACATGAGTGAATTATATTTATAGTATTCTCTTGATTTGCCAGTCTAGAATTCATGAAAAAAGATGATGATATTCAGCTAGCAAGAACCATTCTAGAAGGAGCTATATTGGCTCTGGTTCTTTGTGATTGTGACTCCTTTTCCGTTATGTTCGCTAACCCCCTCTTAATTATACTTTTAGAATCTTTCTAGGAATCAGAGTCAAAGTAAATGACCTGCAGGTTGCAGACTTCACTTTTTTCTTTTTATTTCCTTTTTAAGAAAACTAACATATTTCCCTTTTTCTAATCCCGCTATATCTTAGGTAAACTGCTGGCCTATCTCTCACCACTGATGTTGTTATTTTGAACTCAAAGGAAAGACTTCATATTAATTCTTGTTATATATCAGCTTATAAAATTTAACCTAATATTCTAACCTTTCGAGATCTTTTTGGATCCAATATGCTATCTTGCTTTTTAAACTTTGTTCTAAAATATCATGTTGGGGGGGCCACTTTTGCTTAATCTTACAGATTTTCATTAATTATTCTAATACAACTGATTTTGAAAAATCCGCAATAAGTTAGTAAACCACAGATGCTATATAGAAGCCAATTTCGTTCAATTTGTGGAAGTTTTCTTTTTACTGTATGTACCACACAGAGATCATAACTGAGGGGAGAGAAAGGGTTTTCAAGAAAAAGAACATGTCTTCCAATTATAAAAAATTGGGTACAATTGGTAAATAGCCTCTGGTGCGTTGCGAGAATGAAAAGGAAGTATATTATTAGGAGACAAAAGTAAAACCACCCTTTTGACCCTCTGTATTGTGGCAGCAAAGCTTTTTTCTTTTGCTCCCTCTTCCTTCTAAACTATAGGATTTACTTTGCAGAATATCCTCTCCCCATGTCTGTAATCTCCTAGGAGCTTACCCCAACTAGAGATTGTAATTAAGCCGCTTCGACACATCTAAAATAGTCATTCTGAAGTAGCCAAATATACTTAATGACATTGGCAGCCAAAAAATGGCACAGTAGTTGGACATAATCTCAAATAGGAGTAAATCCCAAAAGAACACGTTTTACTTTATCAGCATAAAAAAATACCTTGTTTCACAAGATTTCAGTCTTCTTGGGGCATTAGGAAAGAATTGCTATTTATAGACCTGTTCCTCCTACACAATGCTAAATATCAACCTCTAGTTGTTTACTGGGTGAAAAACTGTGGCAGAATGTCCTGAGAATAATAAAAATGGTGATTGCTATTCTTGGGCAAGTTTCTTCACAGGGCAACTTGGGTGTACATAGCAACAGTAATCTTAAAATGAATGATTGTTCAGGTCTGTTTCTTAGTTCTATAATGTTATGGCTCAACGTGCCTGAAGACGTCTCCTTCTCTTTGATGGGAATGATGAACCATGATGAGTTTGTAGTAGCAGCTTTTGTTTCCACCACTATCTTTTTTCTAAGTAGTGGGACAATGGCCCCTTGTATTGTGGGAAATAAGACCCTTGAGAACAGTGGTGCTCAATTTGAGGCAGTGGAATGCAGCTTCGTTATTGTGTAGAAGAAATGCAAGGGTCATAGGAAGACATCTTGACGTTGTGTTGCTATGGTTGCATCATGATGTGGTGCTGACAGAACTCCATTTCAGCATGTAGTTAATGTGTAACATTCTCAATTAACACATCAAAAATGATGCTACAGCATCAAAGGGGGTACCCAGGAGGCCTGGACTCCTGGGACTCATTCTCTCTGCCATCCCTGGATATGAGTATGATCAGATACTCCTTTTTCCTTTGCCATTCTTCCAAATTTTTTCTTGACTTCTTTTTAGTCTTTATCTAATTCACTCTTGAGTAGCACAGGGCAGTATTAGAATGACCAATATGGAAAGAATCTATTGGTTTAGAAAAAGTCATTTATTGTTTCAGAGTTAAGGATTTTTATGGGACTATTGCCCCAAAGGCCCATATTTTTATTGCTTTGGTTGTTTTACTGACATTTTTTTGTTGTTGTTTGCTTTTGTTTTTGTCCCATGTCAAGCCTAGATGAGAAGCAAGATTCCAGAAAAGATTTTGTGATAACAGCACAGGGAGAATTGGACACTCACAAGGAACTGGACCAGGGGCTATGATAGAAAATATTGAGTATCATCAGACATCTATAGGAACTAAGCCACTGGTATGAAGGAAAGAAAACTGGATTTGGAATGAGGAGACCTTAGTTCAGATCCCAAATCTGCTACTAAACAACCTGTACACCTAATCTCACTAGGCACCACTTTCCTGATTGGAAAAAAATCATGGGGTTGTACCAGAATATCTCAAAGTTCCCTTCCAATTATGGATCCTACAATCATGACTTTTAGGAAACAGGATGGGCAAATCCTCATGATACCAGTCCGCTAAGCAGGGTGATGCTTTCTGCTGAAAAAGTGACATGTCTGGATTTCCTTGCTTGTACAAGCCCACCATGAAACAAGAAAAGGACATCATAAAAATGTACTCAAGAAAAAGAACATTTCTGCTAATTGGTAAAATGACTGCAATGTCAATGACAGAATATCCCATTCCAACAGGAGAAACTTTAAAAGGTATTTATGCTCATTTGTGTATTTGTTCATGATTAAGGGGTCTGTATTGCTCAATGAATAGAGTGCTGGGCCCGTAATTAGGAAGACCCGAATTCAAATCTGACCTCAGATGCTTACTTAGATGTGTGATTCTGGACAAGTCACTTAACCTCTGTTGATCTTAATCTACTGGAGAAAGAAATGACAAATTACTCCAGTATCTTTGGCAAGAAAACCGTATGGATAGGATGGTACATGGGATCATGAAGAGTCAGACAAGATTGAGTGACTGAAAAACAACAACAAATGTCATTTACACATTTTCCCACAAGTGTAGTCTGTCTTCAAACTTGACTTCAGGGAGGTTGCTGAATAATTGTCTTTGTAGGCAGAGAGGTTAGGAGGATCAGAAACAGGATTATACTTTGATAGCCATACTTTTGTGCTCCTTATGGTCATGCCAAGGGAGGAAGCATCCAGCATCCTAGAGAGTCTAGCCTATGCCACTGTAGTACTTCCTGAATGATCCCTGAATCCTAGCCCCAAAACCATGGAAGTAAGTGGAGTTAGTGGCAGCAGGTCGGGGGGTAGGAGAAACTGGTCAAGTGGACTCCAAAAGATGGGTGTGATGGCAGTGGGCCAATTGGGATGGAGACCTAGGCTTCGGTGATGGAGAAGTGGCTGTTGCATTTCATTGTGTAGGGCCCAAAGGGTTATGTAAGATGTGGAGATGGCTGGACAGAGGCCTGCCATGAGAAAGAATCATCAACTTCTCCCCAGCACAAATACTGGAGACTTTATGCAAAGCCCATGTCACTCTACCCTAGTTACTATTTTGCCTCTAGCCAGTCAAAATCCACTACATCCCCAAGGCAGTTCATTTCACTTTGGGTTAGCTTTCATTGTTGGGAATTTTTTTTTTCTTATAAATCTAAGTTGCTTCTCAACTCAACCCATTAAGCATTTATTAAGTCCTTAGTCTGGGGAAATAATTGTGCTAGGCATGGGGGATTTTTTTAAAAAATGAAAGGGTATCTGTACCCTTATTCTTTAGGAGAAATACAACACATGTATAGATAAATACATTGAAGGTATTAATAACTAGATGATCAGGGAAGGCTTTGAAGAGAAAATGACAGTTGAGCTAAGCCTTGAAGAAAGACAAGAAACTAGATATGTAGAGATTTAATTTAATTCAATAAGCATTTGTTTTGAGTGCTCATTACAATATATGCAAGAGACTGTGCTGGGTGCTGAGGATGCAAAGACAAAGGTGATAGATAGTCCCTGCCCTCAAGGACCTTACATCCTTCTCGAGGGGGAAGGGAAGGAAGTCAGTCCAGAAGATGACTCTTTTGGGAGAAGAGGAGCAAGTGCATTCTAGGCATATATAATGGGTTGACCAGAGGCAGAAAATGGCAGGCCAACTTCAGCTATAACATGGAATGTATGAAGCATAGTAATGGGAGTTAGGGCTTAAAAGTAAACATGGAGCCAGACTGGGAAGGGCTTTAAATGCTAAACAGAAAAGTTGATATCTTCTCCAATTGGTAATAGAGAACCCCTGAAGATTCTTAAGAAGGAAAGTGATGGAATCAGGCCTGAATCTTGGATAATTTAGTCAGTTAAGTGAAGGATGCTTGGGAGAGAAGAAATATTGGGATGTGACACCTATTAGGAGGCTGCTACTACTACTGCTATTACTACTACTACTACTACTACTACTACTACTACTACTACTACTACTACTACTACTACTACTACTACTACTATTACCACCACCAGTATAGCACTTATTATGTGCCAGGCACTATGCTATATGAGTTACAAATATTACCTCATTTGATCTTCATAACAATCCTGGGAGGTGGGTACTATTATTATCCCTCTTTTACAGATGAGGAAACTAAGGTAAACAGGGATTAGGTGACTTGTCCAGAGTCACACAGCTAGTAAGCATCTGAGGCCAGATTTGAACTGAGGTTTTCATTTCAGACTCAGCACTCTAGCCATTGTACCATCTAGTTGCCCATACAATCGTTCAAACAAGTGTTGATAAAGGCCTGAATATTGTTCATTCTATCTATGCAGATTAGTACTAAATCCCCTTCACCTCTAAACTCCCCAGTAAATGGAAATTAGAAATTTATTCTGTCAAAAAATAACATGGGAAAGAAGATACAAATAAGAATTATAAGTTCTTTTCTCTTCAAATTTCAAGTCCCCATTTGGTAAGCAAGAACAGGCAAATTATGAAGCAGGTGAGGATAATCTTCCATGTTTGTCCATTCTTTTTCCAAAACATATCAATGACATTGATGATGACTATATCCAACATAATTATATCATGCACATTCCATTTCCTCATATCATGCCCATTCCACCACTCTCCCTATTCTGGGAACAATATCGCTGAACAAGACCTTCCCTAAGACCAGATGAGTTTTCTCTTCATTGCTCTCTGCTTTGGCATTCTTTCTAGCAGTGGTATCTGGGGCATTCTACCCCTGGGGACTGCCCTGAGGTCTTCATCTCTCTATTTCCACAGGGTGGTACCTTACGGCCCTCCCTCATGGGTCCTTGTATCTTTTTCTCTGCCTGCTCCACTCCTTCTACTGCTCAAATGAATTGGCTTGTGGGAGACTAGAATTCCTAGTTACATGTCTGACTAGAGGTCAGCAAGCAAAGGGTGGATTCCTATTTTTCAGAGACATTTTTATTCAAGGGATTCTTATTCAGTATATTTTTGGTTAGGTATTCTCTAAGGTCCCTTACAACTCAGGGATTCTGGGGTTCCATGAAGAATGGGCAGTCACATAAGGAAAGTAACTGGTGCATTTTTCTAATTACTGAGTTTGTAATTGCTTTACATATTGTAACACTGAGGACACTTTAGACTTGCAAGCATAAATATTTTATTGAAGAGCAAACAATTCCCTGACTAAAAATGATTGGGAGAATTTTCCCTCATTATGTAAATAATGAAAAATTATTTGTATACGGAGCGTGATCTCCTTAATACGTTTCTATTTTCCTCATGAATTTAGACTGAAGGATTAGGCAGGTCAAGAAGAGCTTGAAGAACAAAAGCCGTTCATGATCAGGCTCTTGAGGCAGTCCTGACATTAAGTAAAATCATCTAAATAGCATTTTTTCTAACAGGAATCCAAGTAGCTTATGTTGAACTTTTTTAATAACCTGAAACCAAACATAATTTTCAAGCCTCCTTGTAGAGGACATTCATTATGTGTAAGCACATCAAATAGGAACATAACCTGCTTTACAAATTCAACATAGTGTCTGGATAAAAGGAAAAAAAACCCCTATCTCTTCTCTATAGACTAGCATCAAACCACAGAGGAACTTCACTCACTTGCATTTCCAACTGGAGTACTGTCTTGTTCTTAAACCCAGATTTTTGTTACTATCTCATTTTTCAGAAAAGATAAAAATAGTTGATTTTTCTATAATGCTTTAACATTTACAAAACATTTTACAAATAACTGATTTTATCTTCAAAACAACACTCTTGTTATCTCTGTTTTACAGATGAGGAAACTGAGGGAAATGGTGATTATGGGACTTATCCAGGGTCATACAGCTGCTATGTTATCTGAGATAGGATTTGAATTCAGATTTGCACTCTATCCACTGTGCCACTCAAACTGCAAAAAAGATAACAATGTAATCAGTAACTAAATTACCCTACATCTGACTTGGAAAATAGAAGAGAAAAAGTAGATGTATAATATTTTTGACAGTAGTGAAAAAACTGAGAAAAAGATCAGATGGTTGTTCTTCCATGCTGTAATTAGGTACGTATAAGACTTTGATGGCACCCTAAAGCCCTCACCAGGCCCAGATAAACTTCATGACCTGGCCTTTCTACCTCTCTCCTCCACTCCAAAGGCCAGCAGCCTTCCCAGTAGTGATATCTGGGGGCCCTAGGCTTAACATTGTCTACTTTTAGTATGCTATTCCTGTTATGTTAATATCATTTATAACACACAAACAATGCTTGGCAAACCTTTCCATGGCTGATTGTGATTTGAAAGCTTCCAGACTTTGTCTTTAAGATGATCTCAGTAAGTTGGGGATGTAGTCTAGAGAACAAGGGTATTAAATTCAATGGGAACAAGTCAAGTTTGTCCACTTGGTGGAAGGGACTAGAAAACCTCACCAAGCTATCTGAATGTAAAAAAAGAAAACAAAGGCTGTGGATGAAGAGTCTTAGTGAATTACAAGCTGATCATGAATCATAATGATATCTGAATGCTGTGAAGAAAATTGACAGGTGGGAAGCATTAGGTAAATTTTCTGCTGCATTTAGCAGGAGAGGAATAAAAAGACTGCCTAAATTTCTTTTGTGTTTTGTAGTGAAGTATGTCCTGCATTTACATGCCTCTGCAGATAAGTTAACTTCCCATTTAGCTTTTGGCCTGGTATAGGTCTGTCTGGAGGGCAGAATACTGAGCCAGGGAATAAGGCATGCTTCTTACTTAGCGTCATATTGTACACAATGAGGAAAGCAGTGTCTAACTTAAATTCTTTTGGACTAGATCTGTAATCTCACCAGCATAGTTAACTTCTAGAGAGGAATCTCCCATAACCAGGACAGATTGGCACCTCTTCTGCAGCTTGTGTTTTAGGGAATTGTCTGGGGACCTGTTACGTTGGGTGATTTTCCCAAGGTCTCATGGCCAGAATGTGGCAGGGGGTGGGGGTTGGTAGCTGCAACATAGGTGATGGAAATGAGAGCCCTGCCAGATCAGATAACAGGGGTTCAAGTCCCACTTCTGCCGTTTAGGAATGTGGGGAGGAGGAAGAAAATGAATTTCCACAGGTGGCTCGTATCTTCATTAGGTGTTTCTGTCAGAATTTACTGCTAACTAATAAAATTAATTACCAATAACTTAAATAACCTAGAAATTAGTTTACAATAACGACAATAACTTGAAAGAATGAAGTAGATAGAATTCTAAGAATACATTCAATAAATATTCTGATTTCTTTTCTAAAGTGTGCTCCCTCTCAATAGTCTGTTCCTCACAGCAAGCAGTTGCCTTCGCTGAAAGAATACTTTACTTCCAATAGGGAGTATTTAAAGAATTATCCTCAAGGTTAGATTTAATAAAAACACTGATATGAGGTGAAGAAGTACTTTGTGGTGTTCTTTATTATTCCTTGGAAGCAGGAACAGTATTCACAACCTATTCAATAAGTCTCTGGAAGTGTTAGGTAGGCTGTAATCCAACTCAAGCTGTTGGAATGAAGCTTATGCCTACCCACACAAAAAGAGCAGAATTGTGGCACAGCTCAGCTAGTCTCTTTTGTTTCACTCCCAACAATCGATTGAAGTCGTGGGATGGCATGGTTCATTCCACTGCAGAGATCAATAGTAATCACAACGATGGTGGAAATGAGGAGATCAGCTTTGCTGTGGCCCAGGCTCCTCTGAATGTACGCTACCAGGGTTAGGCCACAGCAGAGGGTGATTGGGTATTGGCCTGGAGTCTCATGAGGTTACATGTTATTTTAGCCCCTTCCCAGTAGCAGGCAGCAGACACAGCTTGCTGTTTCTGGAAACTTTAAGGGCCCCTTCCCATGACAGAAATTTTCCAAAATTATCAGACTGTTCGGGAAAGACTTCTGTTTCCAAATCAAACATAAGATCCCAAAATTTATAATCTACTCAATAAATAATGGTCACACAGAAATGGTATGTGTGTGTGTGGGAAATCTCTTTCCTATTTTTAGGGTACTCAGTGCTGTTGTTCTTCTCTTTAGGATTGAACTGATAAAATCTTCCAGGGCCTGACTAGCTCACTTCTTTTTAGAGAAAATGGTTGATTACATTGACATTGTTTAGAATCATAGGCATATTGTGAAAAAAGTATTGTTTTTTTTAAATTTGTATTTATATACCCAGTGCTAGCACAGTCTCTGGCATATAGCAGGAGTTTAATAAAGGCATGACTGATAGATTGTAACTCTAAGGGACCTTTGAAGTCATCACTGATTCTACTCCTTTTATTTTCAATTGTGGAAACTGAGGTCCAGGGAAGGTAAATGATTTCCTCAAAGTCCCAAAGCTATTATGTATTAGAAGTGGGATTTGAAATGAGGTTTTCCTTCTCCATAGCCAGTGTTCCTTCTATTTTATGACATTGCCTCCTAGACATGTAATAGAAACATACCACACACACATACACACACACACACACACACACACACACACACACACACACACCCTGTCATCAGTTGCTAACTCCTTTCAAACTAAAAATAGACACCGTTTCAACAGTTGATATTAAAACAAGTACAGTAAGAAGATAGAATTATTGGCTCAGGAACAGCATTATCATCTTTTGATACGAAGTGTGTATGCATATATAGGATTATATATCAGAATCATAGTTTTGCCTGCCTCAGCTTCGATGGAGTGAAAATATCAGTAGGTAATAGTTTCTTCAGACATATATAGTACCTTCTTTCAAAGAAGAATAGATGGAAAAATCAGTTTTAGCACTGCAGCTGAAAATCCAGGATTGAAAACGCTAGCCTTGAGAAGTTACAATTTTTCATAAGAAAAGGTGAGGTAACATGTAACATTTCAATTATAGGGCTCTCAAGGGGAGAGTGATGGAATCCTATGCAAGGCCATGGTCTACTGGGAAACTTGCCTTCCCAGAAGTCAAATGGAATGGAAAGTCGTAATAATAATGCTTTTGAGAAGAGAATAGTTCAAAGACTGATCTACCAGTTTGAAGTAAATAGGCACACATGTCTTCTCCTGGAATACATGAAATGTCATTTGTAGAGATTTCTTTGGCCGGTTGAACCATCTGGCCAATCAACTTAATAATATATAGAAAACTCAAGACTGTAAACAAATGTTTCCAATAGACAGTAAGAGAAAACCTGGGTGAAGTATTTAAACTAGATCTCAGTCAAAGAGAATTCCTACCTGGGTGTAAAAGTGTACCTTAGGTAGCAGAGGGCAAGAGATTAGAGGAGGGAATAGCTTGGTATAAAGAAATAGAATTAGGTATTGCCACTGCCTCTTTCAAGATGGTTGATGCAGAGGATTGTTACATGGATGTTAGGTGGATTGCTCCAAACCCATAGTGTTAGGAAACTTGGAAGTGAGTTTTTCAGGACTCAGAGAAGAAGAAGAGTTGAATTGCCTAGAAGATGAGCCACCTTGTTGAGTATCCAGGGCTTTAATGATAAGTTTATATACACATATATATGTGTATGTATATGTGTATGTTTTATACATATAAAAGACGTTTATATATATATATATATATACATATATATATATATATATATACATATATATGAAATATTACTACCCATTCCCTTTATACACACACTGTAAAAAATTTCAAACTAAATACAGTAAAATTAATATAAACCAAAGCAATCGATAAACAAACATTCATTAAGCACTTACAATGAAGCAGACACTGTGAATGGCAATGAGGATGAAAAAAAAAAGGCAAAAACAGTCCTTGCCCTCAGGGAGTTTACATTGAAGTGAAGAACACAACATGTTTGTATAGGTAAATATGAGATACATATAAATTAAGCAAATTGAGGGGAAGGCATTAGCAGGAAGATTGGGAAAGGTTCCCTGCAGAAGGTAGAAACTTGAGGTAGAGGTGAAAGGAAGAGCATTTCAAACATGGCCTCAAAGAAGAGATATAAGAACGTACCATCCCGCTTTCTTTCTAGAGGTAAGGTCCCAGGATAAAACATGCAAGAACAAAAGATGCATGCATACACACATGCATGCATGTATATATTACACACATACACAGAAAGATACACATCTATCTATCTAGAGCAGCTGGGTGGTATGAGAGTGTCAGGCTTGGAATCAAGAAGATTCATCTTCCTCAGTTCAAATCCTGCCTCGGATACTTATTGGCTGTGTGATCCTGGGCAAATCACTTAACCCTATTTACCTCAGTTTCCTCATCTGTAAAATGAGCTGGAGGGGGAAATGGCAAACCACTCCCAGTATCTTTGCCAAAAACCCCCAAATGAGATAATGAAAAGTTGGTCACAACTGAAATGAATGAACAACAATAACAAAAATCTATCTATATATGATGAGAGATTATGTAAAAGAATTGGAAATAGGAAGGGATGAGGTGGCCCAATTCAGGGCCAAGAGAGTCAGGCTGGGAATTGTGAATTTGAGCCACTGAACCAACTCATCTTGCATATAGAGTCACAAAAATATTACATCACAGATATAGAGATGGAGGGGACATTACCATTCATCTAGTCTAAACTTCTCATGAGTCCCTCTAACCCAAATACCTCATGAGGAAGGTGAGACCCAAAGAGATTACACATCTTGCTCAAAGTCACAATGGTATTAAATGGCTTTCATGGAATTTGAACCCAAGACTTTTTTTTCTGTTTTTTTTTTTTTCTGGCAAGGCAATCAGGGTTAAGTGACTTGCCTAGGTAGGAAGTGTCAAGTGTCTAATCTGAGACCAGATTTGAACTCAGGTTCTTGTGACTCCAGGGCCAGTTCTCTATCCACTGTATTACACTGCCTCCATTAAAGTGGTGTTGAAATAGTAGTTTGTTAACTATGCTTCCTGTGATACTTAATGTCAGAAGAGGCATTGAAGGGCTGGATGGGTGATGAAATCACCTTTCCATTCACTTGATTTAGGCAAGCCATTCAGCCTCCACTTTTTTCATCCTTAGCCCACATATGATGGTATTGCCCACTTCATTTGTAATCCTACCAATTAAACGACAGTAAAGCATTCAGCAAACAAAGTGCCAGGTGAGGACTAAATGACCATGTTCCACCTCAGTGGCACCTGTTTCTAGTTACAACGTCCAGTATCAATTTTTTATGACATCTAATCATGAATATTCCATGAAACTGAATACAGGAAGAGATACTGGATTTGAGTAATTTTTCTAGCCTTGGAACTTGTATCAGTGATTTTCATCTTCAAGGTTTCTAATCCATTTCTTAATTATGCATGAAGATAGATGTGGCTGCTATAATATTTAGCACTATCAATTGCTGTAGCAATGGGAAGAAGCCTAGTGACACTGTGAGGGGGAAGGGAAAAGGGAAGGGTCTGAAATTATCATTGCCAGAGTTTATCTGAGCATTTCCATGTTTTTGCCTTTCATTGTTTTCCCCGAGCCTAGCATAGTACCTGGCACACAGTAAGTACTTAATAAATTTTTTGATTGATTGATTGATTGATTGGCAGATATAATGTGTACTGTTTTGTTCAAAAGATTGATCAGTAGATTTGTTAAGATGCCTGAATTGGCACCCTGCACAGTCAGCCGTCCTGGTCTAGACTGGGTGCATTTGATATAACCTTCTTGGTCTATTTGTGAAATTGAAAAATTAAAACAAAAACAAATCTTCCCAAGGAAACTTTGCTGATGGACACTTAGAAGAATGTCTCTTAGCAAAATTGTGAAGTCAGCAAAATTTCCCTTTGGTGACTTCCCACTCCTATCCCTGTACCCATCTATTTTTTCTGAATTACTTGCTCCTCAGATCTCACTCATGCCAAATGGTGAAATAATTAACTATGAGTTGTTCGTGATTTAATGCTACCCCTCCCAGGGGCGTTTGCTTTTAAAATAAGGACTACCTGAAGTAACAGTGTTTAACTATGAGAAATCACAAGGTATAATGACATCCAGAATAGATCCTAGAAGTCATCTAGTTCAACTCCCTCATTTTAGAAAGGAGAAAACCAAGGGTCAGAAGTGAAGTGGTTTTTCCAAAATGGAGCCAGAACTGGAACCCAGTTTTCCTAATTCTCAGGTCAATGTTCTCCCACTATGTCATTTTGCTTCTCATAAGATTTGTCAGTAATTTCCTTAATGTTCCCTTTTGCTAATTACCAAAAACATCTAAGTTATATAAAAACATCTTGACATTCCTCAAAATTATACGATGAAGGTGCTAGTCTGCTCATAGAGCTAGTCCTGGATGTTTACGTAAAATGCAGAAGTGAAATGTGTTGGGACAACTCCTGCTAATGAATCAATTTCCTTTAGGTATGAGACATTTTAAGAATTATTTTAAGGATCAATATGGCCCATATATACTAGACAAGAATACTACATGGTACTCTACTGGCCTGAGAGAATAGCTGTACTTTCCAAAAAGGACACCTTAACCCCAGGATGGAGAGGTAATTCATTCCCTTGGAAGGATATGGTTCATTATTTTGGTTCATTATTTTTTTTTAATGGATCCTGCAGAGAGAAGTTTCTCTTAGTACCAGCTAAATTTACTAAACATTGTCCTGACAAACAGTTGTCCAAATTCATCTACCTGTCACTAGTATTTTTGAAAGGATGTGAAAAAGTTGAATTCCATTTGACATATTCTAAATCATTACTGATTTGTTGACATTCACACAGTTGCCTGGGTGGCAAGTATGAGATGTTGCAAAATGCACTTGTCAGGAAAGCATCCTCTATGATAGTCCACAGAGGAAGCCGAGGGAAACCATTTGGAAGCTGGAATTGCAAAATGGCTTTTATTTGGCTTTTCAAAAAAGAGGGAAAAAAGACAACACAAAAGAGAAAGACACAAGCATCAATACACAGGCAAGTCATCTTCTGGCATCCCTCTTTCCCTCTGTTCTTGCCACATTTAGAATCACAGGACAGGAGGGACATGAGAGTTCCTTAGTTCATTCCCCTGCCTCCAGGAGCCAGATGCCACATTGCAGTGCATGGTTCATTTTGATGTGACAATGTGGTCAACTGTGGGGAAATTAAATCTGTAGGAAGTGAAACCATCACAGACTCATCTTAAGCAGAGGCCTTGGGCAGACACCCACAAAATATGCAGTTTTCTAATTGAATCTAAAATGTAAGTGCTATGCTGTTAAAAGGGACCTTGCCATCTTGATAAGAAAAACTAATGAGATGCCCTTTCCAGAGCTGGTCACACAATAGCCATGGTGACAAGAAGCCCTATCAAGAAATAAAGCAGAAGATAAATGAGTTTTTTTTTTCTAATATCCATTTCACCCATTGTTCACAAGAGTCATGCAGTACAGATTCTATTTATCATGGGGTGGTGGAGACCAGACATGAGTTTGTAAGGAAGACGAAATTGCAGCCTTGAATTTTCAGCAGTGAGTAAACCCTCATCTTTCACCATATAGAAAATAAGGGCACTTGGGTATATTGTGAAGCCTTCCACCACACCCCAGATACTTAGTATGTGTTTGCAATGAAGGCGAACAGAGTACCCAAACACACCCACTGAGGCAAAAAGCAGAGAACAGTGCTATCTCTACTCTGAGGATGCTGAAATTACTTGGCCTTTCTTTTGGTTATATTTTGTTTTTCAACTGTTCCAGATCTAAATGGAGCCTATGAAACTGTCACATCAGATTCAAGCAATTGAGAATCCTAAGGAAGCCTATTGAAGACAATTACACAAAGCAAAAGAGTAATACTTAATGTTAACTTAAAGGGAAAAAAAAGTAATGCAGGGCCCATAGAAGCTTTGCTGTAATTTAACTAGGAGAATAAAAAAGAGAACTGTATAAAGTACATTTAAAAATACTTTTAGTAATTGTCAAAGCAGATCATCAAAGAAATGATTTCTAAGAAAGTTATGAGCTTATACAGTTAAATGTCTGGAACCAGGTTAAGCATTTGCAATAATTAGATGATTATAAGAAATCCGACCTTGCAATAGCCTCACTCCACTTATAAAGAGATAGAGATAAATGATAGAAATAGAGATAGAGATGTCTGTACATCTCATCTAGATACAGACATTGGCACAGATGACAGATTATATATATATACATATATATATATATATATGTATATATATATATATATATATATATATATAAGGTATAGGTATAGATTAATAGAAGTATTTTAACTTAGAGATTCAAATAGATTTAGATTTAGAGGGATACAGATTTTTTTTTCACCTTCTCATATAGCCCTGCTCAGAATTACTATGAATTCAGCCTTTTGTGAGTTAAAAATATGAATACTTTACACTTCAAGGGAACTTTTTCATCTGCAGGACTCAAAGGGTCCTGCCAGTTTCAATTCTCACAACAACTGTTGTTTACCATTGATGTAGACAAGAATTGTCCTTGGTTTTTGATCTGGGGAAAGAGACATGAAGCTAATGTAAAGGCAAACTTCACCTTTCCTAGCCATATCTCCCACCATTCATCTTCAGAGACCCTGAACTCCAAGCAAGTTGGATTGGTCACCAGGCCCCAAACACTGTCTGACTTCTGTGATTTTGCTCATGCTCATCCTTCTACCTCAAATGCTACACTATCTGTCTAGGTTCTCTTTCTTTTCTCAAGTTCTGTTTATTCTTCAAAGTTCAGCTCAAAGGATACCTCCCTCATGTAAGGTGCTCCACCATTACTAGACTGTAATAGCTCCTTAAGGACGGAGGTGGAGGGGGGCATGTGTCAGGTTTAGAATTTCTCTCTCTTTTGAACTCCTGTAGCATTTTGTTCTTATTTATGGAATACATTTAATTCTAACATATTTCAGTATTTCAATTTCAGTACTTTAGTTGATTTGTAGTCACATTGATCTGGCTGTTGTTTCCAGAGATGAATATTGAATCTCACCTATACTTTTTTTTTTTGAGAGGGCACAATGTCTTAGTGGAGAGAAAACTAACCACCCCTAAACTGAGTAATATCTGGGTTAGAGTCCTATCTCTGACACATGCTGTCTGTGTGACCCTGGGAGAGTGTTTTGGAGCAACCTCAGTGCTCTACACAACTTTTTAAGACTATAAGCTGTAGATTAAGTACTGATTTACATTGGTAAAGGGTGTTTCCAATCCTAAGAGTTCTTTATACCAATGAAATGACAAGGTACAGTCTTTATCCTACACTTTTAAAAAATCCTTTGTAATTCTTGCACTTGTCCTCCCAAACATGCCAATGACTGAACTGATAGAGGGCTCCCCCTAGGTCTTTCAACATTTTGTACCTATTGGTTGATCGTTTAGGGTATCCATCCATTGTCTCTCTAGCTATTTAACCAACCTGCCTCCTTTTCTAATTATACATTTTTTGGATGATAACTTTTATCTATTAATCAGCCACTTGACCAACAAGAACTCATTTAACACCTGTTATGTGCCAGGCTCTGAGCTAGGAGCTGGAGATACAATACAAAAAGTGGAACAATCCCTACTCTCAAGGAGACAGCATGAACCTATCGAAACACAGACAGAATAAATACAAAATAAATGCAAAGCAGTTTAATACAAGGTATTTGGGGAGGGAAGGCTCTAGCTATTGAGAGGATGAGGAAAGGCTTCATGTGGAAGGTAGAGCTTGAACTGTGTAGTGAAGAAAATGAGAGACTCTAGGCGATGCAGATGACAGAGGAGTCCATTCCAGTCCTGGGAACTGTATAGTGTGGAGGCATAGGAGGGAGAGTGACATGGGTGAGGATTAGAAAGAAGGCCAGTTTGGTTGAAACTTAGTGTTCAAGAACTGGAGTGATGAATAACGAAGCTGGAAAGATTGGAAAGAAGCTGGAAAGGCCCATGTTGTAAAAGGCTATAAAAACCAAACTGAGGTGTTTCTATTTTGTTCTTGAGGCAACAGGGAACAACTGGAGTTAACTGAGAAAGGGAATACCATGGTCGGGTCAGCCCTTAAAGAAAATCACTTAGGCAACTGGTTGGAGGATGGATTTGAGAGGCAGAAAATTCAATTAGGACGTCATTGCATTGGGGGTTAGGTGGCATAGTGGATAGAGCACTCCTTGCTGGAGTCAGGAAGGCTCATCTTCACTTATTCAAATCTGGCCACTAGCTGTATGACCCTGGGCAGATCACTTAGCCCTGTTTGCCTTAGTTTCCTCATCTGTCAAATGAGCTGGAGAAGGAAATGGCTAACCACTCCCAGTATATTTGCCAAGAAAACACCAAATAGGGTCATGAAGAATTGGATACAATCGAAACTGAACAATACCATAATTAACCAGATGAAAGATGATGACAGAATGAACTAAGGTTATGTCTATGAATAAAGAGAAGAGGTTGGATGTGAGAGGTGTTGTAGATATAAGAAATATAAAATTTGGCCACTGATTGTATATGTGGAATGAGAGAGAATGAAGTGTTGAGGATCATAATGAAGTTATGCACCTGGGTCCCTGGACAGAAAAAGAAAGGTTTGACAGAGAAGTTGGTTTGGGGGGACAGACAGTGAATTTTCTTTTGGGAATATTGAGTTTCACAAGTCTTGGGAATGTCCAATTTGAAATGTCTATTGGAAAGTTGGTGATGCAGGACTAAATCTCAGAAGAGAGACTGAGGCTGGTCATATAGATCTTTGTCATCTATGTAAAAATGACAATTAAGCCCATAAAAACTGATGAGATCCGAGAGAGAGAGACAAAGAGAGAGAGAGAGAGAGAGAGACAGAGAGAGAGAGACTATAGAGAGAAGAGAAAAGAATGCAGGAGAGAGCCTTAATATAAATATACCCATAGCGGGGAGGCTTTTGCTACTTTTTGTATCCAAGTTGTGGGTAACATGTTACACACTACTGACATCAAATATGTATCTTTCAATTGCCCTTGAACTGGATCATCGGTAATTTTGACTCTTCAGAGGCTGTTTGGTATTTCATGATTTACTTCCATATGGTTGTATTAGAACTGAGGTCCTATGACCCCAAATCTATTGTTCTTTCTACTGTACTATATTGGTTAATTTCAACATTTAGTACAAACATTGAATCTTAACTGTAATAATAACAGACATTTCTGTAGAACTTTAAAGTTTATAAGGCTCTGTATGTATATTTTCTTATTTGATACAAAAATCCTGTGAAATAGTTACTGTAGATATTATTATCTTCATTTCACAAAGGAGGAAACCAAGCTTCCAAAAGGTTAAGCAATTCACTCAGGGTCACATACCTAATAAATATCAGAGGCAGAATTCTAACCCTATGCAATGGGAACAACATTGACACAAAAATACATGTGTTTATGTCAGGGATCACCTTGGGATCATTGAAAGTGCTACATAATTTCCTAAATGCAATCTACTTGCTCTCTTCTTTTAAATTCTGGGTCCAACTCCTTGTAAATTGGAAGTACCTATCAAACATACAAGTACTAATAGACTAGAGGAGTGCATATTCTACTGTATTTTTTCATCCACATTTTTTTTTCCTGGGTGAATTGTTGGAAGAATCTTTTTTTTTTGAAAAATCTTTTTTTATAAGGTCATAAATAAAATTGCGGAAGCTCTATAGTATTTTGAGGTTGGATGCCATCAGTGCAGTCTAACAGCTGACGGAACTCAACATATATAGGACATCTAATTGAATTATAGTCATCTGCATTCATGTTGTATCTTCCCTGCTATATTGTAAACACTTTGAGGGAAGGTAGGTTCTTTTGCTCATCTTTGCATCCCCCACTACGTCTCACACATAGTAGGTGTTCCTCAGATATTTGTTGAATGAATGAATAAAATACAAAGCTGTGCTTGCATTAGATGACAGGATCAATAGTATGGCATTGTTCTCAGAACACTCATTATACATATAATTTGGTGCTATCCTGATTAATGCTTCTCTTGGTTAAAGTCAGAGAAGTGATGTAGTGGATAGAGCACTTGATTTAGAGTTAGGAAGACCTGAGTTCACATTCAGCCTTAGACACTTACTAGCTGTATGATGCTGGGCAAATTACTTAACCACTTCCTGCCTCAGTTTCCCCACCTGTAAAATGGAGATAATAATAGCACCCACCTACTATGCTTGTTGTGCTGATAAATTGAGGTAATGTCTGTAAAGCACTTTCCAAAACTTAAAGCTTTATATAAATGCTAATTATCATTATTACAATAATGATTACAATTGTTGTTGCTATCTCTATCTGGATCCTTTAAAGGTTCACTTAACCAGATTGGAAAGATATTTTGAACAAACATCAATTTGCTTTTTTTTAAACAATTCTAAGTATTCTATTTGCTATTGTCAGGGGATGACTATGACCTAAAATGTGTTTTCTCTGACAAATTACATATATATATTTTCATATTATTGGTGCCAGAAAATATTGCACTGATAAGCAAAGGAGAAAAAAAAATAAAACTTCACTGTTATCTTCCCACAGATTTTTCTTTTTCTTTTTTTTTTTTTTTCCATAGGAGCTGGAGAACACTCACAAAAGATACATTTGCATTTCAATAAGAGCTTTCTCTCCTTAGTTAATCCACTTCTGTTGTTGCTCCTGGCTGGGGAGACATCCTGAGTCTGTGGCTATAACATTACTATGTATTGTAACTGACAAACATAAAAACTCTTCTATGCAGGGATCAGGCATTGGGAACTCAAGGCCAGGTTGGTTCTCCTTGCTTTATAGAATGTTATTCTTAGAATACGTTGGGGAATCAGGACTTTGCCTTTGGAATTTGGGCAGGGCATTTCTGGGAGTGAGGACCCATCAGGCCCTAATGCCTTGGTAGATTGGCAGTGACTCAGAAAGACAGCCTCAGGGAGAGAAGAATGGGACTAGGCCAGTTAATGTACAAAAGATCTGAGGCTCATAGACGTATAATCATCCGACAAATGCCCTCTTCCTTTCATTCATAACATGCCTTAGGCTGCATGTTATCTTTTAGTGACTTGGATTCCTCTTTCCTGCTATCTTTTCTTTTTCTTTTCTTTTTTTTTTTTTTTTGGTTTGGAAAGAGTGGGTAAGGGTGGGGATCAGTTTTTACTTGGGAGAAGCTGATGAACATGTTCAAAGAAAAGCATAATGACATGATTGAAATGCCTTGTTCTCTGATTTGGAGCATGTGCAGACACATTCTGTCACTTGTTACAGTCTGCTAACCATGTGGTGAAGGAGTGCTTTTTTGGATTAGTACTGTGGCCAGAACTGAGATGCATCAGCTGATGCATCAGGCACAGCTAGCCAGGACAAGTCTCTTGGCCCCAGCTCTTTTTAACCTGGTTGCAATGGCAGAAGCAAGTTATGCTGGTGCTGTGGGCCTCTGCATGGAGAAGCCTCAGGCTTATCTATAGTAGGCCTGAAATTGCTTCTGTTTCTGGTGATCTGTTCTTTCTTGTTTTTAGGTAAAGAGAATTGGAGATGGCTACAGCCCTGTGAACTTTAAAAGTTCAGAAGAGTGACTCACCACAGGCCCAGGAGGTGGAATCCAATGCCATGATTTGCCAGAAGCCTGATAGGGAGCATTGAAGCTCATTACCCAGCCCAGGCCAGCAGTGGTAGAAATGAGAACTCATTATCCATTGGCTATGCTACATTTGGAAGTGAATATGTAGAAACTGTGTTAAGTTTGAACCCACTTTCCCCAGAGACCAAGGTAGTATAAAGGAAAGTGTGTTGTTGGAGGCCAAGAGGGTGTTTGCGACTTCTGTTCTTGCTATATCTTCATAATAAATACCTCTTTGTAAAAGCTAATTGATGTTAATTGATTAAGTAGAGGTGAGGCATTAATATCTGGTGGTTAACAGTGTGTGTTCCTGAGGGTGTGTGTGTGTGTGGGGGGGAACACTGGAATGGGGGCTGAAGCCAACAGCATTACATACCTTATGTCCCTGAGGGGAAGTATACCTGGCCTCACTCGGGAAGAAAGAGTCCAGAGTAATTACATTTGATATCACTCCTATAAATGAATTGATGAAGAACACAGACCACCTTGAGTTGTTTCTGGACCCTACATCTCTCTGAGGTTGACCTCGTCTCTGGATTATGGATTGAAATTCATAACTTTATCATAGTCCCTACCTGTGTTTGCTTACTAGAACTTTGGCTAGAAAGGCATAATTGGCTAAATATCTGATGGATTTGCCATAGGATTTTGAAAATTTATTTTCAAATCATCGAAGACTATTCTTTAAAAATCAGATTATAAATCTTTGTTTTTCTTTTCTTGAAAGTATTTATTATATTCATCAATGCTTTATCATAGGTATATAGATTTAGAGCTGAAAGGTACCTGAGAGACAATCTAATTGAACCCTCTTATTTTATAGATGATTAAACTGAGATGACAGAGGAAGTTAAATAACTAGCCAAAAATTGCTGGCTTCTGGACAGTTAGAGCTGTTTTAGCCCTCAGAATCAAACATACATACACACATACACACAGAGCAATAGAGACAGAAAGACAGGGTGTATGTGTATGGGGGCAGTTAGGTAGTACATTGGATAGAACAGCCTGGCATGAGGAAGACCTGAGTTCAAATCTAGCCTCATACACTTACTGGCTGCATGACCCTGGGCAAACTCTGACTGCCTCAATTTCTGCAACTGTAAAATGGGGATCACCTAACTGTCAGGGTTGTTGTGAGATGAAATGAGATATTTGTGAAGTATTTAGCAAAGTGCCTGACACATGGAAGGCACTCCAAAACACCACTTTCCTTTATTCCTAGAATTGTAAGGGATTTTAGAGATCATCTAGTCCAGAGGAGGCCACTGGGGCTGAGAAAGGATACATGACTTTGCTAAGGTCATAGAGGGAGTGACAGAGGCAGATTAGAATCTAGGTCATCTGACTCCAAGCCTACTGCTCTTTCCATTGTACTATGCTTTTTCATCTCAATATACAGTCCAATGATTAAATCTTAACTGTAATAATGACTGACAATTATGTAAAGCTTTAAAGTTTATAAAGCTCCGTATGATTATGATATGTGATCCAAATTCCTACAAAACAGTTGTTAAAAATACTATTATTTTCATTTTACAGACAAAGAAACTGAGCCTCTGAAAGGTTAAGTGATTCACTCAGGATCACACAGCTAATAAATATCAGAGGCAGAATTCTAACCCTGTGCCATGCTGGCCCCAAAGTACAACATACTACCTATTACATAATGCTTTCTCTCATCATCTTTCCACTGTAGTGAAAAGAATACTAGGCTTGGAATCAGGAAAGCATGGGTTGAAACTGCCTTTTGCTTTGCAGACAATTCAGTTATTTTTTCTGAGCCTCAGTTTCCTCATCTGTAAAAAGGGGATAAAAACACCCGTAGTACTTGTCCCACAGAACTATTGTGAGGATCAAGTAGAGTAATATACATAAGACAAATCTTAATGCATAATAGAAATATTAGCAAGTCATCATCATTATTGTGTCCATTGAATTGTGCATTTAATTAATATTGGAAATGTTACTTTGGCCAAAATTATGTATAACATTCTATAAGCTTACAATGATATTAGCTGCTGAGAACAAACCAAGACCCCTGAGGTGTTCTGTTATTTAGAACTAATCTCATAACTTTATTGCCAGTCACAGTGCAGAGGGATACTGGTTTTTCTTAGGGCATATTTTATTTGAGTGTTTTATGACGGTAACTTGGATACCAAATTAGAGCGTTACAGATGCTTTGGGGCACTTCTCAATAGATGAAGAAACAAAGACAGAAGTGCCATAAGAGGGAAAATGTAAAGTATAGGGAACATGACAATATGAACACTGTATATAGAAAAAAAAACCATTCAATTTAGAAAGTGATAATAGAAGAGTTCACTCTATCTACTTCTATCACTGACCATTTCCAAGTGTGTGGTCCAATTTGCAAACCAGGTGATGCTGAACAATTTGACAGCAAGCTGACATTTTTGGGACCCAATGCACATGTGTGCTGTCCTAAAAGAGATCTCCCTGGAGATGCATACTATTCCCTAGACTTACTCATGTGAGTAAAGCTGACCCCTCAACACAAAGACAGTAGGGCAGAAATATTTTAAAGCAGTGGTATGGTGGAAAGATGAAGAAAATTTGGATTAGACTCCAGACTTACCAATTCCTAGGCGTGTAATCTTGGACATAATAATCAACCCCTCACTTCTAAATGATGGTGGTAATACTGGAAGTGAGGAAGCTAGCTGGCACAATGGATAGAATGCTGGGCCTGGATTCAGGAAGACTTATCTCGTGAGTTCAAATCAGACATTTACTAGCTGTGTGACTCTGGGCAAGTCATTTAATCCTGTTTGTCTCAGTTCCTCATCTGTAAAATGGGCTGGAGAAGGAAATGGCAAACCACTCTAGTGTCTCTGCCAAGAAAACCCCAAATGGGGTCACAAAGAGTTGAACATGACTGAAAAACCACTTAGCCACAATATCGACATTATCTACCTTACAGAGTTGTTATGAGGATCAACTGAAAAAATACATAGAAAGTATAGGTGATGAAGTCACGCAATAACTAGCTATTAAAGTGCTTACTGTGTGGCAAGCATTGTGCTAAACTCTGACAAATATTAGGAAGCTATTGTAATAGTCCAAGTGAAAGGTGATAAAGGCTCAAATAGATTCTTGGGGGATGTTGATGCTCAATAGGGGTAATTTGGATGAAGCTCCAGCAAAGGAGACTGAGAAATGATCATGTAGGTAGGAGGAGAGCTAGGAGAGAGGAATCACAAAAACCTGGAGGGGAGAGAGGATCTAGGTTGGAAGAGGAAGATAGACAGTGCCAAAGACTAAAGAGAGGTATAAAAGGATAAGGACTGAGAAAAGGCCATTACATTCGGCAATTAATCAATTTTAGTAACTCTGAAAAGAGAAGTTTCCATTGAATAATGGGTTCAGAAGCCAGATAGCAGAGTTTATAAATGAGTGAGAAGATAGGAAGTGAAGGGGTGAATGACTTTCTCAAGGAGTTTGACTGAGAAGGGGAAGAGAGATAGACCATGAAGGCTATCAGGAATGATTGGATCAAAGTTTGTTTGTTTGTTTGTTTGTTTTGTTTTGTTTAAGGATGAGGATTAACAGGGATGTGTTTGTAAGCAATAGGGAAAGAGCCTGTAGATTGTTGTTGAAGATTAGAAAGAATGGAGATGATTGGACAATATGGAGAAGACAGGAAGGGATGGGATCAGAGGGACATGTTAAAGCATTTGCCTTGGCAAGGAGAGGGTCCACTTTTTCATTTAAGTCAGAGGTGAGGAAGAAAAGATTATGGAGGAAAAATCTCAAGTGATGTGAGAAGAAGAAGAGGGAAAAAGAGGAAGCTCTTGGTGAAGGACCTCAATTTTTTTTTTCAGTAAAGTATGAAGGTAGGTCCTCAGCTCAGATGGTCAGAGAAAGGGTGTTCTGGGAGCCTTCAAGAGGAATGCAAAGGTTGGTTAAAACTACTCATCTACGAAGGCACAGATAAGGGCAAGATCTACAATAATGGAAGAATTTTACCCATATGGATGAAATTATGGAGCCTTGAAATATTGAAGCTTCTGCCCATTTACACATTATGCCAATAGGTATTAACAGAGCAATCTCATTCGTAGAAGTGATGTCAGGTTCAGGCATCCTAAACAGATGATCCTCATTCCTCATAATTGAGTTCTGACATAATCTTCTCTGGCAAGCTAAACTTCCAAAACATTATGTTCTGGATTTACAATGGAAGATGTCCAAAAGAAGCTATGGGAAATGACATTGGGCCTCCAGATAGATGTTTTCTCAAAAATGTTTCTCTTCCTGTGCTATGAAGCAACATATCTGGAACTAATTTTAGTCTGTGTGTATTCTAATTGACATTGGAAGGATTAGCTCACACTCCTAGGCACTACTCTATTCCTCCTATCCTAACCCACAAGCATATGCAAACTTTATAAAAGGAACATTTACTAAGGCAGAGTCAATTGCAAATCCTAATGTGGAACAGGTTGATGATACCTAAGGCAGAACTATGGATAAAGCAATCATCATATGGATTTCTCCCCTTCCCCACAGCAGTGGTGATGCATATTGGGAGAAAATTCAACGTGAGGGTAAAGGAGCAGAGGATGGGATGGATGGGCAACATAGAGAGGAAGTTTGGCAAGGAAGAAGTTTCTCCCTCCCACCCTTCCCCAAAGAACTAAAGGTTTTAGGGGACTGCAAGTTCAATATTTGTTATTAGTATGATATGACATCCAAGAAGGCCAATGCTAGGAGGCAATAGGGTGCATTATAAAGAGTACCCTAGCTCTAGAGTCAGAGGACCGAGTTCAGATTCTGCCACTGTTACTTAATACTTTTGTGAACTTAAGCTTTATCTTTCTGGACCTCAGTTTCTTTATCTAAAAAATGGGAAAGGAGATAGACTAGATCAGCAGTGTCAAACTCAACTAGAAAACCACAAAATAACATTATCTATGTTGTGTTGCATTTTTATTTCTTTTGTTAAACATTTTCCAATTACATTTTAATCTGGTGAGGTGGCATTGGGGAATTTTGAAGGCTGCATGCCTCTTGGCTGTGTGCCTAACACCTCTACATTCCATCCTGCTGTGGTAGATTGGGATAGTTTGTGAAGCCCTTTAAAAGCAAGAGAAGCTATTGGAGGTTATTGAATATGGGAGTGACATGGTTAGACTGGAACTTTATGAAAATCACATTGGCAAAGTCCATGACTACATCAACCAGTGACAATTTTCCATCTTGTTTTCTATGGGAAGCAGGAAGAGATTCCAGCATCCAAGATACAGTACTAGTTCATGCTTTGAATGTAGTCTTTTCCATTTGCTAAAGAACAAGCTGTCATCCCCTACATCATAGATACTGGGTTGGGTTCTCTTGGGATGGGGGAATGCTGTTGATGGAGGAAGAGAGCCTTGGTAAATTGATGAAAGTACTAGTGTTTTGAAATTGAAATTAGGGATTTGTTGGGGTAACCTTATGGGATGTAGGATGCTCTAGTATCAGTGTTAGGCATTAGATAGAGACAAACCTCCTGTTAGGGTTCCTAAATAAATTTAAAGCATTTGAGGGTCATTTTGCGTTGGGAGGAAGTGGTCTTGATGGAAATTCTGTAATAAGCATTGAATGATGAGCTTCAACAGTTGGTAGCTGGGTCACCTGCTCCCTGGAAGCTGACAGGTCTAATGTGCATGCTTGTTCAATTGAAAATAGACTCTAACATTGAAAGAAAGGATGAAAATGGTGATCAGGATATAGGAAACCAAATCTGGAGTCTGAGTAGATGGGCAGCATCTACTGCTGGTTATAGAGGGTCAAACTATGACCTTTGCATTTTGGTGTGGATTTCCAGGTCATCTAACTTGCCAGTATTGTCAGAGGACAAGTGGGAGGCAGCAGTAGAAAATAGACATTAAGGAGAAGGCTGAAGATGCAAATCTCCATGCCCTTGCCAGAATAGGCTGGTCTGGCCTCTTGTCTCCAGTGTTAATACCTGGGGTGCCTGGCCGATTGGTGTGGATAATATTACTCCTACCTTGCTGGTAGGCCTGCACAATGTCCTTTCCCAAAATTAGTCTCACCAGCATGAGACCTAGGAGGCTATTATAATTCCTCCATGGTGATTGGAGTTCACTTCCAAGGTCACCAGAAGGAAAAGGCCGATGAGGCCCTAAATGAGACTCCATAGTAGAGTAGAGAAGAGTTGATCAATATCCTTCTACCTCTGAGGAGGATTAGGAGGAAGTCTTAATGAGGAGAAAAATCATAAAACAGTTTTTAACCATCTTTTTTTGTGTGTTGTGGACAACTTTGACATTCTGGTGAAACCTATGGACCCCTTCTCAGAATAATGGTTTGTTGACTATATTCATAATTGGAAGAGATGCTAAATTTCAGTTCAAAATTAGTAAAAAGAAAGATATAATTTTTTTCCCCATAGAAGTTCACACACCTCCTGAAATCTATCCTTAGCCCCTTTGGGCCCCAAAGTAAGAACCTCTGCTTTAAATAGATCTTGGCAAAAAAAGAAAAAAGAAAGAAAATGTAGACTGAGGAATTGAGGCAATGATTGGGTTACTCTTCAGTGTTATTCAGCCTTGTAAAAGAAAAGCAGTGTGGATGAACAACAGGAAAAAGCTAAAGAAAGAGCTGGACCAGAGAGTGCTTCAGAAAGCTGTCAACACCTTTCCCTATGCAGCCTAGCAACGTCAAGGAAGTGTGGTCTATTTCTGAGGCTAATGAAGCAGATTTGTCTTCTCTCTACACCCCCAAAGAATAAGGATAAGATGTGATGGTAAATGTTTAACAACTGGTTCTCTAGAAAGCATGATACATTTTTGAGTTCAGCTATGTTATTAAATTTTCTTCATCGTTTTCTAAAGTCTAGACAACCAATCAAATAGTAAATCAATCCCTGATTTGTAACATTTGCTGATTTTGGAGATGTAAATGCTCACACTGAAAAGTTAACAATTAGCTCTAGGAGAGCAGTAGAAGCTAGATCAAGTACACCCTTGAATGAAAAAGATATGGGCCTTGTGTGGGATTATGGGCTGAAGGAGATCTTGGAGGTCACCTAGTTCAACTTCTTTATTTTTTATTTTTTATTTATTTTTTGACTAGGCAATGGGGTTAAGTGACTTGCCCAGGGTCACACAGCTAGTAAATGTTATGTGTCTGAGGCCAGATTTGAACTCAGGTCCTCCTGAATCCAGGGCCAGTGCTTTATCCACTGCGCCACCTAGCTGCCCCAACTTCTTTATTTTTTAGATGGTAAGTAACTTGCCCAAGGTCACTCAGATAATGAATGGAAGGGCTAGAATTCATACTTGGGTCCTCTGAATCCAAATGCAGTACCCTTCCCACAATATCACAATGCAGTGATCCAGGATACTATGAGACAACTATGATAAGGGCAGAATGTAGAGAGTTATCTTGCTCTTCCTTATCTCTTTATGAGTTTCAGGAAGCAGCCAACACTTCTAGAGTTGATCCTTTTTGACTAGCCTGTGCATGTTCAAGGAAGGAATCTCTACAGAAGCTAACATTGTGTGAAATGTGTTAACCTTCCTGAGTTCATATAGTTACAGGAGTTAGTAACTGTAAAGGAAGAATGAGTCCATGTGTAACATAAGAAAGATTTGATCACTGGAACTTGAGAAAAGTCCATAGAGACAAAATGTCAGGAGAGGCTTCTGAGTGTATTGGAGAGGGAATTAGTAAGGCAGTAGGTGGATATGGACCTGATGCCCTCTGATTGTTCATCGAGCCCTGGTTAGAAAGAGGCCTCAAGTCTGAGTCTGGCTTCTCCTGCTTTGTTGGTTATTTACCAATGAAGAAGGGTGGTAAAAAGAATCAGTCTAGTTTGGTCGAGCACTACTAATCTGAATTGAGAATTTTCTGAGCTTTCCCTAGGCTGGTTTGGGAAGAATGTATCTAAAGACACCCAAGGTAATTCAGAACACTAGATGCATATATTTGTGAGCAATAGTTTAATTATACCTTCATTCAAGCCATTGGGTTAAAAAATAATGAATAGAAGAGTGCCAAGAATAGAGATCTATTCCTAAGGTTATCATTGGTTACTCTTTGGATCTGATCAATTCCAACAGCTCCAAATCCACTCAACTCACATCTCTCCATTTCGTCCATAGAGATTTAGTGAGGATCTTTACTGATATTATAGCACTTTCCTGTTTGACCTGTCTAAAACTCTGCCCCACAAGTGAAATGGGAATCATTTCAAATGACTCATTTGTGATGAAGCAAATTGGCTTATACTGATCACCGTCTTCTTTTCTAAGTGCTCACAACCATCCTTTAGTAATACATTCTAGAATTTTGACAGGAATTGAAGTCAAGCTCTCTGACCTTGAGATTGAAGAGGTTACCTTTTTTCTCCTTTTTGAAAATCAAGACATTTTCCCATCTCTATTCCTCTAACACATCTCCTGTTAGCTGCTATTTTTTTCAAAGATATTTGACAGCAGCTCAGCAATCATACAGGAAAGTTCTTTCTATACTCTTGGATGCAGTTCATCTGGGCTGGATGGCAGTGACCTTCACCTCATGCATCCTGGGTTTCAATTCCTCATTAACAATTTTGTCCTATGCTTTCAAATCTGAAGTTTATCCTCCTTGGTTGAGAAAACAGAAGCAAAATAAGTGTAGTTATGACTTCTCTTCATTGTACATTATCATTGTCCCATCTACACTTAACAGTGCTCATATCCCTTCTTTGATCTCCCAATATCTTTAGCATCCTTTCCAATTCTTGCCAATATGGGCTTGAACATTCCTCTCATATTCCTTACAAGATCAGGCTACTTAAAAAAAATCATCTTCTATGACTTAATCTTGATTCCAATTTTTTCCCACATAATTCATTGTTTGATTACTTCCCTGTCTATTTACTTTAGTCTCTTTAGATACATTTTGAAAACTAGCTAACCTTAAAGATGTTTTTATGTAATGTGATAAGGATAGGAGTCAAGAAAAATTGGATTCATGTCCTTCCTCTGACATATACTGCCTGTCTCTTAACCTCTAAGTTCCCCCTAAAACTCACCAAAATTTTTCTACATCAATAACACCACAGCTCTGGTAAAAAAAAAAATGTAATAGCAGCAATTTTAATTTTTTATGCCAATAGTATGGACAATCAGAGAAATTGCTTAGCTTTTGGAAAGTTGTTCATAAGGCTATGGAAACATACCTAAATCCTTCTTTTTCTTTTTATATTGAAACCCTATTCCTCCCAGCACTTGTATACATATGCAATTAACATGGTACAAGGGCAGTTCCCTCCCTGAAATATTTGCCAGGAATCTAACAATTTCTCACATTCCCTCTAATTATTATGTTTGCTGTACTTATGTAATACATTTTTATGGTCACAAGAACATTGTGGCATGAATGAAAAATTCAGTGAGATCACTGGTCCATCAAATCTTCATTTTGTATCAGAAGGTGTCATCAAGGGTTATTCAATGAGTCCATGAGATATACCTCTCAGGAAGTATATTTAATATATTTCTAAATTTCCCCTAAGAATCTTTACTGGATCAATTATGCTCATGGTGTAAGGAAAAGTGTCCTGGACTAGCTTTCAGAAGAGATCAACTCTAATCTTAATTCTACCATGTGTAAGGTAATTTGTATGACCTTTGGCAAACTGTTTCCTTTTCTAGGCTTCAGTTTCTTCATTTGTAAAAGGACAGAGTTAGAATAGATGATGAGGTGGCTGGGTGGTGTGGTATGTAGCATGCTGAACCTGGAGTCAGGAATATTCCCCTTCCTTAGTTTAAATCTAATCTCAGACACTAACTAGCTATGTAACCCTGGGCTGATCACTTAACTCTGTTTGCCTCAGTTTCCTCATCTGTCAAGTCATCTGGAGAAGGAAATGGCAACATTTCTTTTCCAGCAAAACCCCAAATGAGGTCATGAAAAGTTAGAAATGACTGAAAAAGGCTGAACAATAGCAATAGAGTAGAGGATATCTAAGATACCTTCAGGCTCTAAACTTTTATAGCTTGGATCCCTTTTTTGAATATTTGTATAGTTCTACCTTTTTCATACCTTTTGAGGCATGTTTACTAATGGTTTTGAAAAATTGTACTTCCTATTTATTCCAAAATATTAGCCTTAGTTTCACAGGCTGATTTGTAGTTCTAGTATACCAGAATTTTGTGGATAAGTCTTTGGCCTCTTCAGGGTAAGTAACTCTAACTAAACTATTTAAATTTTATAGGCAATCAAATCCTCTCTCAGTCTTCATCTTTTCAAAAAGAAAACATGCCAGTCTTTGGAGCCCATGATCTTATTATTAATGGGAAGACTTGAATTACAGATACCAAGATGTTAATGACTAAGAGAATGTTTTTTTAATGGTAGGCATAGAAGAAGAACAGGAAGGGAGAGGTTAGAGAAGAACCGAAGAAGAAAATTGGTAGAAGGAAGTGAAGGAGGAAGTGGGGGGAGAGAGAGAGAGAGAGAGAGAGGAGAAAGAGAGAGAGAGAGAGAGAGAGAGAGAGAGGGAGAGAGAGAGAACAGAGGATGATTAAATGATTGTAGAGAATTGATGCTGTGGGTTATTGCTTGTCTATTTGGTTTTGACTGCTATGCAAGCTCCTTGATGATATTAAAGGAGATTGAGCCCACCATGCATTTCCATAGTGTTTTCCCTGTTTAAATTGCCCAGTGCAGTAAACATACAATTATTGTGATGCAGCTCACTGACTTCCCCTCAAATGATGCATTCTGCTTCAGCATAGGGCTATTAACATAATAGAAATGTGAATCTGATTTTATTGCTGAACTCAAGGCTACTTTAAAAAGTAGATGTAGGAATGTTAATATATGCAGCAGAAGGTATTTTAAGTAAATATCTGTCATATAGAGTTAAACTTGTGCCTCCCTGGTGTTAATTATGGCACAATCAGAAGAGGATGGGAAGGAAGATATTTACCGCCAGTTGAAAAGCCAAATATTAACTCTGGATCATAGTAAGTCAAATAAAGTAGTAATTATATATTGTTTTGATTATGTGGGGACATTTTTAAGAATAATATATTATTGATCAACAGAGAAAGCTTCTCCTAAAAAAAGTGAAATAATTTCCCATTAAAATGGTCTTTTAGATTCATCAAAAATTCATTCTGTAGGTTCTTTGATACACGTCCCTTGACGAGGAGATTTCTGCCAGCTAATGTTTCCTACAGGATGTTTGTCACATGCCAATCTATTTTGATAGATCCAATCTAGGTCATGGAAGGGAGGGGAGGTTCTCTGGAGATAGAAAGAGAGCAGACATCCCGAAGAAAACGTGATTTGGTAGAAATTATATTACCATAGGAAATACATCATGCAGCAAGAAAGAATAATTTGGGGATACACTGAAAACATTATTTGAATATCCAATTAATTATTCTGCTTTTGGAATAGAAATAGATTGAATTAACAGCTAGAGTAACTTCTATATCTTCATATTACCACATTTCTCACACAGAAACATTTTTCATTTTACTGATTGAGGGTGCCTGAGGATAATTCAACATATTTGTTTTCAAAAATTGAGGGTTCTGAGCATAGCATATGAAGAAGATAGGGCTATATACATATCTATTTGAAACACGATGCATTTGTATGTAATAAGCAAAATGTGTATGATCCTCAAAAGAGAAAAGAAATTTTGAGTGGAGGACAGAGTTGATTTAATGCTAATGACATGGAACTTTTCATAACTTTGATTCCTTGCCTATTAATGGACCTTGGTCAGTAGTTGTTGCTGGTGATGGTGAGAAAAGTTTGAGGGCACTGCTGTTCCCAAGGCTCTTGGGCTAAGGGTCCTGGGTTGTCTCCATTAGAATCTGAAGGGAGATGGTGGCCAATGTGGTAGTGGTGATGGTGGTGGTGGTGGTGATGGTTTGAATTGCTTCACACGTACTGCCTCCTGTCTATCCCTAAGGGTAACTTGCTGCTTCAGCTAGGCTGGCTTGCCTGCCCTATATGTGGCATACAGTTGGTAGTGCTTTGCACGTGGTAAATGCCTAGCAAATGCTTCATTCATTCATTCATTCATACCTCATTCATTCATTTATACCATAGACCTGTGTTCTTATCAATGTAGGTACTCCCCTCATGGGAATAAATCAAAACCCATGGTTTGCAACTCTTGTCCATATTCTTCCATAATTTTTACCTATTACCTTGTATCTGTTCAGTGTGTTATCTTTACCTTTAGAATATAAGCTCCACCAAGAAAGGCGTTGTTTCATTTTTGTCTTTACACTTCCAGCACCTGGCACAGTGATGTTCAAAATCAGCTCTTAATGCATGTTGGTTGACTAGCTGATCTTATGATCCATATACTTACTTTCCTCTCTCTACAAAATCTTAATGGAAATGACCCATAAAAACAATGATGGCATCTTTGATGAAGTTTGAAGATGGAAACAGGCTTTTAGCCCAGTACTGTTTCACATCAATGGGGGGGTCATGGACAGAGGGTTGGCTAGGTCAAGTAGATTTAGTTTCAAGTTTAGCTTCTGACACATACTGACTACAATCACTCTAAGAAAGCCACTTAACCTCCTAGTGTCCCCTGGCAACCCTCTAAGACTAAGGTAAAGAGCAGGTGTAGATCAGCAGCACAGAGAAGGTTCTTCACCAGGATTTCCCTTTACCAATGGAATCAGAGGTCTAGTAAAATTTTTCGTTTTATTTTTTTCTACATCATATCATTTTCTACACCACTCATTGGTAGAATCTGAGAAGAAGATGAACTATGCAAGACAAATTCAGAGTGGATAACAGGGTAGACAATAGAACTATTTCTTTCAGGTACAGAATAACAGAAGTAACTACAATAACAGCAATAATAATAGCTAACACATTGCACTTTAATGTTTGCAAAGTGTTTTATGTATATCATCTCATTTGATTTTAGTGATTAAGAGTAAAGCCTGGGAGCTCTGAAAGCAAAGCCCTTGAAAAACTTCCTCAGGCACAGAAGAGAACTGGTATCCTAATAAGGCTTCTTTTGTCACTTTATGTCTGAGTTTACACAGTCAAAGGGGAAATAAAAGATGACTATTTGGAATGATTTAAGTCTTTAAAATTGCTCTTGAGGAAAGAGTGGGATGTTCCCTCATTGGCCTGGATTATACAGATTGTCTACATTGATCAAATTCACCAGATGACCACTAGGCTTTAACCTCCACTTTCCTATTTAGTTAAAACTTTAATATGGATGATGTCAGTAGAGTCATCTACTCAGGGTAAGACCCGTGAAGAAGAGGAAGGGGTGGGGCTCTTTTCTTTCTAAGTTGGAACTGGAGTGTTGAATATTCAGAATACAAGCAATTTCATGCTTTAGGGGTAACAACACAAGGGCGAATGACATTCAATGACTCAAATAATGGATTTGGAAATGTTTCAATGATCGTTCACGAGTTCAGCCTAAGATAGATACCACAGCAAACACCCCTATAACTCCTTGGGCTCTATATCTGAAACAGATGTTGTTTCTTGGGTGTCAAACTCTAATAGAAATGGATCCTTAACTTAGAAAACCACAAAGTAACATTATCTATGTTGTATTTTATTTTTATATATTTTGTCAAATGTTTTCCAATTACATTTTATTTTGGTTCTGTCAATACAAAGGAGGTTTGTAGGTAGCTTGGGTAGGTAGCTTGAGTTTGGCACCTCTCGTTCTTGTATGCAAGGTAAGTGGAGGTATCTTAGATATCCTCTACTCTATTTCTATTATTCAGCCGTTTTCAGTTGTTTCTAACTTTTCATGACCTCATTTGGGGTTTTGCTGGAAAAGAAATGTTGCCATTTCTCCAAGTAGTTCCTGAGGGTGGATTTTTAAAATAATAGGCGCTCTACCTTCAGATAATTTGATCCCATAAATATCTAGTAAGTGGCTGCTATGTGGAAGGCACTGTGTTAGCTGAGGAACACGAATACAATCCTTGTCCTCAGAGACCTTATGTCATTACACTTGGGGTAGGTAGTGGTGGGAGATAATGGGACAGAGAAATATATGTGAATACGGTGTTTATAAAGGTAAGTAAGTAAGAACCATTCTGAGAAAGGATAGAATAGCTGGAATGATCAAGCAAGCCTTCAACATTGCAGGTCTTTGGAGAAATGTAAAGTATCTCAGATGCAGGAATTAGGAGGAAGTTCATTTGAGGTATCAAGAAGGGGAGAGAAACAAACACTTATAAAGTACCTGCTATGTGCCAGAAACAGTGCTAAGTGCTTTACAAATATTATCTTATTTGCTTCTCAGAACAACCCTGGGAGGTAAGTGCTATTGTTATCCCCATTTTACAGATGAGGAAACTGAGGTAAATAGAAATTTAAGTGACTTGCTAAGAGTCACCCAGCTACTGTCTTCCTGAGTCCAGGTCCTGTGCTATATGCAGTGTTACCTTGTTTCCTCACAGTGTAGGGGATATTCTGTGCAAAGGCCATCAGAATCAGGAAAGAATTTGGTGTGCCAAGAATTGCCAGTAGGCCACTTTGGATGAAGTATTTTTGTGAAAGGGAGTAATGTGGAATAAGTCAGAAAAGATGGTATAGGCTAATGTTGAAGGCTTTAAGTGCCAGGCTGATGGGTTGGCATTTTATCTTAGAGGCAATAGGTGACTGCTAAAGATGTTTTGAGTGGCAGAGTGATCTGGTCTAATCTGTGCCTTAGGAAGATTGCTCTGGCCATGATGTGGAGGATGGATTTAAGAGGGCAGACACCAGAAGTAGAGAGACCAGTTAAGAGTCTCTTAGAATACTCTAGTCAAGTTGTTGATGGGGCCCTAACCTAGCCACACGAATGGAGAGAGGGGACAGTTATAAGAGATATTATGTAAAAAGAGCATTCACAACCTAACAATGGATTGGATTTATTCATTAAACAAACGTTTATTAAGTGCATACTATGTGGAAGGCATTGTAGTGATGTAAAGACATTAACCAAATCAATCCTGCCCTCCAGGAGCTAACATTCCACTGGGGGGAATGTCAACATTCATTTAGGTAACTAGTAACATAAGTAAAGTAAGTACAAAGTCATTTTGGGGTGGGGCAGGGAGAAGAGGGAGAGAGAAGAGAAGAAAAAAAATTACTTTGAACTTAAGAGTCTGTGTGAAATCCTCCCTCACTCTTTGACAGAAGCAGTAACTCCATGGGTGAGAAATATTGCATGTATTTTAAGAGAAATAAATAAACAAATAAATAAGTAAATGTGTATATAAATATATATATGTATTTTATATATGCATATATGTATGTGCATTAGTTTTGCTGATTTTTTTTTCTATTTTTCCTTTTGTTTTGAAAAATATCCTTTGTTATATGGGTTGGAGCCCTGTGAGGAATACAGCGGGAAGTTTAGGCAATTTTTTAAAAAAAGTATTAAGGAGAAGGAGTCTGTACCATGATTTGAGAACCATTTGTGGATGAAATTTGAGTAAATACTGACTTTTGCTCATATACCAGCTCCATTAGTGAGATGGTCAGTTTTCCAGAGTAAGTTAAAAAGAATGAGATTCTGTTTCTGTTTTGGCTACTCACCTATGCATTCTTGCTACTGAATTATCAGTTATTTTGGCCAAAGATTAGCCTTTGGTGGACTAGACTGATTCTTGTAGTTTTGATTTGACAAGATTTAGGAAATTTCTAAAGCTAACATTCTTTTGTGAGAAAAGGCATGGTCATGGGGCAGCTAGGTGGTGCAGTGAATAGAGCACTGGCCCTGAAGTCAGGAGGACCTGAGTTCAAATCCAGCCTCAGACCAAACACTTGACACTTACTAGCTGTGTGACCCTGGGCAAGTCACTTAACCCCAATTGCTCCCCCAAAGAAAATTTCCAAAAAAAAAAAAGAGAGAGAAAAGGCATGGCCCAGTGGATAAAGGATTTGGGTTCAAGATCTGCCTTTAATCAATAGTGGCTTGTGTGCCTGTGGGCAAAACCCAACTCTTAGTGTCCCAGGAAGCTCCCTAAGACATGAGCTGTGGAGCTGATGCAAATCTAAGAGTATGATGACTTTTTTACTAACATCCCCTTATACAAAAAGTACATTTTAACCTTAAAAAAAGGTTCTGAAGAATTTTTGCATGCTTTTTTTTGCCAGATCTGTGATTTTAAAAATACATACACACACACACACACACACACACATATATATATATATATATATATATATATATATATATATATATATATTTTTTTTTTTTTTTTGACCTGCCTTGTGAGGAAAGTCCATCCATCAATGAAATCCCAGGTCTGGGAAAAAAAATCAGCAATAGCAAAATCTTCAGAGTGACATTACCTTTTTTTTTTTCAAGTCTAAAACATAGTTTCTGGATTGGGATTGAGTTAATTACAATCACAGAACCTAAGAGTTGGAAAAGACCTCAGAGGTCTTTTACATTACATGAGGATGTGAACAATTTGAGGGCATCTTGCCCTATCCCTAGTGCTTAAGACAGTCCCTGCCTAGCACATAGTAGCAAGCCTATAACGAATGCTTGTTAACTGACTAATATTTCTCAACAGGAAGCCTTTCCATAGTACCTCAGGAAAGGAGTCAGCCAGCCTCTGCTTAAAGGTCCTTAGTGACAGAGTAACCTCTAGCCACTTCTATTTTTGGACAACTCTCATTATGTAGAAATTTTTTCTTACATTGATCTGAAATCTGATTCTTATTTCATCCCTTCACTTTTGGTTCTTCCCTATAGGGCTAAGCAAAACAAATTTAATCCCTCTTTAATAAGAAAACTCTTCAAATCCTTGAAGTCTTTTCTTCCAGGCTAACCATCCTCACTCCTTCCAGCTAATCTTTACATTCTGAGGTTTCAAGTCTCTTCACTAACCTGGTCACCCTCCTCCAGATATGCCCCAAGTTGTCAATATTCTTTCTAAAATTTGGCACCTTAGAAATGGACATGATACTCCAAATGTGGTCTAAGTAGATCAAAAAATGTCAGGATCATTTCAGCTACTTGTTTTTTATTTATTTATTTATTTTAGGGCACTGAAGAATATTAACCCAAATGACAATTTTTGAGGATTGACATTTTCAGGTACAGTTTTCTACATAGCCCCAGAACAGTGTGTTCAAATTTGCTGTGAGGTTGGCATACCCTCTAATGAGGAAAGGTGCCTTTGTTGAGCTTAAAATATTTCATTTAGAAACAAAGTTCCAAGTGTCAGGCTATAATCTGGAAGTGATTACTCTTAGGAATAAAACACGATAAGTGGGTATTTGAATGAATGATCACAGCTGTGTTTTTATTAAAGAAATTCAGTGAGAACAATTTTAATGCAGCCTTATGGTTGAAAATCTTAAGGCATATAACTCAGGCAATTCCAAGTTATGGCTCCCCTGGCAACTGTCACTCCGTGACATCATATTTTTATAATGAGATATAAAAATGCACATGCTTGTGCACTCCATAGCTCCTTCATGTGCCCAGGGAAGAAGAGTTAGGGTGACAGTGGGAGTCATCTTCTTGAAATCCATGTTTTAAAATTCTCAGCTACAACGTCACATCCGTGCTGCTTTCTCTTCCTCTGGTTTTATTTTCTGTAATTAACATAATTTAACATAATTTCTAACGGCATTAGAGATGTTGAAAGTGCCATAAAGTGTCTAGTCAGTTCCCTTTCCTATTCCATTTGCCCCATTAATTCCCCCTAATCTCCAGGAAGACCTTCCCTAACTCGTAAACTCTTTGGTGTTTACACTTTGTCCAGGTCTCACTCATTTTATGAGTTTCTCTTTAGTGGCTACAAAATATTTTATCACCTCAAGTGACAACACGCTTACAGTGGATTAGCCCACAGACAATCATTGGAGTCGTCTCTTTTCTTTATGATTCTGTCTGTCTCCCTACTTCTCCATCACTGCCAGTTATTGTGCTAGGAATTGGCATCAGCACATGATCTGGGTGACACATAGGAATCATTCTTTCTCAGATGAGATTTAATTCAATTCTTTTCTTGGTATTCTTTGGAAAGAAGCTCCTGGAAAAAGGGGGAGAGGGAAGCAGTAAAAGAATGTGGGGAGCTGGACTTTCTATTCTTTCCAATCTCTAACCTGATAGCTGCAGAACACTCTGTGGAACTGTCCTTTTATCCAACATATAAATCAAAAGAAACTCCAATTCTCCACCTCTTTCCCGTGTAGTATCACACCATAAGCTGACCTAAATCACCGGTCTGTGTTAAGGATAAAATGCTAAAGTAAAAAAGTGTTTCAGAAAAGTGGGTGATGGGTTGAAAATATGGGTGGAGTGCATCACTTGGCAAGACAGTATTTTTTTTTCTTCTGTTATTTGTCCTCATAGACAGGAGTCTTTCACATACCAGGATGTCCCGATTTGTGAGTAATAAAACATGGGGTCAATTTTTTTTTCAAGGTTAGGAAGACCATTATTTTAGAGCACAATAGGATGGTTTTGTTCATTGTACTTTGCATTGGTACATCTGTACAGGTTTCCCACATAACACTGCATCATATACAATCTGTCCAGGCTCCTGAAGCAGATCTCTCCAAACAGCTCCACAGAGCATGCCATCCCTGTCCAAAATATTTCAGTGGAAGAATTTTGCTACAGATCTTCCATGAGAGAGATTTTGATCTCTTGAGTATGAGTGTTTTGGCAGGCAAGTCAGCAAATACCTCAAATATTAATTGTCTGAAGATCGGGACAAAACACTGAGCTTGTTGTTGAATTAGCACAGTTTTTATGGGTTTCTCTGGTTTTGAGTCTCCTTTTGAAGAAGTGACTGGCAATGGCTTGGTTCCATGCTCACTCCTGGCAAATAGTCTGGAAGATGGTGGTGAGGTCAATAGGAGGAATTCTGTTCAGTTCAATTTGACAAATAATGAATAACCTATTTTATGTAAGCTTTGTACTAGGCTCTCAAGATATAAAGACAGAAAAGGAAATAGTCTCTAGGATCTAGGAACTTATATTCCAGTGGGGGATACAACACATACAAAGATAAGCACATCCAAAATAGTAGGGGAAATGTCTTGACTAACCAAAATTTTGAAAGCCAATATGGTCCTGGGTAATAATAAAAGTAGCATTTATATAGGCCTTTAAGGTTTGCAAAGTATTTTGCAACTATTATGTCATTCTATCCTCACAACAACCCTGGGAGAAAGGCATTATTATTCCCATTTCACAGATGAGGAAACTGAGGCAGTCAGCAGTAATAATAGTAACAATAATAGCTAATATTTATATAGTGCCTACTATGTGTCAGGCACTGTGCTAAGTGCTTTACAATTATTATCTCATTCTATTCTCATAATATCCCAGGAGGTAGGCATTACTTATCATCCCCATTTCACAGATGAATAAACTGAGGCAAAGAGAAATAATAATACTAATAATAGCTAACATTTGTGTAGCACTTACTATGTGCCAAGCACTGTGTTAAGCACTTTACAATTATCATCTCATTTGATCCTCACAACAATCCTGAGAGGTAGGTGATTATCCTCATTTTACACATGAGGAAACTGAGGCAAACAGAGGTTAAAGTGACTTTCCCAGGGTCGTATACCTAGTAGTGTCTGAGACCAGATTTGAACTCAAGTTTTCATTACTCCAGGCCCAGCTCTATATCCACTGTACCATCTAGCTGCTTCATAAAGTTTACAGATTTATGGAAATAGAAAATACTCATGAAATGGTTTTAGGATAATCACACAGCTACAGAGTGTTATAACAAATAGCAAAAATGTTATTATGATCTCCAAATTAGATGTGCAAATGGTTAAGGGGGGCATGGTAAGTGTGTAAATAAAAATCAGCTTATTCAAACCGTTCTCCCTAAACTTCATTTTATCTCCTGCCATCTTGTCTTTGTACAGGCAGGCCCCCATGCCTATAACTCAATCCCTCCTTGCCTCTGCCCCTTAGGTTAGCTACTATCATGTAGAGCACAGCTCCGGCCTCATCTCCTGTATTAAGGCCTTTCCTGACACTGCCCACTCCTACTAATTAGTGCTTTGGATATACATTACACTGGGGCATGTATCATATTTCCACAGCCAGGTAGAAGTGCTTTGAAGTCAATGCCTGTTTTATTTTTGTCTATGTACCCCAGCACCTAACCAGTGGCTTGTACATAGGAGGAGCTTAGCAAAAGTTTGGGGAATTCAATCAAATTAGATTGAGATTGGGGCTGTGAATCTCTCTATTTACTATATTTTTGAGATAAAAGTTTTAAATTGAAAAAAAAATACATTTCCATTTCTAATTATGCTCTTTCCCCATATATCCTGTTCTCTGTGGCCTCATGTGTCCTGAGGTGGGGGTATTTATCTTCCATACTATAAAGTTGTCAGGCCAGCAGTCTGACATGTTTATGTAGCCACAGTGACCCACAGAGCATTGTATACCTGAATCATACACCTAACTCTGGGGTTCCTCATTAGATAGTTAGCTCCTTGAGAACAGAGACTGTCTTGCCTCTTTTTGTATCCTTTGCACTCAGTACAGTGTCTGGCACATAGCAGATGCTTTGTTCAGTCTTGTCTGAAAAAAAAAAGTTAAATTTTTGACCCTGGGCAACGCTACAGGAGTTGTTTGCCATTTCCTTCTCCAACTCATTTTTACAAATGAGGAAACTGAGTTAAGTGATTTGCCTGAGGTCACACAGCTAGTAAGTGTTTGAGGCCAGATTTGAACCCATGGAAATGAGTCTTCCTGAGTCCAGGCTTGGCATTCTATCCACTGCGCCACCTAGCTGCCCCATAGTAGGTGCTTAGTAAATGTTTATTGATTGATTCGTTGAACTTCAATGTTAGTTTTCCCTATATACAATGGGAAAGCAAAGGAGTATATTTAATTTCTTCCAGGGAAAGATATAAGGCATTTCATTACAAGCAGAGGAGAAAACATTTTGGGCATGTAGGAGGCCCCCGAGTTTGCTGATTGAGACTTAGGTCACAATCCTCCTTATTTGATTCTCACTAAATATCTGCTTTCAACCCCTTCTGATGAAAGCTTAAATTTCTAAGTGCTCAGTGACACGCTGTGGGGATCAAATGAGAACAGGTATGTGAAAGAGCTTTGAAGGCTGTGACGTGCTAGACAAAAGCTAGGCGCTTTCATCATTAGGACCCTGTTCATTTTTCCTAGGGGGCTTGTATCATAGGAAGTCATTGGCCTTTTCTTGCCCCTAAAAAGTAGGCTTGAAAGACAAAGTGGAGGAAGCAATACATAGGCTGAAGCTACTAGCTTATTTAAATTTAAACAACAAGGAGCTACAACCAGGTCCCCATTAGTGCCAATAATGAATCTCCTGAAATAGTCACTGGCTACATTATTTAAATTCACATTGCAGATTTCTATCTGGCTAGAACTAACGATCATATTTTATGGAATTATAACTTTGAATTATCTAATTTCGAATACCTGCTGACCAGTGACCACTTTGGGGATTCACTGATTCCCACTAATTGGGCCCAAGCTGTAGTGAAGCCTGAGGCCTGCTGCCCTGGTGGGTGACTGCCTCTCCTGGATTATTATTTCAGGAAAGCTCTAGTCACCAGGCTTCACTTCACGCCCTACTCTCTAACCATCTTCTCCATAGCCTTAACCTTGTCTCAGAGTGAAAATACTTTTTCCTTTCCCCAGGTCTGGAACCATGAGCTGTAGTCAAATCAACTCTTTGTTCCTGGATGGGTTGTATCCGTTTCCTCCCCTAGTCCCACTCCCAGCCTCAGTAACTTTCACGATCAAAGTGCCCCTCCCTGGCCACCACTCCCGTTTGTATCATTCCATTATAATGTAAGCCCCTTGAGAGCAGGGACTGACTTGGCTTTTTTATTTATGCTTAGTAAAATGCGTGGCACATAACAGTTGCCTAATAAATGTTTGTTCATTAAATCATTCATACGCAATGACAGTAACTTGGAGACATTTCCAACTTAGAGGCAAACTATGACTAAAGGGGTGAAAATCTACATGCTCCTCTTCAGTTGACTCAAACTCATGCAAATTCATTCAGAAATGTGTAATACAGCTTATGGATTCCACAAGGGAAAAAAACACACAAACTCTCACTCATACTGAGGGACTTGTAGGACCAACCATGAAAGTCCCTTTTATGAAGTAAATCTCGCCACCCCTGTCTCCATTTCCCTTGTAGTGGTATCATGAAGACATTTCAAGGGAAAAAAAGGAATTTGATGTAGTGTGGACAGAGCACTGAACCTGATTCATGAAGATTTGAGTTCAAATCTCACCTAAGACTCTTATTAGCTGTATGACTGAGTAACTCACTGAATGTCTTTTAAGCCTCAGTTTCCTCATTTGTAATAATGAGGAAATAATAATGTAAATTGTAATAGTGTAAAACGGGCATAGTACTCCTATCCACCTCGCAGGATCAAGTGAGACAACACGTGTAAATCACTAGAGGGCAACTTTGTAAAATGCTAGTGTGTGGCTTGAAATTTAAACTAGTTGCCCGCGACTAAACCCCAAATGAAGTTCCTTTGGGAAAGGGGGTGAGTGTGGGGAGAATAGCATCTTCAAATTCAAGAAGGAAAGAGTCCTGGAACATTTGTTTTGGAGTCAAAAGATCTGGGTTCAAATCCCACTTCTACCATTTCCTTTTACTTTTTTAACTTTGTCCAAGTAATTTCTCCTTTCTGGGCCTCAGTTTCTTTATTTAGCTTTAGATCTGTGATCCTAAGCAGGTATGTTTACTTACTTCTCATTGACAAGAGCCACTAATCTTATCTGAGATTGGGATGACAGAAAATAGATGGGAATAAAGTAGGGGTAGGGGTATCAGAATTTTTTTTAAGCTGCTATTATGCCTCTGCTGGTGCTGATATATAGGAACATCTAACATATTAAAATTCAGCTGTAAACAGGTGATTAAGGATCTGTTCAAGATATGAAATCCTGAAATTAATATGCAGGAGAAAGCACTCCATAATGAGTTGTCAATAGAGTACACCCCAAAGAAGAAAGACTACAGTCTGCTATCAGAGAATGCCAGCTAAAGAATTATTTTGAGTGAACTGAATAAAGCAGCAACCTTTAGGAGTGTTAAATATTAAATTTGGAATCAACAAAAACAAGACAAGGAATTAAAATCTATAGCTAAGAGAAATACAATCCAGAGGGAGAATTTAAGCTCTGTTTACGCATAATGGCCAACCCCAAACCCTATTCCACCACCACCCATCCCTCTCCTTTGAAAGCTCTGTCAGTCACTGATATCTCAACTTCATGAGGCTGTTAATCACATTTAGGAAATTTACATGCTGTTAACTGCATATGAAACTCACTTAAATCTGGAAGATTTATTGCCCTGGATCGGTCTTACCTCATTTACTCTATCTATTCCTAATACAAATTCATTCTAACATGAATGCACAGCTAGATCTAGAACCTGAAAATCACCTCTTGGTATGAATGACTGCCCTGATGTGATTGCGAGGCTATTTGGAGAGGTGTAATTCAGCGGTTCCCAACTGCAATATACTGTAAATCAATAAAGCAGCCGGCGTGTTGTACGATTGGGCGCAGGCACACATGAGAATGGCCGTGTAATGTAAGTACATCTAAGAGTCAAAACTTTACATCAGCTTTTTTTTGTGGCTGTTGTTTTGAATTGAATTGTGAGCCAAACTGCTATTTTCACTCTAGTTCAGAATAGGAAAGCATGGCTGTGGGCCACCTACTTGAGTGGGGACTTCTTTTAGAGATGAGGAAACAGGTCCAGAGAGGTTATTTCCAAATGACTTGCCCAAGGTCTCATAATTAGTTAGGATCTGAGGTGGGATCTGAACACAGGGCATCTGAGCCTGGTCTCCTTCCACCACCTTCCACCACATGACATAGGGAGGAAAGAGAGAGCCAGGATTTTAACTTGCCCAAAGTCCTAGAACTAGTATCAGAACAGAGATTAAACTCTCAAAGTCCTGACTCCAAAGCTTGTTTTGTCCATTACTACCCTTCCCTAGTTCCTGAGTCTACTTTGTTGTTGTTCAATCTTTTTTCAGTCATATCTGTCTCTTCATGACCCTATTTGGTGATTTGTCATTTCCTTCTCCAGCTCATTTTACAGATGAGGAAACTGAGGTAAACAGGGTTAAGTGACTTGCTCAGGGGTCACGCAGCTAGTTAGTGTCTGCTGCTGGATTTGAACTCAGGAAGAGGAGTCTTCCCAGCTCTAGGCCCTGTATTCTATCCATTGCACTACCTAGCTGCCCCTACCTTGTCTCTGCCTGAGTCTACCTTGGCTCACAGTATTAAAACAAATGAACAAACAAACAAAAACAACTTCTGTTGTAGATAAAGTCTGCATTTCTGTCACATTTTATTGTACTGATCTCAGGTTGGGGACCTGTTAGCAGAAAAGTTAAGGTAATCTTATTTTTTTTTTTTTAGTAAATGAAACAGCTATGGTGCCTTTAAATAAATCAAGGAGGTCTATGTTAAGAAGCTCACAATTCACCAACATGAGATTTCAGGAAAATAGATTGAGATCTGGGATTTAGAGGCCATTCAGTCCAATTCCTTCATTCCAGAGAAAAGTGAGGCAGAGAAAGGTTAAGGCCCCCAAAGCTGGTAAGTATCAAAAGTGGGCTTATGGATGGTATCCATCCTGGCTTTGGTTGAGTAATACCATGTATCTCTAATACTTTCCACACTTCTAAAATAAAGAATTAGCCAGATAGAGAGAATTGGCTTAGAGTGCAGGAGAGGAGATACAGTGAAGAAATGTGGAGATTCAAAACAAATGGTTCTATAAAGGTGATTTTAAGTTTTGGGGCCAGCCAATATATGTGCTCAAGGAAACTGACTATTTATTGCCTTCTTCTATTTGGGGGACAATCAGCAGAGGAAACCTGCTATGGGAGGGTTCCTGGTAGCCAGAAATAATGCTTGCTTTCTCTAACTCAGTGTACTAAAACGATTTTACTAAGGCCTTTGTGCTTTTTAACTTTCATTCTACCACCTTTCAGTCAACTTCAACTGGGTGTCCAGTTTCAAACTAAGCATGTCAAAAACTGAACTCATTATTGTTTCCCCTAAAAACCACCCCTTCCCCTAAACCTTCCCTGTTACTGTCAAGGGCAACAATATCTTCCAAGTCCCTCAGACTCAACATACTCAGCTTCTAACTATCTCTCACTACCCCTATATTCAATCTATTGCCAAGGCTAGTTGTTTTAACCTTTGCAACATCTCTTGAATATGTCCCCTTCTCTCTTCTGACACTGCCACCACCTAGGTGCAGGTCCTTACCACCTCACATCTGGACTACTGCAATAGCTTACTGGTGGCTTACCTGCCTCCTATCTCCCCCCACTCCAATCCATCCTTATTCAGCCACCAAAATGATTTTACTTTTTTTTGTCTAGATTTTATTTAGAATTTAAGAAATAAAACAAGCATTTCTGTAACACAGAACAGAAAAAAAGATGATTGTACATAAAATAGCAAATCTATTATTCACAATTTACTACTCCTTTTCAATATATAACAAAGGTATCGTGTAACTTTTTCCTTTTTTTTCTTCCCTCTCCCCCCACCCTAGAGATGGCTACCATTAGACACAAATATGTATATATGTAAAACTGTTCTATTCATACTTCTGTTTATAAGCACATATCTAACTATGTCATTCCCCTGCTCAGCAAAGTCCAGTGACTCTCTGCTGCCTCAAGGACCAAATACAAAATCCTCTGTTTGGTGTGCAAAAGCCCTCCTACCCTAGCCCCCTCTACCCACCTTTCCAAACTGATTACACCTTACTTCCTACCCTGTCCTCCTTGGTCCTCTGACACTTGTCTCCTTGCTTTTTGTGGGATATTTGATCCTCTTTTCTTTCAGTGCTTATGATGAGCCTAAGCAAAAAGACTGCCAGGAGTATAATTGCGAACTGTGAGTTAATTGTTGCAGAGAGAAAATAGGTAGAGGAATTATACGAAAAAACTGACAAGAGTCTTCAAACTAAATCAATATATACTTTGATACTTAAGTTGGACATTAGGGAGGAGGGAAAAAATATACTGGAAAATATGGCTAAGGTTTGAGAAACTAGGGGAGGAGAAAGCTTTTAGATTATTTAGAAACATCAAATCTTTGTATCATAAAAAAATTAATTCCAAAATTAACCAATAAATATTTATTAAATGCCCATTATATGTCAGACATAATATTAGGCTCTGGGATGCAAAGACAAAAAATGAAATAACTACCATTCTAAGAGAGTTTATATTCTATTGGGAGGGGGCGTATATGCATACATGTATACATACCTGCATGTATATGCACATATGCACATGCTCGTATGCATACATATGTGTATATGTGTAGGATGACTCAAAAGTATTGGTGCCATTTTGAGCTTTAATAAGCTACACTGCACACAGATATATATCTATATCTATATATAGATATAGACATAGATATACACACACATATACATACATACACACATATGTATGCATATGTGTATGTATATATGCATATATGCATGTATGTACATGTATGTACATGAGCACACATGTGTAAATGCAAAGGAAGTTTTTGGAGAAGACAGCTACTTGGGGCATTAGGAAAGGCCTCATAGAGGAAGTAATACTTGCACTCAGCTTTGAAGGAAGCTAGACATTATATGTAAGAGGCAGAGATGAGAACAGAGTATATAACAGTCATGCAAAACAGCAAAAGCGTAGACAAGAGATAGAATGACATACGGGAAGATGAGCAGGAAGGTCAGCTTGGCTGGACCATAGATTGTGAATGAAATAGGACTTTACATAATAAGCCTGGACAGGTAGATTAGAAGGAAGCTGTTAAAGGCTCTAAAAGACCAAAACAAGAGTTTGTTTTTGATGCTGGAAGTAATTGGAGTCACAGGAGTTTATCGATCAAGGGAATAATAGGGTTAGGCTTATGCTATAGTAATATCACTTTGACAGCTGTGGGAAGGACACAGTGGAGAGGCGGTTAGAACGGGCTGGCCATCCCTGTATGAGAAAAACATCACAAAAATGAGATCGACTGTATCTTAAAAGTCAGGAAGCGGTTGACTCCTTATGGTATTATGGCAAATCAACTGTCTGAACAGTTATTTCATCAACTAATTAGAACAAAAGTAAAAAATCAACATCAACTTAGAAGCAAAGATAATTATAGGAAGCATATACTAGTATACAACTGCAACACCTTCAATCTGACTGGTTGAAATGAACCATTGATGCAGAAAATGGGAAGTGAAAAAAAAGATAAAATATGGACCTTGACGATGGGTATGCTAGACCTTCACTGATAGAGAGTGGATGCCATGCAAAAGAAACCATCAAATCACAGAAACTACCTTAGCCAGTGAACACTTTATTTCTTTCCCAAAGGGTGAGGTATGGCAGCCAAGGGCAACACTAGTTCAGAATACAAACTTGTTTGTAAATCATTATACAATAGAGGTTCCAACCTTGGGCCCACGGACCTGGAGGTCCATGGACAGATTTTAAGGGATCAAATTGGATATGAAAAATATATCTTTATTTCAATATAATTGGTTTTCTTTTTTATCCTATGTATTTTAGTTTATGAATTTGAAAATATCCTGAGAAGGGGTCAATAGGCTTCACCAGACTACCAAAGGGGTCCATGACACTAAACAGGTTACAATCTCCTGCCCCAGAGGAAGATAATGAAAGATCAAGACTAATATTGCTTCATAGAATGCCAAAAAGCTGTAGAAGCCAAATGAATCCACAGAAAGCTTGGCTTGAGATTCAAATGTTCTGTGTCATCCCAAGAGCATTGGTGGATGAATTTAGCAAAAGGATATCAGAGAGTGGAATATAATTGTCAACATTTCTATAATTATCCATTTTCATCATCAGTGAAATAGAATTGCCATATCTGGACCCTAACACCTTAGTCTCAGATTGCTACATGAGGAAACGGAAATTGCCCTTTAGACAACATCAGGAAGAATGACTTGGTCAGACCAATTACACACTGAAGAAATTCATGTTCATGGTAAACACAATGGTGAAAAAATTAAGGGTTATTTTTTTCAAAATATCTCAAGTAAGGGAATATACCAAAAGAATGAAAAGAGACATAGTTTGTACTATAACCCTATACCTTAGGTAATCATGAGAACAATAACAACCACTGAACAACATACCTGATTTCTTATCATTATAAAATCTTTATGAGATTGATCTACATGTGAACAAGGGTACCCTTTGTGAAAATATGAGATGGAATTTTCTCAATCTTTGTAGTCTCACAATGGAGTGAAAGGGACAGAGAAAGTAAGTCTTTGTTTTTATTTTTGATTTAAAAAAAATAGACCTGTATTTTAATTTAATAGAGCAAAATTCAGCCTCCAAGGCTCTTCTTAAAAAAAAAAAAGTAGTTTTTAATATACGCATTAAAATCATACAAGGTTCTTGGATAGATATGTAAGGGGTGGAGAAAGAAGGTTAATCAAAGAAGTTCCCTGGTCAATGTGATGAGCTTTTAACAGGAGTTAAGCCTGGATTTGGAACATTTGGCTATCCATAATTTTCTCCATAAAGTGTATGTATATGCTCATTGGCACTTTTGTTAAGAGTTCAAAAAAACAACTCATGATTAAATTTCAGTGACTAGGGGCTGTCCAAAGATGATTTGACTGCTTTGGAAGTCCAAACCACAGAGTAGTGCTACATCAGAAGAACTTTCAAACTCTGGTGAAAAAAGTAGGACCCACCAAAGAGGGAGGAGAATTACTGTGATTGCTTATGGGCTACTATGACTTCTTTATGTGTTCTATGTAGTTTTTTATGGGCTCCTGTAAATCATTTCTGTCTTCTGAATTTTTGGTGTAGTGAAATAAAAGCTGCCATGTGAACATTAAGTGTTTCTTGCCTTAAGTACTTGTATAAGAATTGGTGACACCCCATTATCCACATTTACCCCAATACAGATCAAATTAGAAGATTTCCCATGATAAATTTTAGGTGGGGGAATAATGAACCAAAAGAGAATATGTCATTTTGGGGGTAGCTCCCCTCACCATTAGACCTGGTTCATTTGATTACAGAATTTGAGGGGCCCAGGATTACAACCGAAATCACAAAGATAATTCAAAGTCACTTTGATTATTAACATCAAATGTGTTACAAAATGGGGGGGAAGAGCATAAAACAGATAAGTTCCCCAAAGATGATTTTTTTTTGTGATGGACAAGGTCTAAATAGAAAGATTCCCTATATATGATGAGATTCTTCAGGTGTTTTCATTTGTTTGTTTAAGTGTGCTAACCAAAACAAGATCCAGAGCCTTATTAGTGAGATTTATGATTACTCAAAAAAGTCCTATTATCTAAAGTCAAAATTTAGCTGCAGCTTTAAAAAAAAAACCTCCAAAAGGGATAGCCTGGTGGCACAGCGGATTGAGCTCCAGCCTTTAAGTCAGGGGGACCTGAGTTCAAATCCAGCCTTAGATACTTGACACTAGCTGTGTGACCCTGGGCAAGTCACTTAACTCTGATTGCCTCACCAAAAAGAATAAACCTGCAAAAAAGGCACTTTCCATAATACAGAGGTTCTAGGAGGAACCAACTACCCAGAGGAAGGGACCATGGGAGTGGAACATTTTTCCAGTGTAAGAAGACTAGGGCTGGAGTGAACCTTGAGGGTGAGGAGCTGTTGTGGAATGGTAGAGAAAGTCTAGAGTGTCAGGAAGAAAGACTGGAGAGGACACCTTCAGCATCATTCCTGACATCATTCTCTTTCATATCCACATCCAATAAACTGAAAATCTTGTTGATTTTGTCACCATAACATCATTCAAATCTGGTCCTTTCTTTCCACTTAGATGGGTATCATCCTAGGTTAGGTCGTCATTACCTCTCACTATTGTAATAACTTCCTAATTGTTCTCCCTGCTGCAAGTTCTCCCTCCTCTCCAATTCATCCTCCACACAGCTGCTATAGGGATAATCCTAAAGCACAGGTCTCATTATGTCACTCCCCAACTCCAAAAATTTCAGTGGCTCCTTACTGACTCTATGATAAATACAGACTCCTTTGTTTTCCTTTGCAATATGGTTCCAGTTGACTTTTCATATTTATTACACATTCCTCCCTTTCATGCATTCTATAATTTAGCTCAGCTGGACCATTTTTTCTTTGCCACTTATGACATTTCATCTCTCACATCTCTCATCATTCATTGTTCCAGCCATCTCCCAATGGCCTTAAATCCATGCTCTCTTCATCTATGCCTCTAAAGAGTCCTTAATTTCCTTCCAATATCAGCTCAAGAGCCACCTCCTACCTGAGCCACATACTCAATAAATTACCTTTTATTTACTTTGCATATATTTTGTGTTTCCTCATATGTATATATGTGGTTCTCCCCAAAAGAACATAGGCTCCTTTAGGGCAAGTGTTGTTCGATTTTTGTCTGTATATCACCTATACCCACTGCAGTATATGGCATAAAATAATTCCTTCTCAAATTCTTGTTGAGCAATGAATTGATCTGGTCACACCCTATTTTTTCAGCCTTTTCTTGCCCTGACCCCTTTCATGAACCTTACACTCCAATGAAATTGAACAAATGATCCTTCACTGATCATACTTACATCTTCGCTAGCTCCAAATCTTTGTTTATATCATTCCCATCTCCTACAGGGTCTCGCAGCTCAGTCTCTAGTGGTTGAAGTGTTACCTATCTATCCAGACTCAGTGGTACCCTTCTTCAGGAAGCCTTTCCAGATCACCTCAAATCAATGTGGTTACTCTTACCTGTGAATTTCCATAGGATTTTATGTGCATCTCTCCCATGACATTAATTACATACTGCTGGTGTTTTATAATGCGATGATAATTATTCAGGTTTTCTCTCTCGTTAAGGTTTTCAAAGAGCTTTCCCCCCCAAAAGTAGTTAGTATAAATATTACTTGCCCCATTTTTCAGATAAGGAGACAGAAGCTAGGTAAGCTTAAGAGATTTGCCCATTGTTAGACAACTAAGGAGAGAGTTAAACCCAGATTTCCTAACACCATGCTATATGGCCATCCACTGTGCCAACCAGATGATGCAAGACACTATGGTACAACAAACATCTCTTAAACTCCTGTTGGGTATAGAATACTTTGTTAGATACCAGGGTGACAGAAAGTGTAGATAGGACTTAGTCTCTTCCCTCATAGAATATATGATCTAATGGGGGATAACAAACACAGACAACTTTTATACCCCATATTATCTGATAAACATGTTTCTTGTTGTTGAGTCATTTTCAAGTCATATCCAGCTCTTCATGACTCCATTTGGGGCTTTCTTGGCAAAGATACTGGAGTGGTCTGTCATTTCTTTCTCCAGCTCATTTTACAGATGAAGAAACTGAGCCAATCATGGTTAAGTGACCTGGGGCAAATCAATTAACTTCTCTACTCTTCAATGTCCTCCTTTATAAAATGAGGGAGTAGGACTACATTATCTCTAAGGTTCCTTCTAGGTATAAATTTATAATCACATGAGGAGTCACCTAGTTAATGCAGGCAGATAAAGGTATAGGTTGAAGAAATACCTGGTGAAACTTGAGAGAATACCAGTCCATAGTGGTTGTGGGAAACTATATTCTACAGTAGTAGGCACTATAACACAGTGAGAAGAGGATAGGAGTAGGAGGCAGGAGACCTGAATTCTAGTTGTCCTTCTTAATCTAAGAAGCTTTGTGATTGTGAGTAAGGCACTATTCTCTCCCTCATTCAAGTTCTTCATTTTTAAAATGAGGGGGTTACTCTAGACTCCAGATGGTCAACATGGACCCTTCCAGCTTGAACATTCTATAATTTTTTTTTATTTTATTCATTAGCAAAGTCAGTTAAAAAAAGAGTCCGTTTTCAGGCTAAAGAACTGGGTAAAAATCTGTTCAAAGAAGAAACAATTAGATTTTACTTGGTATTTCTCAAATTTCAACCTCCTCTATCTCCGCCAACTTCCTCCTTTAAATGCCATTAAGTCATTGCCACTGGGATATATTTTTTCCCTATTAGAATTAGCATCTTCACAGAATCACAGGCCTATTAGGCTTCACACCATGCAGGTGTTGAATATGCTCTGGTGGCATCACATCCAGGAGGAACAATGATAATGATGCTTTGCATCTCTGTGGTACTTCTTCCTTCTCAGAATACTCAGTTTCATTTCACTGTATGCTCCCAATACCCCTAAGGGCAGCTGGATGGTACGGTGGATAGAGCACTGGTCCTGGAGTCAGGAAGACTGGTCTTCCTGAGTTCAAATCTGACCTCAGATACTTAATAGTGGGGTACCTGAGCAAGTCACATAACTCTGTTTGCCTCAATTTCTTTATCTGTCAAAAGAGCTGAAGGCAAAAAACGACTCCAGTATCTTTGCCAAGAAAATGCCAAATGGGGTCAAGGAGAGTCAGACAGATTGAACAGTGACAACAAATAGCCCTACGATATAAATGAGGTATTTTGTTTTTAATCTCTTTTATAGACATGGAACCTGAGACTCAGTTAACTTCTCCATGGTCACACCATTAATAACACCTCACATTTATATATCATCTTAAGGTTTGTAGAGGGCTTTTCTTACAGCAATGATATGATGTAGGCAGGGCAAGTGCTATTATAGGCAAGTACCTATTTTATATATGGGGAAGTTGAGCTTCAGAAAAGTAAAATAACTTGTCCACCTCTGTACAGCTTTGAAGTGTCAATCCAGGACCCACAGGCAGGTCTCCTGCTCCAAGACCAATCCCATTTCCATAATGCCACATTGCTTTTAAGTTCCTTAGGGGAAGGGCAATAGTCTCAAATGTACTAGGTGCCGCTCAGGGATAAAACTAGCACAGAGTAAATGGAGCATTGCCCCATCCACCAGCATTTTGCTTTGGGGTCTTCTTAGGGCGTGGGGTACAATTTCCCTCAAGAGATTCTCTGGTAGATGGGTTACCCCCTCCCTACAATGGGACTACTATTGGTGCTATCTCAATCCTTCCCCAAGTCTCCCCCCTCCCTTCACTCCCAGACACCTCCCATTAAAATATGCTATTTATCCTAAATTCACTTTGTCCCAGGCACTATTTCACCTGGTGAAGGCTCTGGCTTCACAAGAGGGTGCTGGGCAATGGTGATACCTTTGAAAGCCATATGTGACAAAGCCCATATCTTCAAGTCTTTCTAAGACAAACAACTCCTCTTCAGACATAAAACCAGTACTTGATGTTGGTGATACCCTGATTAAACTTTTATATGTTTAGATAAGTTCTTCTTACACCAAAACATATAAGGATAAATGACTTAACTGGGTTCTTGAGTTATTTCCTAAAGAATGAATTTCTGCTTTGCTGGATAACCTTTGTCCAGGGTCCTACCAGCATCCAGAGTAAGAAAACACTGTATTTGTAATCTGACTTCCAATCAGTAGTATGCATAGCAGGGCAACCTGCGTTATCTTAATAGCATGATAGTAACTGGGAAGGGCAATAACATGGTGATAAGGCTGGACTCATATCTCTCCCTGTCAACACACTTGGCACTCTGTTCATTTTTATTCTTGAGTAAGTGACTTAATCAATTCTCCCTCACTGTGTTACTTGTAGCAGTGTCTGCAGTGTTGTGGGGGGACCTTAATCATATGCTATCAGTTGGAGAGACAGTGGAATTTTATAACTTTTGTTTTGCTTTGTATAAATGGAACCATTTGCCGAAAGATAAATCTGTTTTTACAGGAGCAGTAAAACAACTTCTTTGTAGGACTCCCCTGATAGGGAGCTTTGCTAAGAGACATGGCATTGTTTTTCCCCTGTCTGCTTTCTTGATAGCAAGGGCTTAAATTCTTATGACTTACAGAGGTCTGGGGGACCCACTTTTTTGGCCACCTGTTTGTTCTTTAATTTTCCCCTAGTTTCTTTTTTATTGTTTTTAAATAAATTTTGTTGCTACCTTTTATTTTTTTTTTATATCACCAGAGTTTCTCCCAGGGTCCCTCACTCTTCCTTCTCTGAGAGAGCCATCCTATATAACAATAGCAAAAATTTCTTAAAGAAAAGAAGCGAGAGAAATAAATTAACAAAATTGAAGAATATACTGGAAAAGTCTGAAAATATATGTGATATGCCATACCAGTGGACTTCTTGCCTCTGCAGAAGAATGGGTTGGAGGTGATTTCTCATTTTTCTTATCTGGGGAAAGGCTTGTTCTTTGTAATTGTAAGTTTTAATCATTGGGGTTATTCTACCTCCTTCCCAGTTTTGTCTCATATTCACTTTCCTCACCAACACAGCCATGTTGCTAACTGCAAGATGATCATATCTTGCAGTTATTTATTATAATAAGAATATATTTTATTTGCTTGTGCATATATATATATGTATATATATATATATACATATATATATATATATACATATATATATATATATATATATACATATATATATATACATATATATATATATATACATATATATAAATAAAACATTATTATAGGAGCAACTGGCCTAAAATCACAGGGTACTCCAGTATCTGAAGGATCAATGTTGCCAATGAGCCAAAGGGCAAAGGAAAAAGGAACTGTGGGCCTAAGTAAGCAGCAACATGTTACAAAGATGATTTTCACAAAAGACATGGCATACAACATAATGATCTGGAAGACGAAAAGGAGATATCTTGCCCATTTATCAAGAAGAAAGGTCAATAGACCTGCCTTGGTGTCTGTTATTAGATGTTAAAAGGTACCTTCCGTGTTTTGGGTCAATCCTATAGGGAGGATTTGCAGAAGGACATGGCCAAGAGATGAACTGTTTGAAATCTTGTGAATGGGATGGATTCAGTACTATTAGAGGGAATGCACATAGGATGCAATAGTAATTAGGAATTATTTGTTGTTATTCAGTTGTTTTTCAGTTATGTCTGACTGTTTGTGAGCCCATTTGGGGTTTTCTTGGCAAAGATACTGGAGTGGCTTGCCATTTCCTTCTCTAGTCCATTTGACAGGTGAGGAAACTGAGGCAAACAGGGTTAAGTGACTTGCCCAGGGTCACACAGCTAATATGTGTCTAAGGTCAGATTTGAACTCCAGAAGATCAGTCTTCCTGACTCCAGGCCCAGAACTCTATCAACTATACCACCTACTCAACCAATTAATTAACAAGAATTTGTTAAGTACTTATTATGTGACAGGCACTGTGCTAATTGCTGGGGATACAAAGACAAAAATGGAACAGTCCCTGCCCTCAAAGAGGTCACATTCAGCTCATTGGGTAGTAAGACTAGTGACATAGGAGATGAAAGGATAGGATTTACAAATCAAACACCAGCTAGGCCTGGTCCCTAGCAGAGGGTTTAATGATATGAATCCCAAAAGTAAATTATTTAATTCTTCAATCAAACTCTGAAAAAAGGACCACCAGAAAGCCCTCAGTTAATGAGAAGCCTATGCACCAATGTCTCAGTCAGTAAGATGTATAACTTATCTTCCTGGGGTAGGCTGTCCTCTCCATTCTCTGCTCCATCCATTCAACTAAATTTACTGTAGGTACAAGAATATGTGTAGGAAGAGAGGGAGTGATAGGCTCTGGAAGATGGGCAACATGGTGACAGGAATCAGAGGGTGGTAAGGTTGGCAGCTAGGAGAGAGGTGGAACAAATATCTAGCACACAGATAGGGGACCACCCAAAGTAGGGAGCATTCCTCTGCCCAGATATCAGCACCCAGGGTAAAGCCCTCTCATTATTACTCCCTAGTTATACCCACATCAATGATATCACAGGTCTATTGAAGCATTGAAAGAATGGAAGCATGCTGGGGAAGAAGATGCATGTTGACACTGGCAGATCATTCAAATCATCCAATAGTAATCATTGTCTGTCCTTTGTTTTCAGAGGACCAATGACATCATAGGGTGATCTTCTTGACTCATGTGTGAATTGCATTCAAGGGAGGTAGAGTTGTACAAAGTCTTCAACCAACTCTCTCTCTCACAGTCATCAAAATCCAGTGGCAAGACAAAAGCTGATAGAACTGGTGATGGCCCAGGGTGCTAGAGCTTAGTCAGACATTGAAGACACCAAGGTCATCCACTGCACCCTGGGACATCAACAGTTGTATCAACTTTTGTTTTGTTTTGTTTTCCCCTGCCTGCTCCAGCTGCCTTCATGGCCATTGGAACAAATTGTTCCCATTCACCTATTCTGCCAGGGGAAGTCTTCATATGCTTGGGGTAGACACCCATCTGACTCACTGATGGGTCTAAGGACTGTTGTTTACCCTCAAATTGGTCTAGCCCATCTGACGAGATGGTTTACCGTGGCTGCCATGTATACTACAGCTTCTCAAATCCACAGATGACAGATGAGTGCCAAATAGGTAACAAAGGTGGGTGAACAACCCTGAAAAAGGCTTGGCAGCTCTCACACCAGAAGTGCTAGTTATCCTTGAACACCCCTACACCCCCCATAGCAGTCAATAGAATGGCAAATGTCAGACTATATTGTTAAAGAAACGTAAGTATAATCTCTTCCTCTCTAATGTCCCAAGGTACTACAATTAGAAAGAGAGTCAAAGCAATAGCTCATTCTTTCCCCTTAGCAGCAACTTGCTAGCCCAAATGATGCCATTAACAATTATAGTAATTGATACTACTACTACTAATACCTTCCTTTCCAAAAAATGCTGATCACCTTACCAAAAGGAGCAATAAACATAGAGGGCAGTGGAAAGATAGATTTATCAATTGGGGGACATTATAATACTCAAAAGCATCACTTCTGTTTTGGACTGTGATTATCTTGCCATAATCACCCCCTTGCATTCCATTATTACTCATAATAAAAGTCCATATAGCAGAGAAAAATTGAATTAAAAAATTTTCACCTAGGGGATAGAAAATAACTTGAAACGTAAGAGACAGTAAGCATGACAGGAGCACAGTTTATATACTCGAACATTCAACAGTTTGAGAGCAGGCTAATAGCAATTAAGGAGGAAAAAGTCAGTGTCTGCTCCTTTCTACAATCTCCATAATTAAACAGTAAGACTACTATATCATTTCACACACACACACACACACACACACACACACACACACACACACACATACACATATACACACTGTAAATACGAAATTAAAAAGCTCCTGTGAAATGTCAGAAGCATTTCCTTATGAGTTTATATCAGCTGTGCAATGATCACATTGATTCTGCATGCCAATGAGATAACATTCCGCTGTGTTTATTTTTCTCCCAATTGCCTCCCAGAATGTAATAAAATTAAATCCAATAAGATATTAAATATAAATATGCATGAATATTCTGTGTAAATATCCATTTTAAGATCTCTCTGCTTTAAAATATGTGTATATATGTATATTCATATACGAATATATATATACGTATGTGTATATATATGTATATATACAGCAAAATTTTCCTGACCCTCCCCCCAACCAGATCTATTACCTACTAAAGCAATGCCTCCAGTTATGCTTTTGATAAGTTTCATGATTTATGGGAAGGAGAATACAGCATGAAGTTTTTAATAGGAAATGGTACTCTTTAATAATCACTGAGCTATCTAAGAGTATGCATCAGCCTCCCTGTTTACCAGCTAGGCAAATGGATAGTGGATGTTCATGCACTGTTAGCCATTACTACAGATATTACTGTATCTACCCCTCCTATCCTGAGTAGCTTTCTCAAGACTGCCCCTTCATGCTCAACAGATAATAAAAACAGCAGTCGATAATACTCCCTCCCACTCACTGTGAAGGGAGTAGCACAGCTGGAAACATTGTTGATGGAATTTAATTCATGAATGTGACATTTCTCCCTGCATACAGCAATTCCCCTGGGAAAAACCAAATTATTGCTACCCAAGGAGGCAAGGGGAGCTCCTCATCTGGTTGACTGTGGACCTGGCTATTATACCTTTTGGTTAGCAGTAAAAAGAACAAAATACAGAAGACTAAGCCTGTGAGCAGGAAAATAAATGTATGCTGCATGAGTGAGAAGGCTCAGGGACCAAACTCTGTGTAGGATCAAAACAGGATTAGAAGACACTAGACTTGACAAAAACTTGCCAAGTTAGGCAGTACTGTTACAGTCATAAAAATCTGACAGTGTCCCAAAGGATGGCCAGCCCGTATTTCCACAATAAAATCTTTTGGTACAATTAACATAAAAAAAGGCTCTATGCTATCTTCCGTGAATCTTTATTTGGAAAATAAACAAATGTTTGGAAGGTGAACAAAGAACAGACAAATGAAGAATGTGGTAGAGAATGAATCTCACATATTTCCTAACCTGAGAAAGCTGAGATACAAGTAATAACTACGTGTCTTGCAGTTTGGAGGAGAATATAAAACTGGAGAGCCGGAAAAAAAAATTAGTTGGTTTGGAGGAGAGCTCATAGACCTAAATGGGAAATTTTTGCACCTGGGGCCAAGGTAGGGAGGTTGTCGAGGAGGGAAACACTTGGGGAATGGAGAGGAAACACAACTGTATTCCAGACTACTGCTTCTGAAGGCCTAGCCAGTGCTAGAGAGACTGGAAGCCAGGGGCATAGGCTGGATCTGCTGGTGCCCTCTGAATTCTAGTGCCGTGAAGCAAAACTCAAATAATTCCACCTTAGTTATGGTTGGGGGAGGGAACTTATTCTCTCCTCAGTACTTTGGTTTTTAAAAAGCTCTTTGTCTCTCTGTCTGTCTCTGTCTCTCTTTGTCTCTCCATCACATTTGTTAATTTTATAAGTTTCCATTATGTTTTAGGAACTGTGATACAAATAAAAGACAAAAAAAATTAAACCATCTCTCTACTCAAAAACCTTATATTCTTTTGGGGAGGGCAACATGTACATATAGAAGTACATATAATATAATTAAATACAGACCGCGTATGTAACGAAGCAATTAAATACAAGGAAGTAAGAAGAGGAAGTAGAAGAAATTTGTGTTTGGGAGGTGGGTTAATAAAGGCTTTATGGAAAAGATTGTGCTTGTGCTGCATTTTGAAAGAAGAGAGGGGTTCTTTTAGGCACAGATGAGGAGAGAGTACATTTCAAGAATGGGGTTAATGGCCTTGAGATGGGAGATGAGAGATGGAGTCCTGTGTGTTGGAAACAGGGAAAAAGCCAGTTTGGTTGGATCACAGGGTGTAAGAAGAAGAGTAATATATAATGAGGCTGGAAAGATAGGCTGAGGCAATGTTATCAATGGGCTTCAAAGCCAAACAGAGGAGTTAATATTTTATCCTAGGGGCAAGACGAAATCAATGAATTTTGAGTAGGAGAGTGATATGGTCAGACATGTACTTAAGGAAGAACACTCTGGCAGCTACAAGGTGGGTATTTGGAGGACTTGAGGGAGAGAGATGAATTAGGAAGCTGTTGTAATATTCTAGGACAGAGATGAAGAGAACCTGAACTAAGGTGGTGGCTGTGTTAATAGAGAAAAGGGGTCAAATTAGACTGAAGACATATTGAGGAGGTAGAAACTGTAAGATTTCACAACTGATTGGCTATGCAGAGTAATGGAGGATGAGAAATTGAAGCTAACATTGAGGTTAGAAACTGGGAAATGGAAGAGTGGTGGTGCCTTTCATATACATGGGGAAATTGAGGAAAAGGTGGGTTTTGGAGGAAAGAAAATGAGTCCTCTTTTGGACATGCTAAATTTGAAATGTCTCTTGGACATCTAGTTCAAAATTTCCAATAGGCAGTTGATTTGGGATACAAGCTCAGGAAAGAGATTGGGGCTGGATGTATGATCTGTAAGTCATCCAGATAGAGATGATAATGAAGCCATTGGGAGCTGAGGGAGTCAGCAAAAGAGTGCAGAGAGAGAAGAGGACCCAGGACAAAGCCTTGGGGAACACCCATAGATGGGAGGTGGAGGATAGTTTGTGACAAGGGTGATGTTGGGGGAAAAGAAACTTAGGAGTGATCAGATAGGTAGAAAGAGAACCAGAGAAGAGAGAGGATCTGGCACAGATGGTAATCAGCAGAGTCAAATTCAGTAGAGAAGTCAAGAAGAATGAGGAGTTAGAATAGACCAATAATGAAAACATTGTAAACCTAGGAGAGAGTATTTGCAGTTGAGTAATGAAATTGGAAGCCAGGCAGCAGAGGGTTAAGGAGAGAGTGAGAGGAGAGGAAGTAGAGGCAAGGAATAGAGATAGTTTTATTTTATTTTTTCTTGAAATTTGGTTTAGAAAGAAAGGATGAATACAGCAAAATAGTTTGAGGAGGTGGTAGCGTTTAGAGAAGGTTTTTAAGGATGGGGGCAGACTTGGCATGGTTGAAGACAGTAGGGAAGAAACTGGGAAGTAGGAATAGGTTGAAGATTAAGGACAGAACGTGATGAGATGCAGGGTGCATAAGTATGCTCCCATAAAATGTGATTGGGCAACTGGGTGGCATAGTGGATAAAGTGCCAGGCCTGGAGTCAGAAAGAACTTTCCAAATGTTCAAATACGGCCTCAGACACTTCCTGGAGTGGTTTACCATTTCCTTCTCCAGCTCATTTTACAGGTGAGGAAACAGGCAAACAAGGTTAAGTGACTTGCCCAGAGTCACACAGCTAGTAAGTGTCTAAGACCTGACTTGAACTCAGGAATTTGAGTCTTCCTGACTTCAGCACCTGCATTCTATCCACTGCAATACCTAGTTGTCCCTAAATCAACTTACTGGTTTCAGCCATACCCTGTGGACCTCATATGAAACCACTGAAGTACCTTACTGATTTCATATGAGGTCCACAGGGTGTGGCCAACTCTCTTAACAACTCTACATAGACTTCTTGTCTGTCATACTTAGCTGAAATTCCTTTTATTGACTGATTGGTGCCCAGGCCTTATTGAAATCTAGTTCATATCTCTGATCAATATTTTTGATGCAATTAATATGTGACCTCACCTGATAAAGGGATCAAGGCTAATTGGGGGAGGGGAGATGGAGATGGTGGTGGAGGTTGATTGACTCAATTGACCCATTCTTTCACTTTATTAGTTAATCTAACTGTTATGATGCCCAGAGAAATACATCAATTCCCCTAAATAGATTTTGAATCAATTATCTATTTGAAGATCACATTTGCATTTGGAAAGGGTCACTTCAAATCTTAATTTGAAGTTCTAAAGTTAAAAATGTAACTTTGTCTTAATACGAATAGTTTAGTACTTGGTTCTCTAAGACTGCCTTGACTCATTTTGAGGCATCTCAGCAGCTTTGATCATTGTTACTGGCAAACAGGTTGGTAAACAGGTTCTAGAGTGGGTGCGAACTATTATTACAGAGTTAACAGATGGAGAAAACTGAATCACAGGAAAGCTGGGTGTCTTGGCCAAAATCACAGAATATTGGAATGAGTCCTGTAATCCAGGAATAGAATTCTCAACTCCTACATTCCATCTGCTTCTCATGCATGATTTGGGTGCTCTTTTGACTGAAGACTCTTAAGATTTTAACAGTAAAACAACACCAAGAACAAAATTAGGGTGGTATTGCTGGAAAAAGTAATGGCCTTAGGGCCATTGGGATGATCTGAGTTCAAATCCTAGCTCTACTACTCACTAGCTATGTGACTTCGGGCAAGTCCCTTAAATTAATCTCAGTTTCCTCATCAATAAAATGGGTACAAAAATACTTGGACTATTTACCTTGCAGGTCATGTACCCTAGAAAACTTGGTAATTATTATAATATTATTATAATAAATGAAAGGGTTAGACTAGATAATCTCTGAGCTCCCAATTCTAAAATTCTGTGAGTAAATGTACAGTCCACTGTAAGGTAGGATTGGCTTGAATCCCTCTGAGACATTTATGGAGAGCTTTTTTTTTTTTAAATGAATCATTAATTAATTTCACAAAGTGAAATATTTCAGTTTATTTGTGAGGGAATTATTTGTGGAATAGGAGATGAGTTTGAAGAGCAATCTTTGGATTATCTGGGAACAAGTCTTCATTGTCTCTCTCAAACCTCACCACCTGTGTGGCCAACAAACCCTCCTCTGCATAGGACTGATCTTATGTACAGTACAGTACTTATATACAGTCAAGTACAGGGGGTATCTCTTGTAGTCCCAGGGCTTATTTGTACGTGAAGTTAGCCTCATCTGTCTTTATTACATACAGAACTCTTTCCCTTTGTCCAATCCAACCTGAACAGTGCTTTAGGTCTTTTCTTAAAGAACTACCATTAAGGATGATACAATAGTTTGACTCCATGATCCATTTCACCCCCAAGCTCAGCAATGAAAAAACATGGATGTCAGTAGTGTCTAATTTTATCTTGGAGCTCATTGTATATCCTGTGGGATACTTGAAGTGCAGGGTGTTGTATTTGCCTAGAGTAATGAATGTTTAGCTACTGAGGATAAATGATCTTTGTTTCTGGGGCCAGTATTAATCTGGTGCTCTGAAAGTCCATACATGTGGTGTTCAAAAAGTCCTTTCTTATCTAAATCAAAGCAAAACTTTACATTTGAAATCCCCAAGCCCAATGGCTTCTGGCTAATTCCAAGATCTAAAAAATTAAGGGGTTGGATCACATGGCCTTTAAGGTCTCTTCCAGCTCTAGAGCTATGATCCCATGATCCCATGTAAGGCTTTAAATGCAAAGAAAATCAATCAATTGGCAAGCATTTATTAAGAACTTGCTATGTGCCAGGCATCACACACTAAGTGTTCAGGATACAAAGACAAAGGAAAAAAAGATACCTGACCCAGAGAAGCTTATAAACTTGGGTTGCTTCAATGTCTGGAGCCTTATTCTTGTCCACCTATGGAAAATAATTCGGATCATATGTATATTCTACCTTTTATTCCTCTTCTTTCCTTATATTTTGAATCCATGAAGAGGCAGGTAGATAGCACAGTGGATAGAGTACTTTAGCTGGAGTCAGGAAGATCTGAGTACAAATCTTACCTCATTTACTGGCTAAGACCCTAAGTAAGTCACTATGCCACTCTGTCCCGGTTAAATGGGGATAATAATAGCACCTACATCCTAGGGTTGTTGTGAGGATCAAATGAGATGATACAGTGCTTAGCACAGTAACTAGCACATAGTAGGTGCTTAATAAATGCTTGTTTGCTTCACTGCATGTGACAAAAGCTATTCTCGTGTCTTACCTGAGGCTCTTGTGCCTAAAAATATCAGAAACCTAAGTCCTGTTCAACAAGAGAATGAGAGGCAATAGACGAATAGCCTATGCCACACATTAGTATCCTTGCCGTAATTAACAGAACAAAGGGAAAATCTCAAACATGTAGGGTAGCTTTGTTATGGGGGATTTACTGGCGATGGACAAGGATGGAAAGACAGATATGGTCTGCACTGCTGGGGGGGGGATAGCTCCAGCAAAGAGATCACAGATCCATCTAAGTTAAAAAAAATGCTTTAGATGCCTCTGTGGATAGAGGGATTTGAATCAAAATCAATGAAAAACATTTGTCATTTTTCAGAGGATGATTCTACACATTCTTGGCTTTGAGACCTATCAAAGGAGTAAACCTGTAATTTCAATACTTGTAGTTTGAACTCCTCAGTTACCAATGGAAGTCACAATTCCTGTGGCAGGCATTTCGTTAGACTGTCAGGGAGCTCATTTTGCTGCTGTTTCCTATTTTTAACATTCTCTTTACATAAATAAAATGTAACGCAGTGAAAAAGGAAACACCTGAACAAAAACACATGATGAGGTGCGCCAAAGAGCACTTGCATTATTCATTCCAAATGCTTGGTTGACATTGAATCTTCATTGGATATTTTTAGCGTTATAACTTTTACTGAGGCTATAAATGTGTTCTACCAAGTGAGGAAATAGAATAGCCCTTGGTCAGAAAACCTCTTCTAGGATTCAGCGGCCTTCGAATATTTATGTGAAATGTGTATGCTGTAGAATAGTCTAATGTTGGTCCTAACATTACCCTAATACAACTCCTCTACTTAGATCAGAGAAGTTTAGTGCTGGAGGGTACCTGAGAGACATCTTTGTTCAAGCCCCTCATTTCACAGATGAAGAAACAAATTTGGTCCTAAGGCATTATGAGATGTGGTGTTCCAACTACCATCTCTGTGCCTCCGCACTGGCCATCTGACATACCTGAAATGCACTCCTTCCTTACCTCCATCTCCTAAGGTTTCTCGTGTTCTCAGAAGCACTTTAAGCACCATGAGCTTGATGAGGCCTTTCCTAACCCTCCTCATCCCTTGTCCTACATTGAATTTAACTACTTTGTTTTTATTTTTATTTATCCACTATATATTTATGCTGTCTATGTACTTGCTGTCTTCCCCATTACAATATAAACTTCTTGCAAATAGGGATTGTTTCTTTTTTTGTACTTGTACCTTCAGTGCCTAGCACAGTGTAGGTGTTTAATAAATGTCTGTTGATTCATTGATTGATATATATGGTCTAGACAAATTGAACACTGAATGATATGTGTCTGAAAGACTCCTTTTTGAAGCTACATTAGCTCATTTAGGCAAAGAGAACATTACTTTTCAATGCAGCATTTTTATCCTAGTAGCCCAAGTAAATACCCAGTTTATAAATCAATTCATCTAGTTAACATGTATTGCAAAGAGGTCAAAGTTACAAATTTGACAATGATAACATTTATTTAGCTCTTTAATATTTGTGAAGACTTTACATAGATTTCTTGATACTATCTTCACAACAACCCTTGTGAAGTTGGTTCCATAGTTCTTATTGAACCCATTTTACAGATGAGGAACTTGAGGCTCAGAGAGATTCAGTGGACTTGCACATGATCACATAAGTTATCATGTGTCAGAAATAGGATTTCAATGCAGGTTGTCTTTATTCTGAAGTTAGCATTCTGGACGGTTCTCTTCACTGCCCCCAATTTAAAAAGCTACCAAGTTTTGCTCTGCTCCATGACCTAGATAGGCCTCTTGCAAACACACATAATTTACTCACAGGTTTGGAGGTTTGGGTAACTGAAGGTAGATGGTTCAATGTAATCCATTACTATTACTGGAAACCTACGTGAAAGCCTATGCACTAAGGGTGATGGCTCAGTAGCATGAAGTGTCTATTAAAAGAGTGGCACAGTAAGCCTGCTATTTCTTGTATCTTTTTGTGTTCTCTGCAACATCCACCACAGAATCCTGAATGTTCAGGTATGTCATATTTGACATTTGATGCAGTATGGCATAGTAAATAAAAAGCTGGAATGAAAGTTGGTCATAGAGTGAAAAAGACCTGCCTCTGATACTTACCAATTGGCACAGTAGTGAATCATTAAGATTTAGGTCACTGTCTAAGATCCCAAGTTACAGAGGAGTAGCAGATTTACATAAGTGGAGGAAATTCTCCATAACAATAGTTCTCAAATATTTTTATCTCAGGACTTCTTTACACTCTCAAAAATTATTAAGGACCTCTCAAATGTTTTCTTTATGCGGCTTATATTTACCACATTTTATACTAAAACTGATCAAATTTTAAAGTATTTATTAATTCATTTAAAATAATAATAATAATGAAAATAAACCTGTTGCATGTTAACATAAATAATATTTTTATGAAAAATAAAAAGCCTACATTTTCCAAAACAAAAACCAATAATGAGAAGAGGGGCACTGCTTAACATATTTTTGTAAAAAAAAAGTGCTGATGTTTAATGTTTGACAGTAGAAAACACCTGGATTCTCTTATTTGCTTCTGCATTCAATCTGCTGTGATATTTTGTTTTGGGTGAAGTACATGAAGAAAATCAGGCCTCATACAGCTATGTAGTTGGAAAAGGGAAGACTATTTTGATAGGCAAACAATGTCTTTTTTTTCTTTTTGCTATTCTTTTTTTGTGATTGATAAGTTTATTTCTTTTTCTTTTTTGTTAATTTATTTTTAGTTCCCAACATTCACTTCCATAAGCTTTTCAGTTTTAATTTTTCTTCCCTTCCCTTCTCACCTTTCTCCCCAAGGCGGTGTGCAATCTGGTATAGGCTCTACATATACATTCCTATTAAACATAGTTTCACATTAGTCATGTTGTAAAGAAGAATTAGATCAATAGGAGGAACCACAAGAAAGACAAACAATGTCTTAATATTCTTATGGAGTTAGTTTTGACCTGGTAGATCTCCTGAAAGGGTCTCATAGACCATACTTGGGGAACAGCTGTTCTATAGCAATGAAATCACAAATCTGAGCCAAGATCAAGGACCAAGAAGATAGACTGACTGATATAAAGCTAACTCAGCAGGGGAGTCTGTGCAAGAGGACTTCCAGGCTTTTAGAAGAAACATACTTTATGATCTAATAAATAATAATGATCATCTTCATGAATCTTCTTATCACTAGCATGCACTACAAACTTTTTCTGCTTTGCATTTCTGTGACATCTTTTATTCTCTCTGTTCTGGGTGATTTAGAAAGTATTAATCATGACCACCAGTGCCTTTGTAATGAATAGCAAATGCCAGGCTTCACCAGTTAGAATTTCTTGACTTAAACCCAAGTCGCTTGGTACCACAGGTGTTTTCTTGAAAATGCTTCCTTGTCTGCGACAATCCAATGCAACCCTTAGCAGTCACCCAACCCACTGTGTTTATTTCTCACACACACGGCTATATTCCAAATCTTTTAGTCACATTCAGATTTGTAAAATGACTTATAGCCCTGAAAATGTTGGCTGAACATTAGGCACAGATCATACATTTTAAGTGCATGATGCAAATAGCTTTTGGCTCATGATTACAGCTAGTAACTTCTGAGGTTCTATTTTCGTTCCAAATAACTCATTGTTATTAGCTTTATATGCTAAGTCCCTTGGACTGATTAAAGGAAGGCTTCTAAAAGCATGCCTAACGTGCAGTATGTGGCTTTTCAATTTCTCATATGTCAGATGTGACTCCATGTTCTCTCAGAGCTTTGTACAGAACATTGATGCTTTTATTGCAGCACAATCTCCATTTCTTGGCCTCCTTTCCACATTTATCATGCCTATTCTCTGTGATCAAAATGGTCCCACCATGGAAAAGTGGGTGTTTTCATAAGAGTGTTGGATTATAGAAGAACTGTATTATTGTTAGAGCTGTAAGAGATCGTAGCAGCCGTAAAGTCCAACCCTCTTGTTTTGTGTATGAAGAAACTGAAACTCAGTGAGCTTAAGTGAGTTGTCCAGGGTTCCATAGTGAGTAAGGATCTGGGGCAAGATTTGAATTTGGTCTTCCTGACTCCAAGTCCAGCACTCTATTTCTCATTCCACTTAGTTGCTTAATTCATGGTCATTCTTAACTGTTCCATAATCAACAGGATCAACACACAGTCCATTTTTTTTTCTTAAATTGAGATTTATAAGACCACTGAGAAATGCAAATGCTTCATTTCAATTTCAGATGTAAATAAATACTTTAAATAGGATAGTGTTCCTAGGGGTTAAGCAAACGGTACTGGAAACAGAACATATGCAAAATTCAAAGGTCGTATAACCAAGATTATACTGTCTACTGTATGGAAAATAAAGGAAGGGAGAAGATGTAGCATGACTTTGATCATCTGCTGGTTGTCAATAAGGCTAGAAATATTTGTTTTGAAAGCAGAGGAGGTAACCCCTTTAAGATGGCAAACTAGTTTAGCAGTTTTCCTTTCTCTGGTTTAAATTTCTGTGGTGGCTGATTAGATGGAAACAGAATCTTAGAGTTGGCAGAGACCTTAGGGGTTGGCTAGTTCAACCTTCCATCCCATTCAGAAATCCATTCTACAACACCCCAGATGGTTCAGTCATTTAATATTTGTCTGTTTGAACTTTATAATAAAAAACCCCACCACATTCCACTTTTGGCTGGCTCTAATTGTTCATTCAATTCAATTCAATTTCATCTTAAGCATTTATTAAGTGTATAAAGCACAAAAGTAGTGGTCAAAGGATTCAAAGACAATAGAAGGGAGCAATTTGACTTAGGGAATAGTCTTTGTCACCAATCAATCAATTAACAGGCATTTATTAGTCGCCTACTATATGCCACAACCACAAAGAATGAAACATTCCTCACTTTTAATGAGCTAACATCCAACTAGGGAGAAAAGCATGCATTCTACTTTTTCATTGTTAGAAAGTTCTCCCTTGTATTGAACTGAAATCTTCCTATAACTTCCATCTACCAGTCCCAGTTTTGCCCTCTGGAGCTACAGTGAATAAATCTAATCTCTCTTCCAGATGACAGCCCTTCAAATATTTGGAGACAGCTATCACATCTCCTCTAAGTCTCCGCTTAGTGGCTGGAACTAATTTGTAAGTGTGGCAAATCCCCAAGGAGCACCTTTTTGTAGAGGGAATTGATAGTTATGTAAATACTATATTTGTACTAAGTCTTAAGCACTTTCTGGAAACTCTGACCAGGTCTCCACAACTCATTCTAAGCTGAGGGAGGGAGGGATCACTGAACCAAATATTTTTAACATTTGTCTTAGCCTTAAAGTCACTTTTGTCAATGCTGCCTAGAAAAGAAAAGAAAAAAAAAAGAGTCTTTTTTTTTTTAACATATTTAAAGGAATGCCTTTACGGAGACCCAAGTGAAAAAGTTAAATAGATAGGATTGTAGGTTAATTAGTTTTATCCTACTGGAATGGTCTGTACTCTGTTACTCTGAAAAAAAAATTTAATTTTTACCTCCTTCAACTCCTCACACTCAAATTATCCAGATTCTATTTTCTACCAAAAAAAGGTTTCTGCAATTAAAAAAAAACCATTCTTTTGCGAAAACATCCCCAAAGCTGCTTCCTTCTCATGAGTCTATTGCTGATGAAGTGACCATGTTCTGTGCTGTCATCGAGAGACAGATCGTTAATAAACCATTACAAAAAAATTTTCTACACTATGCACAATTTTTTTTTCAGTAAGACTATTGACTTCCAGTCTGCCCTCCCTTCCCACCCCATAAAATGAATGTTTAAAATGCAGGTTTAAGCCAGTGCTTTCAGATGGGGCATTAAGGACTGGTGAAGTCTTGGAAAAATTAACCCCTCTCGGCCTCTTCCTCTTGCAAATAAGAAGAAAATGTAGATTAGAGTATGTTCTGAAAGGTACAAGAGAGCAGCTCCAAGGAAAAGCAATTGGAATCTTCATCTGTGGGCTACTTCTTCATTCATTCTATTGCTTGAATGGAGGAGTCTATTGCTTAGATTTGCAAAATATATGGAAAATAATTCTACTTCCAATTCATTGTCCTCTTGGCTATTTTTCTCATTTTGAAGCTGCATGGAGCTATTTTTGGCTTCCCCACAACATTGCTTTAAAACAGATTTGAGTCTATCTACAAGAATGAATGTCTAATCCCTTGCCTTTCAGACCAGCATGGTGCAGTATTAAAGTGCCTACCAGTTGCTTCACCATGAACACATTTGTCAGAATCTCCTTTCAGGTAGAAAAATTAAGGTAAAAGCTATTTACTTCTATGATTGATTCTTTTGGGCCAAGCTTGCCTGATACTTTGTTGGGGAGAACACAGCATTGGAATTAATTGGCAGAGAACATGTAGTCTGACCTAATTAAAACAACAACAATAATAACAATAATGGTAATAATGCTAGAATATTCCCTTTTTGTCCCTTGCTAACTTCTCCAAATTCCTCTGGCTCTTTTTTCAAAGGTCACTCAGAATCCTCTGGCATTAGCATATTATAAAAAGCAAATGTGTAGTTAACCATGAATTATCCACATGTGGAAACATGGTAAAATGGAAAGAGGACCAGATTTGGAGTTGGAAGACTGGGGTTCAAATCTGGGCTTCATTGTTTGTCTGTGAGCCTGAATATAAATCACTTAACATTCTTGAGCCTCAGTTTCTTCATATGTAAAATTAGAATGATGTTATTTTTACAATTTTTTAATGTTATTTTACTACCTGGATCCAAGGTTTATAAAGACATCTCTCTGTTAACTGCATGAGCTTTCATGGTTATCTGTGTCAAATGGTTGAATGCAGATTTCCTCTTGCCATTCAGCATTTTGTTTGGGTACCTATCCATCGTTATTTGGCATGTGCTTCTTTAATGCAAACTAATTAAATTAACAAGCTAAAGGATATTGATTTAGGAAAGAAAAACAATCAATCAATCAATCAACATTTACAGTATTAAGCTCTTATTCTGGGTCGGGTACTTTGTTAAGAGGGGATGAAAAGCCAAACATGAAACAGTCCCTGCCTTCAAGGAGCTTACATTCTAATGAAGAGACTACTGTCTATTTGTATATATGCCTGTGTATTATATATTTATATACATCTGTATGTATACATATGTAAACATACACGTAGTCTAACCTGAATGAATACCAAGTAATTTTTGGAGGGAGTACATGGTAAGGGGTAATGACCATTGTAGAAGTTGGTACTTGAGTAGGCATTCGATTTCCCTCTATTCCCTCCAGGATTATATGGTGCATCTCATGCTCAATCACAGAAGATTTTTAGACTAGCTATTGTTTTGAATTATCCATGACACAATTACCCACTCTTAGCATAATCAAGAGTTGACTGAGTTTACAATTCTGCTGAATAGCTGATCTGCCTCAGTCAGGAGATGCTGACTTTATTTTCAAGTTGGGCGGGTCAGCAGAGGCTTGAATGACTCACAGAAAGCCTGTCCTCTCTGTGTTTCTTGCCTACTTCTGTAGGTACAGATTGCTTTCGTTTGTAGAAAGAAGCCAAGGGTTTCAGCTTAAATACTATTGCAGGAAGGCAAATAAAGGAATTAAGTTTGTTTTTGTTGGTAAGAGGAATAACACTGATGGGCCATTCCTTAAATTTACAGTGCAGTAAATTAGACATTTAAAAGGTTACAGACAGAATTGTTTGAAGGGAAACTGGCCTCTAAATGTGCCTCATTTTGGGGAGGGTTTTCCCGGTTCAAATAAGCCAGCACTAATGATGCTTTTGTTTGTTTATTCCTGTTAAACATACATACAGTTTGTGCTATAGTTAGGATTTCCTGATTATGTAAGTTCATGTTATGGAAAGTTTCTTTATGCTTCCTGATTAAATCCTATCGCCCCCACTGGAGGCGTACAACAATTTTTACAGCCCCATTAAAATCCTCTGTTAATCTCCCCAGTGCTGCAGCTACCCAGCCCAGATCTTGCTGCCAATACAATCCCAGGAGCTAGTTCAGCAATCTTGAGTTTAAGAAAGTGATTTTCTCTCCATTCCCCTCTTGTTCTATTCCCTCCTCAACCCCTCCCCTCCAGATCCCTTTCTGGGATTCTGGTTGCTAGAGCTGTGGAGAAACTGGCTACAGTTTCTAGGGCCAAATAATCAGCTATGTGTTTCATCTCCTCTCAATTTATTGTAGGAGGTGGTGGTGATAAGTGATCTCCATGTTGGTAGGGGTATATTCGAGAGGGTTGCTAGCCTCAGCCAATCTCTCACAGGCTTGCTAAATAAAGTGTTCAGTGATCTGCATGGACTATGAAGAGCATGATGGGGATTAAAAGAATTTTCTCTCCCTAAATAAAATAGGAAAATAGGGTCAGGGAGTGTTAGCTGAGTGAAAAGTAAAGGAGTTGAAAAGACAGACAAATTAAGTCTGATAACTTCTACTGGCTTTTACTAGATTGTTGGGTATGGAGTGGTCTGAAGTCTCAAAATTAGCTAATGTGGCCTGAGGCAGAAAGAACTGAGGCTCCTCCCTACAAGAGAAGGAGATACATAGCTGTAGCAACTCAGCAGAAAACTAGCAGACAGTAGTAAAGAGCAAAACTTACAAGGAATCAGTTCAAGCATATCAGCTGATGACATCAGAGGTACTGTTGTTCAGTCATTTCTTTTTCAGTTGTGTCTGACTCTTCATGACCCCATATGGGGTTTTCTTGGCAAAGATACTGGAGCACTTTGCTGTTTCTTTCTCCAGCTCATTTTACAGGCAAGGAAACTGAGGCCAACAGGGCTAAGTGACTTGCCCAGTGTCAAAGAACTAGTAGTAGTGTCTGAGATCAGATTTGAACTCAGGAAGATGAGTTTTCCTGATTCCAAACCCAGTGCTCCCCCAATGTGACATCTATCTAGCTGCAATTGGGAGAGGGTACAGTTGTGTATATGGAGGAAATTTTACATGTCATTTATTTTGCTCTACTAGTTGGTTAAATGTGCTTTACTTTGAACAAACATGTTTCCTGATTCACCTGGTAAGAGAAACATTTTTGGAGGCTGATGAACCATGATTTAGAACAGAGACTGAACCAAGATAGGCCTTAAATCTGTTGTACCTTTCAGGGGACCCACATGTGAAGGAGCCCCAGGTTACATTGGTAATGAAAAGTGATGGGTAAACACAGCACCCAAATTGGTTCAGTGGGAAATATGTACTCCTGAATGCCTATCTTCTTTCAGACGATTAAATTCCTCTCCATTCTCTGATATCTGCCTCCAACTCTCCTTCTATTCCATGCAAGTTTTCCTGACTGATTCATCCCATCTTATTAGCTCTTGTATCAAAAGAATCTCTTCTTCCAAATAGTCTTCCTCAGATTTTCATACTGAACTCCACATCAACTCAAATTCCTATAGAGTTGGCTTAGCATTTCTTTAGAAGGCCAGTGTTAAAGTAGACAACAATAACAATATGATATTGATTATGTCATTTTATGCGTATATGAACAATATGGATATATTTGGACACATGGGGAATATGGACACATTTCATACATTTTCTTTATATTATCTCTTAATTGGTCCTCATAACGGCTTAGTGAAATAGACAGGATGGGTATCACTCTTCTCATTTCGCACATGAATTTCTGAGAGATTTTCTCCAGAATCATAGAAGGATCACATGGCTAAGTATGAAACAGAATTAGAAGTAGAACCTGATACCTCACCCAATGCTCCTAATAAGTTAACACTCGGGTATTGATTAGTGTATCATATTAGCTTGCTGTCATGTAGGAAATAGTAAGATCCTGAAAGGATAGGGCACAAAAGAGGTAGATATGTATAGGAGGGAGGGGATGGATTAGGGGGAAGACTTTGGGGAAATTATGGTGCATGAACTGCTGCCTGGAAAAGGTAATCCTAAGCGGTCTTATGTGGTGGGGAGAATAAGCAGTTAGGGAGCTTTTATCTTCTGATAAATACTAAAAAAGGAGATGGGCAAAACTTAAAACCAACTCTGCCCAGATCTCAGTTTGGCAGAGGGCTGCTCTTGACCATACCAAAATTTAAATAAGGTTGTTGGGTTGACTAGTCTCAGTTTCAAAATCAATACTGTACTCTTCTGTCATCTAAATCTTGGGGTTCAACAGCTCAGGTGACTATGGAATCACCCAAATTGGATGACTTTTTTTCATGCCTGGCATTCCCTCCATTTTGTTACTATGATTCCTCATTTAAATTCAATCTAATTAGGGGTTAAAAATTTGCCACATTATTGACTGCTCTGTTCTCAGGCTCATTGTTTGACTTGATGTTTGATAGATCTTATAGTTATCAATATTAAGAATGAATTTAATAAAATGTTATATGTGCATAGGATTTACCATTACAATCTTACCTGGAGGCTTCATTGTGGCAGATTATGCCAAAAGGGTGGAAGTATGAGCTTAGTGACTGACCTAGTATGTGTGATTTGAGGTACAACTTGGTTAAGTTCAGAGATACTCATTGTGACAAAATTGGCCTCTAGAAGATCTATTTTGCATGGTAACAGCAATTTATGGTTTCCAGCTACTAGTAGGGTTTCTGCACCTGGGCTCTGTAAATTTATTTCAAAAAATTTTGGATAACTATTCAATATAATTTATTTCCTCTGTAAACTGATGTATTTTATTTTTATGCATTTAAAGGCATTATTCTGAGAAGAGTCCAGTGGGCTTCACCAGAATTTCTAAGGTCCATGGAACAAAACTGGTTAAGAACACCTTACTAACAAATGGAAGTAGTTGCAATTTGTGAGAACACAAACCCACATGGATCAGATCAAAGATCTTTTGGAGTCCTGAAGAATCCAGCTGAACATGGCAAACATTGATTAAGTACCTGCTGTGTGCAGAGGACTATAGTAAATGCTAAAAAAAAAAGATGTAAATTTCAGATGATACTTTATGGTCCCTTGTACTTCCCAAAGCAATTCTATACTCAAACGTTATCTGTGATCTCATCAAGTTAGATGCTCCCTCTATTAAAGCTGATCATAAGCCATTCTTGCTTGCCCATCCTATGTGACTCTTGTCCATATCCTCACTCAGAGATTTTACTCACTGTGCTGGAGGACTCCCTCTCCCCTCATTTTTTTTTTCCAGCCAAAGACAAGGTTTATTAAAGATCCACCATATTGGCCAGACTCTTAAGGAATCTGAACATCTATGAGCTATTGGCTAGACTGTAAAAATCTGAGCAGTGGCTAGATTATAAAAAATCTGAGCACCTTAGTAGAGACAAGATGGAGCTTATATACAGAAAGACTGTGGGACGGATCGAGGAGTGGCCAAGCAGTTTGGGGTGACTGGAGGAGGGGGTCCAAGGAGGATCTGGAGGCCCCCCTCCCTTTTTCCTGACACCATGAAGATACCAGTGGACCACTTGGGGTTGTCTACCTATCATCCCCCACTCTTGTCACATGACCAATATAGCTTTTACTCCTTTCATGAATTTCTCTAATGGCATCTTTTACTCATGTTCTCCTAGAAGCTTCTCTTTGAAATGAAACATTTTTATTTTTCTTTCCTTCTTTTTAAACAGTAGTGAAGTAGGATAGGTGTTATCACCCTCCATCTTAGAAGTGAGAAAAAAAAAACCCAAATGATTTAGGTGACTAGCATACCAAATTACCCAGAAGCAAGACTGGAACTTAGGTGACCTGATTCATAGTCCAGGATTTGTAGACATTTAGTAAATGCTTGTTGATTGGCTGTTTGATTTTTTTTAAACTATAGAATTCTGCTCTCTTATAACACATAATAGCTAACATTTATATAATGATTTAAGGCTGACAAACCTCTTTACAAATATTATCTTATTTTATCCTCACAATAACCCTGAGAGATAGGTGCTATTATTATCCCCATTTTATAGATGAGGAAACTGAGACTTGCTCAGAATCATAACCGCTAATAAATGTCTGAGGATGAATTTGAACTCAGTTTCTAATAATTTAGGTTATTGAACATAATAGCCAATAAGCAAATTCCTGAGTTGCAACTGGAATTTATTAATCCATAATTTTCTAGTTTGTTGCTCAGTCCTCTTTAGACTTAAGGGAAAATATTATTAATAATATCACCTATAAGAATAGAAACATCACAAACCACAAACCCTCTAACCCGAGGCTCTCAGTTCAAAAAGAGTCCCCAAACACTGACAACAAAAACTTCTAGGTGAAACAGAGGCCTTCATGAGGTGGAGAATTTTGGAAAACCATTTCCTTTTCTTTTTCATATATATATATATATATATATATTTTTTTTTTCTGAACCTCTTTCAGATCTGATTCAAATTACAATTTTCAGAGCAATATAATGCAAATGGAAACTGCAACAGTACAGGGCTGGAGGCATCGGGGTAAGCCATTGTGATGTTGGACCAAAATACATCCTAAGTGTAATTCACCTGGTCCAGGACAGTTTAGAACATCTCTATCAGTCTTTCTTAGACAATAATCATGAAAACTGAATGAAAGTTGAAAAATATTTCTAAAACATCACTTATAATAAGTACCAAATCCAGAGAATAAAAGGAACGTTTTAAAAATGAAAACTTACTATGACGGACTTGAAATACACAAATCCAAGGTAGCTTTTTCTCTATCAAATTCCCACTTTGGGGGCCCATGGATGATATTGTACTAGCCTCGTGAAATAGCTGTAAATGTTCATTAAGTCCCCCAACATTAGCTGGTAGTAACTGTACATGATTTAACAGCACACTTGTGCACTGGGTAGGTATAGAAGATTATGTGGAAGAAAAGAGACTCCAAAGAGGAAAAGTCAGTCTGATGCATGTCGTCTATGGTTTGACCAGGAACAGCTCAGTGCTATTCTTTCACCATCTTAAGTTATCTTTCCTATTTTTCCTTTCTGTTTATGGCACCTCCTGAATTCAGAATTGCCAGTTTCTAGTGCAGCTAACTCTAAATCATCTCTGATCACAAAGATCACAGGAATGAGGAGAATAAAGGAAATCTAGGAATGTTCTAAATTTCTCATATTAGTCAATAGTTTTAGCGAGGCATTAATGAACTGGGAAAATGGGCTAGAATGGAGATGGAGGGAAGGAGGCAGAAGAAAAGTATGGAAAAATCAACCTTTGGTTCACCAAAACCTGATTTGTCAACTAGCGTTCTTCACATCGAGGGTTCACTTTATCTTCTCTCTTCAGTTCAAGTCTGACCATAAAAGCCAACAGCAACCTCTGAATCCCCTAGTTTGTGGATATCTACACATGATTTTGCAATAAGACCCACATGTGCATACACTTACAATTTTGTGCACATACGGAGTTGAGCAAAAACTGGAAACATGCACTCTGTGACAAATGTGCTGTCAGCAGGGTAGTGCAGGGTCCTTCTGCCTCACCCTGATTCCATGTGAATAATCATTTGCTATGGTGGCTGTTCAGTGTTTTGATATTGATTCTTACAGCTGTCTGACATGAGCCAGAGTCCTTGTACTCAGCCCACTGCCAAGTCCCTAAAGAAATGTGGTGACTGAAAGTACCTCAGAAATAATAATGACTGACATCCAACTCTAAAAGATCTTTTCAGAGCAGAGACCAAGACAACATGCAATAAACATGCTCATGTATTATTCATCTTGGTCTTGTAGCCCAAAAATCAATCTCTAGGATACATTAAGCATCTTATCTCTACTAGATATGCAGTCTTCCTCTGATGATCAAACCTAATGGTTTGACCCTCTGCATCAGGATTCAAAGTTTCTGTCAGTTTAAATGAAAGTATTATTTCAAATGATTTTTTAAGCTCCAATATCAGGATGTTACCTTCTAACTAGAAAGTGGCCTATTGAGGATGGTACATTCCTTTTATAATTTTTAAAAGAAGTCTTTTTAGGCTTGATTCATTAAAATGTTGTTCATAGCTATATTGGCAAGATGGAATAAGTAGAAGAAATACTTAAATACTGAAGAAATTTGTAAGTGCAGAATTAGACAAGTCAAAGGTACCTGAAAAAATATATAGTTTGCTTTCAAGAATAATTATGGCAGTGGAAACATTTTGGACTGGTCTTTTAAACTAAGATCACTCTGCGGTATACAGAGATTACTATAGGAGTGTGCTCATCTGGAAAGAATGCTGAAAGGGTGTTTCATCATTTCGACTTAATATGCTCAAAGTTTTAGGATATACATATATATACACATATAGACACATATAGACACATATGTCTACGTGTATATACACACAATACACATTATGTTATATATGTGATATATATTCTATAATATTAAATAGCAACATATTATATAATATACCATAATATATATGTCACTATAATAAAATAATTATTGATACTTTATAACATGTTATGATATAATATTTAATATGTTATATATCCTATATATTATATATTGCACACTATAGGATTATATATTATATAATATTTAATATGCTCGAATACACAATGATAAATATATCACGTGTTGTATATATCAGAATATAGTTCCTAAAACTTTGAGTTATTATATAATGCATACAATATATAACATATATTATATGTAATCCATAATATACCATATGCATATGTGATACAAATTATATACCTATATCACATATAACATGTAATATACATATATATTATATCATGCTAAGTACGCAGAATTGAGTATGTTCTTTCAGAGTTTAAGGTTGATTGGAATAAAGTTTTTTTTTCTTTTTATGTTGTTATTTCAAAATGCTCCCTTATGAATAATATTTCCCTAAGTACTGCCATTCTGATTTCATTAAGGATAGTGAGATGGACCACTGCAGTGAAGAAGTCAGAACTGGAGCTTAGGGGCTGAGTGCCCTATCCACTGTGCCACCAGCTGCCTCTGAAACAACTTCTAACTGTGCATTTTGGATCTCAAATTTCCCCTCCTCCAGCCCAGGGCCAAGTTCTCCTCTTTTTCCCAGGTCATCCATTCCTTTTAGCTAGGGGAAGCTACTTATGCTGGACCTGGAGTCAGAAAGACCTGAGTTCAAATCCAGTCACAGACACTTACTAGCTATGTGACCCTGGGCAAGCCACTTATTCTCTGTCTGCCTTAGTTTCCTCCACTGTAAAATGAGGATGATAATAGCACCTACTCCGAGGGTGGTCATGAGGGTTAGGTTAATATTTTTAAAGTGTTTTGCAAACCTTAAAGTGCTATACAAATGCTAGGTATCATTATTATGTTTCCTTTTGCCCTATTTCCCTCCACCCTTTTTTTTCCCCCAAAGGTTACCTCAGTTTCTTCATTTAGGGAATAAAGACGAACTTATGATTTCGTTGACATAAGGAACTTCCAGATGAGGGAATTTGCTCCATTAATGCAGGTCAATAACTTCTCATCTTAGAGAGCCTCGAAAAATGAGGAGTTAAGTGATTTGTCCAGGGCCTAACAAATGGCATGTGTCAGAGGTGGACCTTGAGTCCAGATCTTGCTGGCTCTGAGGCTAGCTTACTATCCAGTAGCTACCTCTCAAAATTTACACTCTCCTGATACAGACCTTTCCCATCCCCATTCTGGAATAATACAGAGGCCTCCTAACTGACCCCGAGACCTAACATTTCTCTCCCTTGGTAAGTGACTAGAATTAATCTTTCTGAAATAGCATTTCCATCAAAATCCTACACTGACATCACGTATAATGTCCTTTGCTTGACATTCAAGGCCCTCAATGACCCAGCTACAAAGCTGCTCAATTTGAAGTCTCCAGTCCAGCCAAAGAACTCTCCCCACTCTCGATTCTTATGCTATGTTCAGTCCTGCCTTTGGGGCTTTCCTCGTACTCTTTTTGTCCCTACTCTCCAAGTTGATTTCTTGTAAGACGTTTTGCCTAGTGAAGAGTCTAACATTGTAAAAGGAAAATAAGCTCATAGATTTGGAGCAAGAGGGTCTGCAACCCCTTTATTTTGACTGGTAAGAGGGGTATGGGAAGTGAAAGAATGATTCTAAAGAATTAATTTAAGGATAATGTTGGCATTCCTAGGGCAGTGCTTCAAAGTCAAGGTGAGCTAGGGTCAGTCAAGTCGAGGCCACAGTAATCACAAACAAGACTGTGCTTTGGGTGTGGAGGTTGTTATTTCCAATCGTTGAAATCTGCCCCCTATTCTAAGGCCCTCCTCCTCTACCGTTGCCTTCCCTGATCACCTCCTACTCCGAAGCTAGATCACTCTGACCTCTCTTAGGCAATTAATAAATTTCTAATTTCTATTGCAGTCTCAGTTTCCTCATCCAGAAATAGATAATCATATTTCCATTACCTAAGTCACAAGTGTGTGAGCAAAGTAGTTTGGAAACCTTAAAACTTTGTATGTATTTAAGTTTTGCAAACCTTAAATCTCTATATGTATCTGTTACTATTGCAGATTTTGATATTTTTGGTATTACCCATTTGCCTTTTGGCTCCAGCTCTTTAAGACAGGAACTGAGGGGGAACAGAAACTGAGATAAGATGAACATAGGATGAGATTGAGGAACAGGGTGTGTACATCGTATAGTTTCCAGGGGTTGGGGGAAAAAGTAATTACCTCTAGAGACTATGGTGATCAAGTTTACATGTGGGAGCAGAATAGCTAACGATGCTTGGGTTAAATGATGTAGGTAGATTTGGGGTGGCTTATTTATTTTCATGTGTTCATTAAAATAGAAATTTGAAACTTCCCTATTGCTACTTTTAATGAAGCTTTCCTGCACTAGACAGAAAAAAAAAATGTTTTTCAGTTTCCTATCTGTACTAAAAACCTCCTAGCACCATCTTACAACTAACCATGACACGGGGTTGATAAACTGACAGATAATATCAAATGTCAGCCAGGGCTACAATTCCAACTGGAGGCTCTTGGGAACAGCATATGAACAGATTGTTTGTGCCAGAGTATCTCATTATTTTAAGCAAATTGAATTTCTCATTGACTATGTTGAAAGGTTGTATGCTTGTTATAATTACCGGTTTTACTTAATTTCCTTTTATAAATAGGTCGGTACTCTGTACTTGAAAGTGGTATGTTGATTACTGATTTTTTTTTTTTGGCCCCAGGGGGCTATTTAGTGCAGAAAACTCATGACTGAGTGAATGTAATGAAATAAATCCATATCCAATTATGAATGCACATGTGTGTTTGTGTAAAGACACACATGTAGATGGCTAGGAACTATGGAACTACATAAAGACCCACAGAGTATTAGCCTTGGGAAGGCCTTTTAGGATCAAGTAATCTAGCATAGAGGTGCCAGACATATTCCCTGAGGCCCACTTCTGAGTGGGAGTGAACCAGATTAAAATGTAATTGGGAAATATTTAACAAAGTAAATAAAACTACAATAAAGCAAAGGTAATATTAATACATGGTTTTCTAAGTCAATGTGCAGCTACAGGCCTTAAGTACAATTCAATGGCCCCAGTTTCTATTTGAGGCTGACACCACTGTCCTAGCACCCTCCCTCTACAGACCAGGAAACTGAGGCCCCAAGAAGTTGTGATTTCCCTACAGTCCCAGAGACCTGTAGAATCCAAATTTAAATGAGTTTGATACTATCTAGTCTAATCAATTATGAAAGAGAATCATCTCTACCATACCAGAGTAGTGACCAGCCAGCCTCTGTCTTAAGGGTGTTTGGGACAGAGACTCTGTAGTCTGTCCTGTTTTTGACTTCATTTGTCCCAGCAGACTAAGTTTTACAAAGGCAAAACTATCAAGAATTAGTTCATATAGAACATCGCTTTCCGATAGCTTTCATTGCTGTTCCCTGGTTGTTCTTACCTGGGGCTTCAATCTGCCTCTTGCTTCTGGCTTTGAAGCCTGGGGCCAAGCCGAGCAATTTTTTATCACCCTTTCCATGAGATAGCCCTTCAGACACTTGAAAAGAGGTAATGTGTCTCCCTCCTTCCCTTAATCTTTTCTTCAAGTTAAACATCCCTAGTTCTATCAAATGATACTCATACAGATTGTTCTCCAGGCCTCGTATCCTGTTCACTCTTCTCTTTGTACCCTCTCGTTTTCTAACTTCCTTCCAGAATTAAATGCTGTACTCTAGATGTGGCTTGACTTTGAAAGAGTACAGTAGTAGTATCGCTTCTGTTATCTTGGATGGTATAACTACTAAAGCAACTTAAAATCATAGTAGCTTTTTGGTAGCTGCCCCATCACAGTACTGACTCACTTTGACCTTGCAGTCCAATAAACTCTTCTTTTCCCAACAAACTCTTGTCTAGCTATGTCTTCTTCTTTTGAACCCAACTTTAAGACTTTACAATTATCTTTATTTCATCTTATTAGATTTGGTCCAGTGATCTGGCCTGTGGAGTACTTTTTGTATCCTGATTTCAATTCGATTCTCCTAAATTCTAAGTTTTGTGCTTTATTCACTGTGCCACCTAGCTACCTATAGAGAGAAATGCTCCTTTCTTCAAAAACATCTACCTGAACTAGCCTGTCATGGATGTCTGACATTCCCACCATTGGAGAATCTCCTGTCTCAATAATACTGGAAGTATCACATTAAAATGCAAACACGCTAACTTGGAGAGGTAATAGTAAGCAATTATCAGTCATAGAAGATTAGGCTTTGCAGAGTAAGGGTTCCAAGGGAATTGGAAACAAGGTAGGCAAGCTTTGCTTAGAGAAGCGGGAAATAGAATGGCAGGATCATTTGATTTTGAGGTAGAAGTGATCTTGCCCTATTATTATATAAATTAAAAAACTGAGGCTAAGAGAGATTGAAAGATTTTTCCAAGTTCACACAGGCAGTAAGTAGCACAATTTGCCATTGGATTCACCATTTCAGTCAAGAACTCTTCCCAATACACTATACTGGAAAGTGTCCAGAATATAGGCGAATGCCAGGAAGAGTGGGTCTGATTAGGGTTACCCAATGGGGCATCAAGTAAGGACAAAAGGGAGCATAAGAACACTGTATATCTGATGTAAAAATGCCAAAAAGGGAGGAAGAAGGTGCTGAAAGCAAGTGTATGGGAAGCCCAGAATATATTTTTCTTTTTCTTTCATTTTTTTTCTTCTTTTTGGCCTAGGGCCAGCTTGCCTTTTGATACTCAGTTGCCTCTTAATATGGAGTAAATTGTCGAGTGTGAATTTTTTCTTTATCTTGGCCAACCATTAATCATTTGGTCACTTCTTAGCACCTCCATCACACAGTGGGAAGGCTGACCACATGACTAAAATGAAAGCTTTTGAAACGAAAATTTTCTGTAGATTTCAAATAATTATTACTCTTCTGTTCCCCATAATCATATATTCTTTTAAAAAATGCACTTAAGAAACTTAGATTATCCCAGGCCAAAAGAGAAGCAAAGTTACAAAGTTTAGAGGAATAAAAGTCCAAGGAGTATCTATGTGAGTGCCTAAGTACATACATGCTTATATAAATGAGTGTGCCAAACCTATGTCAAAGAATGTTCCTGCAGATGAGCGGAATGACTCTTTATTGCAATATCCATTATAAAGACACAGAAAGAATCACTTTTGGCTACTCATTAAGTCCAGATCACACAGATTCTAAGGACTTTCTCCTGTTAGCTGTAAGTTGGAGGCAGTTTATCTTAGCCCAGCTGACCCCACTTTGCATCTGCAGCTCTCCCTGGTTTCAACCCCTAGGTGCATGTTGCTAACACCCCAGGTAATCCCCTGCTGTCCCACTGCCCACCCCCTTTCCTGTCTCCTTTTGTGTGTTGTCATTGTCTACCCCCCACCCCTCTTAGATTGTAAGCTGCCTGAAGGCAGGGACTGTCTTTCTTTTTATTAATTATAACCCAACACTTAGCACAGTGCCTGCATGTAGAATATTTAAAAAAAAAATGTTTATTGAATTGGACTGGTTAGCTCCAAGCAATTTTTGAAGGCTTTCTGATCACGGCTGGGTTAAAATAGTGGCATTAAGAGATTCTTAGGAGTCAAGAAAACTTATATTCTCATTCTTTTCCTTGGGTCTTAGTTTCCTCCTCTGGGGAATGAGGAAAAGACTATTTGTTCCAGGGGTGGGAAACCTGAGGCCTCCAGGCCATATGTGGCTTTCTAGGTCTTTGGGTGTGGCCTTTTGACTAGATCCAAGTTTTACCGAACAAATCCTTTTATTAAGGGGATTGTTTGGTGAAGTTTGGATTCAGAATAATTTATTCTGTTCTATCTCACAAGATCTTGGTAGGAGCAATTGGAATAGCAGACTGGAAAACATCTGGAAAAGCATAAAACTTACAGAAATGCCAGGTGGTGGTACTACTCTTGATCAGGACCCTCAGATCAAGACCCTGAAGGGTTGAGGGCAGGATAGAGACAGAGACTCTGCCATGACCCACTGTCTTCTGAAAGCAGTTTGAGGTTCCACTTAGAATGTTAGGACAGCTTCTCTGGATCTCCAGGAAGGATTGGGTGTTGCAGAGGGGAGAGAATATTTCAGTTCCATCTAGAGTTCTCTGAACTGGCAGATCAAATGACATAACACATATAAGGCTCTTTGCAAATCTTAAGGTTCTTTGTGAACGGATGAATGAATAAATGAAAAACTATTAAACATGTGCTGTGAACCAAGCAGTGTGCTAAGTTTTGAGGATACAAATACAAAAGTTCCCTTGGGCTCCCCCAAATTGAGTAACAATAACATATAAGGTATCATATTTATGGTACTTCTAAAACCTTGTGAGAAGGATGATGTAAATATTATTATCTCCATTTACTAGATGAATAAGCTGAAGCTGAGAACCGTGATTTTCTGGGTCTAAGACAGAGCTCTTCCATCATTGTATACCACCTTGGACTAGTAGCAGATCTACTACAAAGATTTTCCTTGTCTTAACTTGTAACTCCTAATCAATTGAAGGTTTAACTCCCAGATCTAAGGCCTATGGCACTAGTTAAAATCAATAAAGCCTTGCAGAAGAACAATGCAACCCAAACATGCTAGTTTAGCCTGGGCAATGGACCTCTATGAGAGCTTCCTCTCCTAGCTAAAGGTTATAAGTTCAGAAACCTGGATAGGGCTCAATCTTCTCTGGGCTAAACCGTGGCTTTTCTAATAACCTGTGGTACTTCAGAGGAAGATGTCTAAAATAGATGGTGACAAAGCTTTAAGAAAGGAAAAAACTGTTTTCCCTGTTGTATAAGGTGATGATCTCTTTCTCTAGAGAAATGGAATGAGAGCAAAGCATACCTATTTCAGGAAAGGATTAAATAAAGAGGGGTACTACCTTGGAGACATTAGAGGGATATAGCTTTTGCAGCAGAGAAGCTTTAAAAAAAAAAGCATGGCTTATTTTTATTAGGATCAACCTCAACCCCTGAAAGGCTAATTGCAAAATTTAAGAAGCTAATTATTCTCGCAGATTAATATGTATGACCACAAGATAACAAATGCAAAGTCTCAGACACTATGCAAAGCATAGATTTCTCCCCCTTCACACATAGCCCAATGGCAAATACTTCAAGGTGATGTTAATATTCCCTCCACGATACATGTAAACAGCCATGCTAAAATTTTCTTTTCAATTGCAGCAAATTGGTATTTACCCAGCAACTGAAAACTATTTTTAACGTTACCATTTCTGAAATATTCAAGGGACTTTTTTTTTTAATACTACTAAGAGCTTGGAAAATCGATTGCATTGTCTTCCCCACTGAAACACAGAAGAGCAAGACCTCTGTTTATAGACTTATTTAAGCTGCATTTTAGTTTTAAAAGGAGGATATGGGATCACCAAAAGCACTTTTTTTGCCTTCTCACAGTGTAAACATGAAAATAGTACCTTCTTGCTTAGTTGAGTTTCAAAAAACAGGAGAACAAGATAAGAATTGCATAACCCTGTACTGACAAATAATTCTGAGCATGCTTTTTCTCACTGCACAGCTGCATTCCTAACTTGGTGTCTATATTATAGCCTGCCTCTGTTTTCCTTAGAGGGGGAGGAGTCCACATGACTTGGGATCGAGAAAGATACAGAGAGTGGACCTGGGAGTTTGGCAGAAATAGAAGCACCCTGGTGACAAGAGAGAGGACTTAAAATCCTTCCTGGGGAGGACTGGCTTTCATCGCAGGCTTAATGTAAGAGTCACAGCTGCAACCAAGAAGGGTGTGGGCTGCTTTTCAAACAAAGGCATCTTGCTGCTCCATGTAAGAGAGAAATCTGCTTACATCGCTTTTGCCAAAGGATTCAAGGAGAGGCTTTAAGAAGCTCAAATTGTTTTCCACAACAGAAACCTGATATCACCTTCAGGAGATCAATTTTTAGGATGCTGGGGTGGTATGCAATGGGTTGGCCTTAGGCTGGCTGTCGTCCCAGGTAACAGAACTCAACCTGTCAAGGCCTCAGTTTCCTCATTGACCAAAAGAGGGGCATGACAGTCCAATTAGGCAATGCTTAGGCTACATAGAGAGAAGCATAACCTAAAGGAGGTGATGATCCCAATGTACTCTGCCATGGTGAGAACACATCCAGAAGGTTACTATTTAGTTATGGGTGCTCCACTTTGGGAAGACTATAGATAATCTGGAGCCAATTCAGAAGAGGGATGCTAGGAGCTTAAGAGAACCAAAGAATCAGGCTGCATGAAAATCAGTTTGAAAGATCTGGGTAGATTTAGTTTGGAGAAAAGAAGACATACATAGTGAGGTGGGATTAGAGTGAGACAAGAAGGTTTGTGACATGATAGAAATCTTCAAGAATCTGGAGGGTTTCCAGATGGCAGAGCAATTCAATTCAATCTACAAGGTTTCAGCAGTCAAAACCAGGAGTAATTAATGGAAGTTTTAGAGAAGTAGTTTTAACCCCATGAACAGAAAAGCTTGCCAGCAGCTAGATACAAGAACGACCCCAAAATGAACTGTACTTCCCCATGAGATAGTAGCTTCCTGCTCACTTGAAGTCTTTAAATGGAGGTTAGTGGATGTGGTATGGGGCCTCTTGATCAATAGATGACCCCTGAGGTCCTGTCCAGCTGTAAAGTTTAATTCTATGGTTCTTGCTGCATTTTTTAACTTCACTCACAGTTTTGGTTCAGACAGATTCTCTGCCAAATACTTTCTCAGTGTAGTCCCATCTACTTATGCTCTGGCCATTGTGGAAATACAGAAAGTGGTGTGGAAATTCCCCATCATGCTTTTCTTTTGCCCTTGGAAGCCTCTCTCTTACTCTCTCTCTCTCTCTCTCTCTCTCTCTCTCTCTCTCTCTCTCTCTCTCTCTCTCACCCTCTCTCTCTCTCTCTCTCTCTCACCCTCTCCCTTATCCTGGCTTTTTCCTACCCCATATGCCAATATGCCATTTGTAAAGGGTTTTACTCTCATCTATCTGTTAAGTAATTTATCTCAGTTAAGTTCCTGAGTGAGGCAGCTAGCCAGAGTAATGGATGGAACATTGTGCTTGGAGTCAGAAAATCCTGAATTCAAATTCTGCTGTGCACATTTACTAGCTGTATGACCCCAGACAAGTCACTCAAACTTCTCTATACTTTTTTCCTCACATGTAAAATGGGGATAATAATAGTACCTAACTCCTAGGCTTGTTGTGAAGATCAAACGTGATTTTATACACACACATGCACACACACATACACACACACACACATATAAAATATATAATGTATGATAATATGTGATATATACATACTTACAAACATACTATATATATATATATATATATATATATATATATAATTTTGAAAGCCTTAAAGTAGCTTTATAAGTATGAGCTATCATGATAATTACTAAGATATTAATTGATAATAGTTTAAGGTAAGGCATCTCCAAGGGGTATTTATTTTCCTTTTTTTAGGAGACCCTTTAGGAGCAAAATGTTTCAAGATGCAAAATAATAGGGGGAAGTAGGTAGTGTAGTGGATACAGCTCTGGTCTTGGAGTCAGGAGGATCTGAGTTCAAATCCATCCTCAGACACGCTAGCTGTGTAACTCTGGGCAAGTCACTTAACCCTATTGTCTTATAAAAAAAATTTTAAAGGATGCAAAAAATGAGATTAAAATTGTAGTATGACAGGAAATGGAGAGATTATGTGAACGTATGATTTTGAACTGGGAAGAACTTTGGTAATTTGAGATTCCTTCTCAGAGTATCTTCCAATGACACTATATAAGTAATGTCATCTTTTCATAAGACTACATCTGGGCAGGCTACTTTGGTTTTTCTAGTGATCAATTAGTCAGTCAGCCAGGGAACCTTTACTTACTCCTCTGGGCAACTTTAAATATACCGCATCATCTTGTTGTTCTTGCGTTGTTCAGTCATGTCCAACTCTTTGTGATCCCATTTGGAGTTTTCTTGACAAAGATACTGGAGAGGTTTGCCATTTTCTTCTCCAGCTCATTTTATAGATGAGGCAAACAGGGTTAAGTGACTTGCCCAGGGTCATGCAGCTAATAAGTGTCTGAGACTGGATTTGAACTCAGGAAGATGAGTTTTCCTGACTCCCTAATCACTGCATCACCTAGCCCTCTCAATACCTCTTCTATTTATCCAATTGTATTTTCCATTATTCTCAGTATATACTATCTACATTGAGTTTAATGTGCCATGAGCACACCATATTCATTCCTTCCTCAAAGCCTTTGCTGTTGTAATTCTATGCAGTCACTGGAGCAGAGGTGTCAGATGCCTGGCCTGAGGGCATGTAACACTCCCAAGTGGGAGTGTTTCACAATTGGGAATTATTTAATGAAGTAAATAAAAATAAAATAAAGCATCGTTAATGTCAATAAAAGGCCAGGGTTGAAGTTAGAAAGATGAGTTCAAAGGGAATCCCACCTCAAATACTTACCAGCCATGGCAAATGGCTTACCCTGGGCAAATGACTTAAACCTCTTAGGCCTCAGTTTTCTCATCTGTAAAATGACAGCATTGAACTCAATGACTTCTAGACCAGCTCTTAATCTGTGGTCCCGTGATCACTGACCACTTGAGCCCTTCTTGGTAACTCTCTTCTTGGAATTTCCTCAAACTTTACCAGCTTCTTTATTTGACTTTATAGCTTGCTCTGCATGTTACTCATTATTGCCTTCTCTCTCTAATGATGTTTTAACAAGGGAAGGGATACCACATTATACTTCTACATTCCATATAGCTTTATATACTGACCCTTGAACCTTACCCTGTAGTAACTTATTGCTGAGGACAGTGTAAGAGACTGAATAAGTACTTGCTGATTAAATCACTGTTTGATTGAGAGCCCAGGATAAAGTGCATCTAGAAGGTGGAAAGATGTAGAAAGAGGTCTTAGGAATTTGACAAAAATGAAGTATTCTGGAAACAAGAGAGAGGAGAACTTAAAACCTTCCCAGAAATATTTTTTTTTCCCTCAGAAACTTCATGTTTTTATGCCATTTTATAGATAAATGTATGCCACTCCACTAGGCACTGTATCCGGTGCTGATTTCAGCAAAGGAGACATCGGTGTCCAAGGCTTTGGAGACCTGTATTGGCCCTAGGCCTATTTAAGAAGCATGCAGTTAGGAATATGATTGGAGAAACTAGCCCCTGGATGTGTAATAAAAATGAAAATTTATATGGGAAAGGATGAGTTGAGATAGTATTGGTGTGTGAATGAATAAATGAATGTAAAAGCAAATATTGAATGCTTCCTATGTGTATAGAACTGTGCTAGTGCTACAGATACAAACAGAAAAGTGACATAGTCCCTTCTCTCAAGGTGCTCACACTCTAATTGAGTCAAGACAAATTGTAGATGAGAATATAGCTGCAAGGTTGACGGAAAGGCCCAGAGGGCCTTAGGGTATATTGACAAGTCAGATAGTACTTCCTGAGGGACTTGAAGGACAGGCACCTGGTAAGGCCTAAGCAGAGGTGGAGAACCTGCGGCCTTGAGGCTTTTAGATCCTTAAGTGTGGCCTTTTGGAGTCAGTAAAAAGCCACACTTAAAGATCTAGAAGGCCACGTGTGGCCTCAAGGCCGCAGGCTCCCCACCCCTAGTCACAGTGTTAGGTTAGATGATTAGATCTAGAAGCCCTCCAGCTTTTTGGAGGATTATAGTTAGTTGCTCTCTTCTCGTTCAAGAAATATGAACATAAACATGGAAAGGCCCCACCTATCATCACTGGGAAAGGGAGAGTGAGCCTGAGGACCCAAGTACAGTAGAGAAAAGAGTGTTGGAATAATCAAAGTAGAATATGCATGAGACAATAAGTGGGTGCTCAGCCTGGTTTGGGAACTTCCAGGTCCAAGGCTTAGCACACATTAACTCAGGGATTTAATCTATCCATCTATCAGTCAATTAGCAAGTGTGTACATGCTTACTATGTGTCTCAACATGAATGTGAGTTCATTTGGTAGGTGTCTGTTCCCTACGTACACACAGATACACACAGATGCAGGCACACACACACAGAGTAATACCACTATTGGGGAGCCTGATCAGATTCTGCATTACATAGGCTCTTACTCTCTGCCAATTTTCTGAACTTTGCACAGTCTCTGTTAGAAGGTACAAATTTCCTAGGCTATGGAATTTGCAGGGCTATAAATATTAGTAGTGTGACTGTCTTTGTCAGGTCCCTACCACAGAGAGGAAATGAAACTAGAGGGAGAGACTTATTGTCCGGTTGGGGAAGCCTGATAGTCATTATTTTGAGTAAATTAAAAAAAAATTCCTATACGTCCCTTGCTCTTCCTCAAAAGACATGGAAAGGATGAAGACTGATACTTATAAATCACCACTGATTTTAGGAAAGCACTATAAGGTTGGGAGGAAACTTCCTCTATGCCTCCCCAAACCAACGCAGGTAGTCAAAGACAAGTCTTTAGCTATCACAGAGCTGACATTAGAGTAATCCGGCTTCTGTATCTACAAAATTACAAGATCCCAGAATCTCAGAAGTGAAAGAAACCTCAGGGGACACCTAGTGTCACCCACATCTAAAAAACATTCTCTTTTATATCATATCCAACAACTGGCCGTCCAAGCTCTGAATGAAGCCCTTCAGGGAGAGGGAGATCACTACCTCCTGAAGCATCTTCCTATTTTAGATGATTCTGTGCATTAGGAAGTTTCTCCTTACAGACAGTTGAAATCTACCTGCATTTTTTTTCTGGGATAAGTTTGAGGTCATTAAAGGAGCATTGCACCTTCCAAAAACTGATATAGCACACACCTTCAGGGACAAACTCATTATCCATTTGTCCTGTCTGTCAAAGATCTGCCTATCTATCTATCTATCTATCTATCTATCTATCTATCTATCTGTCTGTCTGTCTATCTATGTATCTATGTATCTATGTATGTATGCATCTATCTATCAGCAGTAGAGGTGGTGAGTGGATAGAATGCTTGTACTGGAGATAGGAAGACCTGAATTCAAATCCAGACTCAGACACTTACTAGCTGCATGATCCTGGGCAAGTCACTAAACCCCTGTTTGCCTAAAAAAGGCCCTCCTGGATCATTGCTTTTTTATGGCAGCAGGGCTTGCATAGATCATTGAAACTATGAGCTATGCCGTGCAGGATTACCCAAGACAGATAGGTCATAGCAGACAGTTCTGCAATAAAAAGGTGATCCACTAGAGAAGGAAATAACAAACCATTGTAGTATCTTTGACAAGAAAACCTCATAAAAAAAAAAAAGGTCCATCGGGTCATGAAGAGTCAGACACTACTGAGCTCTATCTATCTATAGATATACTATACAAAATAGACTTTTAAGAACAGACAAGATGCAGGTAGATTTCAACTGTCTGTATATATTTTAGGCAATTGGGGTTAAGTGACTTACCCAGGGTCACACAGCTAATAAGTTTCAAGTGATTGGTCTGAGGCTAGATTTGAACTCAAGTTGTCCTGACTTCTGGTGCTCTATCCACTATCCCACCTGCCCCTTTGATTTCTTCTTCTGAAAACTTCCTGTTCATATCTTTTGACTGTTTATGGATTGGGGAATGGCTCTTATTTTTATAAATTTGACTCCATTCTATACTCTATACTTTGTGTATACACACACACATATATACATATATATATACATATATACATATATATATATATATATATATATATATATACACAAACACACAAGAAAGGCAAATTAAAACAACTCTGAAGTCTTACCTCACTCCTATCAGAAATAATAAATGCTGGAGGAGATGAGGGAAAAATAGGTACACTAATGAACTGCTGGTGGAGTAGTGAACTGGTCCAACCATTCTGGAAAACAATTTGGAACCAGGCTCAATGGGCTATAAAACCATGCATACCCTTTGATCCAGCAATGCCAGTACTAGGCCTGTATCCCAAAGAGATCAAAGAAAAGGGAAAAGATCCTATATGTACAGAAATATTTGCAGCATCTCTTTTTATGGTGGCAAAGACTTGGAAATTGAGGGGATACCTATCAATTGGGGAATGGCTGAACAAGTTGTATCATATTATTGTAATGGACTACTATTGTGTTATAAGAAATGACAAGGGGGAAACATGGTAAGGCCTATATGAACTAATGCAAAGTGAAGTGAGAAGAACTGGGAGATCACTGTTCAAGATAATAGCATTGTTCTGATGATATTCAATTGTGAAGGACTTGGCTATTCTGATCAATACAATGATCCAAGAGGGTTCCAAAGGAGTCATGATTAAAAAAAAAAATGCTATCCACCTTCAGAGAGACAACTGATGAAGTCTGCGTGCAAATTGAAGTGTAATTTTCTCACTTTATTTTTCTAGCTTTTTTAAAAAAATATGGCTAACATGGCAATATGCTTTGCATGATTTCACATGTATAATTGATAACATTGCTTGCCTTCTTAGTGGGTTGTGGATGGGGTGGGAATGAAGGAAAGAATTTGAAACTCAAAATTTAAAAAGAAAAGAATGTTAAATAATAAATTTTAACAATCGAATCAGCCATTCTAAAGCCTGTCAACATCTTTTTAGGTGTTGCCTGTAATCCAAAATATAAACTATCCTTCCTAGATGCTGCCATCTACAAATTTGATCAGCATGCCATCTATAACTTCATCTATGTCAGTGATAAAATTATTAAACAAGATAGGATGAAAGGCAGATGCATTGGGCACCCTTGGAAACTTAAATACAAACTATCTGGTCCTCTAATGACTACTGTGAGTCAACCTGTTCTAAATCATCCATGCTCTCATCTAGTTCATATCTCCATCTTTTCCAAAAGGCATGAGATATTGAAGCAAATACTTTGCTACAATCTGGGTAAAATCTGCTGAATATAGGATTCTTTTGTTCTACCGGTCTATATTAACCTTGTCACAAAAGCAAATGAAGTTAATGTGGAATAACATTTTTTTTGATGAAATTATGATGGTCTGTGATTGTAGCTTCCTGTTCTAAATTCTTACAAACTAACCTTTTAATAATAGCAGTCGAGGCAGATAGGTGGCAAAGTGAATAGAGCACCGGCCCTGGAGTCAGGAGGATGTAAGTTCAAATCCGGCCTCAAACACATAACAGTTGCTAGCTGTGTGACTCTGGGCAAGTCACTTAACTCCATTGCCTAACCAAAAACCAAAACAAAACAACAAAATGAAACAAAAATAATAGTAGTCAAGGCCCTGGTTATAAGTTTGAAGACTCCAATCTCTAACTTTTTGGGAAATAAGACATTACTCCTTTTTTTAATCCTATGGTATATCTCCCACTTTCTATCATCTTTCAAATATCATTGAGAGTGACTCAACAATTATAACCTCTAGAACTTTCAGAACTCTAGGATACAGTTTATAAGGAGCTGGTAATATGAAATCATTTAAGGCAATTAATGTGCTTTCCTACTCTGAAATCTGTATTTGTTTTATCCTCTCCAGTCCAAAGACAATTTTCCTTGACAGAGAAAGCAGAATTGGAGAGAAATTGGAGAGAAAACAGAATTACTCGTTGGCTGTGATTATCCTATCCAGTCCAAAGAAAGATCTAAAATCTCTAATAACTGATCGTCCTTTCACTCCTAATATAGTCTGTCAAAGGGAACTTTTTCTTTTTTTACTTTCCACATTTATTTTCTAGTAGCATCTCATTCTTATTTATAGTTTCCTTGAAATATTTTTCCTTTTATTATTTTCCATCTCAGAAGGGTTGACATTTATTCTGATTACGAAACTGGAGATTCACGTTGGCAGATATTGGACGTTGGATGGAGCGCCAGCCCTGGAGTCAGGAAGACCTGAGTTCAAATCTGACCTCACACACTTACTAGACATGTGACCTTGGGAAAGTCACTTAACTTTTGGCCTCAGTTTCCTCATCTGTCAAACGAGCTGGAGAAGGATATGGCAAACCACTCCAGTATCTTTGCCAAGAAAACTCCAAATGAGGTTACAGAGGGTCCGATATGACAGAAACGACTGAACAACAACAACGACAACACGGTTTAATGGGGGAAACAATATGTAAATATGCAACCCAGGAAGATGTGATTTAAATCCCACCTCTGACTTTTAATACCTGTGTGAACATGGGCAAGTAATTTAATACTTCTAAGCCTCAGTTTCTTCATTTGCAAAATAGGGCTAATGATACCTCTCTCACAGGATTATTGGTAGGTTCAAATGGCATAATCTATGTCAAGCAACTTTAAAGGTCTATGAAAAAGACATCTGTAATTGCAGAGAACTTCTTGACTTGCATTTTCAAATATGTCACCATAACAGACAATCTGTTCTATCTACTAGTCAACCAAGACTGAGGAGGAAAAACAAAAAGTAATTTTAAAGCTAACATCCAAAGATCTTTAGGTAATGGTGGAAGTGAGATGAGAGGCATGGAGTAACCTGAACACTGGATTCTGCATCAGAAGTACTGGCTTTGAATCCCAGGAAGGCTTCCTACTATTTCTGTGACCTTGAAAAAGACTCTCAGTCTGCTTCCTCATCTTTAAATTTAGGGGGTTGTGCTAAATGGTCTTTAAATCCTGTGATCACTGTTTGAAAACATCTCTGTAGGAAGGTCAAGTGTGTCTGTTGAGAGAGATATTTCTCTGGGAAAAGACAATTGAGGAACTTTCCAGACCCAGAAAAGTGCAAAGTAGGAGGTAGTATTGGGTTTGCCTCTGTTGAATCAGATGATTACTTTGTTTTTGGTGGAACCAATTTCATTGTTTAATGACCACCAAAGCACTGGTTCCTTCATTTTTTTTATGTTAAAATGTTATATAAACGTGTATTCTATTTAAGGTTTGTTTGCCTATGATAGGCCAACTTGCAGCACACTCCTCTCTATTCTGCTATCTGTCTCATGTAAGTAAAATACCATGTTTTGTTTTGGTTTTTTTTCCTTTTTATGAGAAAGGAAGGAATAGTGGTCTGTTTCTGTTGCTTATGTCAGTGTGCCAGTTTTTTTCAGAGTGCTATTGATTCAATTTCCACCCCTGCCAAAGTCTTCCCATCATCTCTCATTTTGACTGTCATCCTTCATTTGCAATAGCCAATCCAAATTTCAGCTCTCTAAGCTCTCCCATAAAGATAGACTAGTAGTAAATTGCCCAAGACAACGCTGGTTTAGAGTACAAACTCATTTGTAAAACACTATGGAGCAGAATGGTAAAAGATTAACAGTAATATTTTCTTATAAAACTGAAAACAAATGATGGGTGGTGGTTTGACACAAAACAATTCTATAAAAAGATTGGCATGGGACACAGATGAGTCATATCACTCCAAGAGAATTCATGCAGGAAACTGGAAGGACAACAAGTAAAAACTAAATGGAACAGATTTGTCAGTGTTTCGATAATGTTTTCTTTTCATCAAAGGTGGCAGTGAAAATATTTCATTTGGGATCTAATGCTTTAGTCCCAAATGTGATAGATGAGGAACTAGAAATGGGACAAAACTGGAAAGAGCAGCTGTACATAACTGAGTATATATGATCTTAAGGCAACGTAGTTTTGAAATGATTGAGGAAATATTTCAAAATGATATTTTAAGGAAGAGAAGATATAAAAAAAGTGGAAAAACATCATCAATGATAACTACTTCCTCCTCCCTCCCCATGTTCCCCACAAGTGATTAAGAGGACCTCAGTAACCACACACTTAGATACCTATTTCTTCATTTTTAGAAAATCTTTATGAGAATGATCTCTATATATATTTAGGAAATGCTTGATGAGTATATGACAAGGGAATAGACCAGATATCACAAATGATTCTTCTGCAGAAACAAACTGCAGAGAATGGAAGATCTTACTTTTTTTTTAAATTTCTTATTCATTACAGAAAAAAACAAAAACAAAAAACATATAGTTCAGTATAGAAAACTCAGCCTCAGAAGTCTAAGAAGTATTCTTCCATAAATACATAAATATTCAGGATCACACAAAATCGTTTGATAAATGAAAACACAGAGATAACTTTTCAAGACCCTCTTCTTAGAAACATCAGTAAAGGTATGACACATGCTTGCGAGAGATACTCACCATTATCGTGGAAAATATCCTATTCAAAGTCCAAATGGAAGAGGGATAAGCTATAGTCATGAGGGGCTCTGGATGCTACTATTTCAAGATGATAATTATGTATATTGCATTAAGCCCCAAGACACTGGAGGACTTCCTTAATGAGCTACATGATTATATGAAAGAGATTGCCCTAACAATTTATAAAGGAAAAAAACCAAAATGAATAAAAAATGCATTTTTCCCAACTGTGTCATATAGTTGGAAAGCTAGCCCATTGAGTTACCTGTACTAGTCCATATATCTGGGACAAGTACTACAGATAGACAGTGAATTGGGCCCAGAATCTAATAAATAGGAAGAGAGTATGTTCAGTGCTGATGGAGGCAATGCCCACATTGACGACATCATACATCCACCGAAGTATTAAAGAAATAGGAAACTGAATAAAATTAGCATTATTCTCTCCTTACCTTAAGCAGACATTGACTTGTATAAGTAGCTACTTCTGTTTGCTTTAAATACATAGCTTGTAAAGACAGAACTTGAATAATGTTTGGGTAGAAGCTATTCAAGTATTCATTAGGGTCCTATTTATGATTATATTGTGAGGATAATAATTTATTAACTTAAGGAAGATCTTGTCTCTTCAAAAGCTCTTCATGTGAAAATATTGATTGATGCTGGGCCTTTGATAAGAAAATTAAGGATTTACTAAAAGAATTCTCTCTCTGTTACTGTCTCTTTCTCTCTCCATTCTGTCTGTCTCTGTATCTGTCTGTCTGTTTCTCTTTCCAAATGCCCCATTAGACTTTTAAAATTCAAGTAAATTATCTCCCATTGGAAGAAAGGAATGAATTAATAAACTTAGTAAACACATGAATATTCTTGTAACAGAATTTTAACATGAACTTTATGAATAAATTTTAAAATGATAACATAACAAATTGTAGATAACATATAACATGTATCTTATATAAAAAGGATAATTTATTATGTACCAGCAGTACAGAATCATACAACATACAATCATACAACCTCCTTATTTTCCAAGTGAGGAAAACAGAAGCTCAGAAAGAGGACTCCAAGCTAAATCCAATGAGTTCTCCACTATGTTATGGTGCCAAGCAATTCTGAAACTTCACAGCCACTGTAAAATCAATTTATTCATTCATTAACTTCCATTAATTAATTAATTCATAGATTTAAGGAGCAGTGACTATTTTTTAAAAAATTATATTGCTTTGTTTCTGTTTCTTGAGACATAGTTGTTTTAAGAGGAGAAAATAATGTATTGTGAAAGGCCACCATATTTGCATTTTCCCGGTGTGTGTGTGTGTGTGTGTGTGTGTGTGTGTGTGTGTGTGTGTGTGTGTGCATATGTGTTCTGGGCTATACTGTCAGTCTTTACAAACAGAATCTCAGAACGGAAAGAGGTCTCAGAACTGATCTAGTTTAACTGCTTTAGTTTATAGATTAGGTGACTGAGGACCAAAATGATGAAGTAATCCCTCATTTCAGCTAGTTAATGGCAGATCCAGGGTCAGAATTCTGGTTTCCTAATACCTAGTCCTTAATCCTTGCCATTTCACCTTGCATCTCTATAAATTCTATCACATTAGAAGGCAGAATAATTTTACTTGGTGACTGAAATCAACACATTAGAAGGATGAGGCACTGAAAGATCAAAATACTCTTCCTTCCTCCAAATTAAGGTGAGTGTGCCTATGTAAAAGTTAAAAAGTAGGATAGTGGGCATGGTGTCTTCAGTTTAATGCTTATCTCTGGATGCATCTAGCTACCAGAGCTTTGATGGAGGTTAATACAACTGTGTTTGCAAGGTGCGATGCTACTCTGAGAAGAGAATTGGCTATGGGCCTTGTTCCTCTCTCCTCTTCTCCTTATCCATCTGTTCCCATCTCTATTAATACAAGTGACTTTCACCAGCACTTCAGCCTGTTACAGGCTGCATGCCTTGCTTCACCTTCATGACACTTTCTCTCATTTCAAATCTCATTTGAAAACATGTATTTTCTCCCTGGCCTGGAATATACCTCTTAATTTCCTCTCTCCCTCTGCTCTTGTCCATTATTTAACTCTAAAAATCTACTATTTATGGGAACTCCACAAAATGTTTTTTGATAAAGTTTTTTTTTGGGGGGCAAGACTTTATTTAAAATAAAACTTCAATGGATAAGATGAGTAAATAGTGCTGTTGTGTGAAAGGAGAATGCAATTTATGGTAACCTTTCTGGGTATATTCTGGAATCCCTAGATGTCAACCCACATCTGTCCTTAGTTATCTGTCCCTGTGACACATATCTCTTATTCCATCAGAATTCCGTTTGTGCCTCATTCAATCCATTTCTTATTGCTTTATTTGGTTCATTCTTATACTCTGAGGATCCCTCTCGGAGAGAATTTTTATTTTTCCACCATTTATAACTTTGTTATGTTCTACATACACCCAGTTTTGGACAGTTAATTTTCCCCAGAAGGAGTTTAAAAATCCCCTCAATCTATTCTGCAGAGAATCTGGCACCAAATGATAACGGTTAATATTATTACAGGGCAACATGGCTCTTCTTGAGCTATGAGAGTGTCTGATTTTACTCCTATCTCAAAAATGTTGCCTCTTCAAGGCTGAAGGATGAATTGTTATTGTTGATTTACAAGGTACTTATTTTCCCTCTGATTAAAAATGAGGTTGTATAACAGCCAGATGTCAGTTGTTGAATGTACATTGGTAGCGGCCAATGTAACCTGGAGAATTACTTCCAAAGGAGCAAACAGGTCTTAGCTAATGAGCTAACGACCACACCTTGGGCATCAACCACTGAGTAATAGCACCAGAGCAAATCCAACAGGGTGACTCAGGCTTTTTGTATTCACTGGAATGATTATCTCATGAGAAATAACGATGACACGAAATATCTTGAAATACAGGTATTCTTTGAAATGTTACTATACACACGTGCATATATGTATACATGTGTGAAGTCCACAACGTGTTTTACATATGTTATATAATATATATACATACATATACATATGCATGTATGTACTCCAACTAGACATTAGTTCTTTCATCTGTGAAATGAGGATATCTGACTAGATAGTGTCTGATGTTCCTTTCGGCTCAAGACTTCTGATCCCAAAAGGTATAGTAGGTGTCTTCTTCATTAAATAAATATATACATAAATGTATATGTGTGTGTGTGTGTATATGTATATATACATATACATATACACATACTTGAGTAATTTCATTGTATTTCAAGGCATATGCATGTATACCTACATTTATGATTCCCTTGACATATATGGATATGTACATATATACCAATGATTTTGTTGGCATAAGGATCTCTGAGGTAAGGAAAATCCTAATGCAGGTTGGCACTTTCTCTTCAACATAAAGACTTACAGAGCTGCTTAGGGTGTGACTTGCCCAAGGTCACACAACTAGTATGTGTCCAAAGCAGAACATCAACCCAAGTGTCTTTGGCTTCAAGGTCAGCCCTCTATCTACTACATGATATGTGTACAAATATAAGCTATATCTATGTTGATGTCCATGTATATCCATACCTACATCTATGTAGAGTATATATGTATACATATACAAAAATGGGAGTCAGAGGGTAGAGTATTATTCTCTATTATCAGAAGTTCTTTATACATATAATAACACCTAGAAACACATATATACTAACAAATGCATGGATATGTACATATGGATAAATGGTGCACGTGTGTATATACATGTACACACATATGTATGCCTGTAGTTTTATTATGCAGACATGTGAATATGAATAACCTGAAGAAACATGCTCCAGGCATCAGAATATGCCTGTATCCTGACTGGTGCTATCTTTCTGGTATACCAAAACAGTTGGTTTTGTTCATTATATCACTATTACTCTAGGAGCTCTTCCTCATTCCCTATAATTTTATGTCACCCAGACTATCAGAAGGAAGATTTATACAGCCTACTGGATAGACAGCAGGGCCTCACAACCAGGCAGAGGAACACCAGCTGATTCCATCTTCCAGGGGGTTAGTGCTAATCAGATATAAACACATTCTATTGTCTGGAGTAGTAATTTTTTTTCCTTTAAGATATATGCATATTTGTTCACATAAATATATATAAAACAAACTAGAAAGTTTTATATATATATATATATACATATATATACATACATACATATATGTTTATGTCCATATATAGACACATACATGCATACAAACACATACTTGCCATTAAGAAAGGCAGCGTGGCGTAGTTAGAGAACTGTCCTCAGCCAATAACATCTGTGTATGAGTATCCACCCACCTCTACACATTCTTGTTGTGTTACCCTGACCAGCGACCTTATTCTCTTAGCATATATCATAGCTAGACCCATCTCCAAGCAACTCTCAAAAACTCTCAACTTTTGGAAGAGGTGCCTAGGAAAAGTTAAGGAAGAATCCTTGGAGGAACTAACACAAAATAATTTGAAGACAAGGCCTTTTGAGGAGCTTACAATACTACTAGTGGGACAAAATGTATGTATCAAACAATTTGGGGACAATTAAATGAAAAAGGTGTGTTGATATGGTATCTTTGTAAATGCTGAAAGAATGGCAAATACAGAGAAGTGTTTTGAATGGAGTTAGGTGACCTAGGAGGCAGCTAGCTGGCTCAGTGAACGGAGCACTGGGCCCAGGGGTGAGGAAATACCTGGGTTCAAATTGGGTCTAAGACACTAGCTGTGTGACCCTTGGCAAATTCCATTTAACCCACTGGAAAAAGAAATGGCAAACCACTCCAATACCTCTGCCAAGAAAACCCCATGACACCATAATGAGGTAGCACCGGAAGTCTTGGGTGGTGGAAGAAAAATTATGGTTTCTCCAAAGATAGGGAGATACATATAAAGATAAGAAACTCTCAGGTGTGGAAACTCCCTCTACCATTGCACGTTGGCTCCATTTCTGCAGTTTACAGTTGTAGAGAGTTGCCTAGTGCCCTGAGAGGTTAAGTGATTTGCCCAGGATCACACAGTGAGTGTGTCAGAGGTAGGATGTGAACCCAGGCTGGCCTGCTTCTGAGGTAGTCTTTCTATTTGCTATGACATAGATACTCCAGAATGATAAAGAAGAGTTTACTTTTAGGTAGCATTTTATAAAACTTAGGGCTCATAGGAATCAATCAACTGACAAACATTTATTAAGTGCCTATTGGGTGCCAGGTTTTATGCTAAGGGCTAGGGACACAAAGGCAAAAATTGCAATCTCTGCCCTCCAAGAGCTTATATTCAATTAGAGGAGGCAACATGTACAAATATGAGGATAAATAAATATGCACCAAATAAAGGCAAGTTAATTTTGAGGGAAAATTTGAGCAGATGTTGGGAGGTGGAGTTTCATGTGGCAAAGGTCTCATGCAGAGTATAATATTTGAGCTAAGCTTTAATGGGAAACAGGGATTCTAAAAATTGAAAATGAGGTGGGAGTGTTTGCCAGGTTTTAAGGACTGCCCAGGAAAACACATGAAGATAGGAGAAGGTTAAATTTTTTTTTTAATATTTGATGAATATCAGTATAACATTTGTGCTGTTCCTCTGTTACCTCTCTCTTGTTACACAACTGGCTGTATCTTATTTACAAAATTGAGCCATGCTTTCAAAGATACAAAGTTGTGCCCTGATGCAAAAAGCTTGGCTTTCTAGTACCAGTTGTATGCCTGGTACAATTTGTCTCCTGGTAATGTTGTGTAGGTAGAGACCATGGAACATCGTAATCTTAGGAGAATCAAGATGAAAGGTTATTCAAAGGGCAGTGGAAAGATACAGTGCGGATATAAGCAGACTCCAACATATTGACAATGATGACCTCGATGTAAGAAGTAAAATAAAAGACAAAAGCTGTGCCATGTACGACCTTGTATTATTATCTACATTTTTACCTGTAAAATTTCCTTCCAAGTCAAATTATAATCTCTGAGAGGGCATGGACTAAGTCTCATACTTCTTAGTAGTTACCACAATGCCTAACATAATGTTTTGTCTGTAGCAGATAACTCAATACCTGTTTGTGATTGCCAGATTAGTTGAGTTTCTCAGCTAGGAATCATTATGAACTGACATTTCCAGCCTTTTAATTATAATTGAGGTTTACAATTATGACCCACAAATCTTGTAAGATCCTAAAATGCCATATGAATCGTCAAAAAACCCTTTTAATAATATCTGGTGTTGTATTTGTTATAATTGCAATGTGTTATATTTTAGTTATTCTGTAACTAATAATTAATGCATACATTTATTATTTGGTATTGTTTACTCTAAAATGTTCATTAATTGAACATCTATTTTTCTTTCTGTCCTTACTGGATTGTATATAAACATATATACACACTTACATACATGCACATGTGTATGTAGATGTGTATAAATATAGACATATTTGTGTGTGTAATACTTGAAAGTGTGGAACAGAGGATAGAATGCCAGCCAGTAACTGGAATCAAGTGCTACCTCTGACACATACTGATTGCCCGACCCTGGCCAACGCACATAAACTCTTAGTGCTCCAGAAAATTCTCTAAGATTCTAAGTTATAGAATAATTGATGATCTTCATCACTAGGGGATCAGTAGAAGTCCTGTCTCTCAAATACTCAAATGACTCTGTGGTCTCAACTCCCAACAGACCAGATTACAGCCAATGTCGGTGACATTTGTTCATGTCATCGGAGATGCTTCTTCCAGGGGCACTATCCAATGTTCTGGAGTCATTCCTAGCTTCCTCTTGACTGCTGGAAGGCACCAGTGGAGCATGCTAGAAGTACATCTGTCATCTCTGGCCTTCACTACATTACCAGTCCATGTTCTCTTCCTATCATACATTTCTTTGACATCATCTTTTCCTCTTTTTTTCCTTCAAAGTTCCTTATCGGTTCTGTGTTGCAGCCTGCTCAGGTGTGCTGTGTACCTATCCATTGCCTTCTATTTGGTATTCATTTTTAATTCTTTGGAGACTGTTATCTTCTATCTTATTGTCATAAAGTAGCACTAATAAAAATGGTGGTATTAAAAAGACGAACCTTTCTATAGAAAGCTTGGGGTCATTAAAGGAGCTTTGCAGTTTCTTCGAGGCAATCCAGAAATTTCCCCTTCCCTTCCAGGCCCTAACTTGTTGCCATCTGCACTGTCTGCCTAAGATATACATACTGGTCAAGTTCTTTCACCAGTGAAATCGAAGTTGTAAATCTATTATCTGTCTTTTGTTGTTCAGTCATTGTTGTATGTGACTCTTTTTGATTCGGTGGATCATAGCACACCGATCCTGTCCACGGGTTTTTCTTGGCAAAAATACTGAAGTGGTTTGCCATTTCCCTCTCTGGCAGATTAAAGCAAATGAGGTTAAATGACTTGCCCTGAGTCACACAGCTAGTGAGTATCTGAACCCAAATTTGAATTTATGTCTTCCTGACTCCAGGCCCAATACTACTATTATCCACCTACTACCTCTCTCTCTCTCTCTCTCTCTCTCTTCTCTCTCTCTCTCTTCTCTCTCTCTCTCTCTCTCTCTCTCTCCAAATTCCAGACATAATTTCATCATCGGTTAATCAGATGGGTAGATAGATATGGACACAATTCATATATAAGTATACATCTATATCACATGCATATTTAATTTATGTGGAAGTTATTCACATATGTACAACTGAAATAAAGTTTTATGTAGAGAGAATTTCTTCATACATAGATATGCATATCTATATATGTTTCTTTATATGCATGGGCCAATATGATATTATGAGCATCTTCCTTGAAATTTGACTTAAGCTCTGCCAGAAGAGGACCTTGTAGTACTTCCTCCCATCTACATTCTCTGCCCTCTCTCCCAGAATTCTTGTTAATGTATGTTAGTTGGCACAGGACACAGAGCACATAAAGGGGAATTGCTTCAACATGTCCCTTACTTTCCCAATACCATGTTGTTCATACTTTTCGCCTGTACCTACAATGTCTTCTCTTCCCATATTTGTCAATTAATGGATGCTTCAAGGCCCAACTTAAATGTTGTCTCCTGCACTTAGCTTTGTCTCAACCAAAACTGATTCTTTCTTCCTTCAAATCTCTCTTGGGAACTTTTATATGTTATCTTATACTTTAGTTATTTGCATGGATGTCTAATATTTACTATATCCTTCAAGGCAGCACCTTGGCATTAGCAATAACACTTAAAATCTTCCACAGTCTAATGGCCAGCTATTTGTACTCCATTTTATTTTGTATGATTGCCACTTTTGCATATTCTCTTCTAGTTAAATTGGTCTTTTAGACATTCCCCATATGTGAAATTCTATCTCCTATTTTCCTGCCTTTGTCTGAGTGATTTCCCCATGTCTGGAGTGCATCCTCTCTTCACTTCTGCCCCTTAGAATCTCTAGCTTCTTTCAAAGTACAGCTCTGGTACCACCTCTTACACTAGGCCTTTCCTAATTCCTCAAAATTATTAGAACTTTCTCCTTCTTTGGGGGAAAACAACAAAAACAAAAACAAAAAAACCCAACTTTGTAAATATTTTAGATTTTATTTCTCCAGTAGAATATGAGTTTATAGAGAGCACTGGTGATTTTGTTTTTGTGTTTGTTTGCCCAGCATCAAATACAGTGACTACCACAGAGCAGAATTTAACAAATATTTGTTGAACATATATATGAATATATGCATATGTTAAATCAATTTATCTATACACGTGTGTATGCATATATGGATATATACATGCATGCATGCTTATATACATGTGTGCATACATACACATATCTCTCTATCTCTATCCACACACATATATGCGATAGAGATCAGGTCTTGAAATCAGGAATACTTGAGTTCAAATCCCACTTCTGACACATTATCTACGCGACTAAAGGCAGGTCATTTAAAAAAAAAAGATTCCAAATGTTGAACATAAAGTGCTGATAGATACAGATTAACCACAGATAGAAGAGTTAATCTGTAGTATTCAGCTTATATTTGGAGACTTTTGGAACTTCAGTGGATCCGTTGTTAAGTCAACTTAGAAATTGTTTATCCCAACCCCTTCCATTATAGAAGAAACAGAATGTAATATACATTTTTTTACTTGCTTAAGGTCAGGTAGCTAGTTATTGATAGATTCTGGACTAGAACTCAGGTCTTCTGACTCCCAGTGTGATATTCTTTCTATTATACCAAACTACAAAAAGAAAAAAAGAAAGAAAGAAGGAAGGAAGGAAGGAAGGAAGGAAGGAAGAGAAAGAAAGAAAGAAAGAAAGAAAAAAGAAAAGAAAGAAAGAAAAAGAAAGAAAGAAAGAAAGAAAGAAAGAAGAAAGAAAGAAGACAGACAGAAAGAAAGAAAGAAAGACAGAAAGAAAGAAAGAAAGAAAGAAAGAAAGAAAGAAAGAAAGAAAGAAAGAAAGAAAGAAAGAAAGAAAGAAAGGCATAGTAGATAGAGAACTGGCCTCAGAGCAAGAAAGACCTAAATTCAAGACCTGCCTCTGACCCATATTACTTTGGTCAAGTCACTTAACTTTTTAGCACTTTAGTCAACTTTAGTCACTTCCCAAGACTATATATTTAATAGAAAGTACTAAGCTACATTCCTAGAGGTAATTTTCTTCACACAGGAATTCCTTATACCAGTGAAATAACGGACACAGCCTCTGTCTCTCTCCTTATCTTATTAAGCAACTAATTGGTACAATGTAATGTGTTGGACCTAAATTCAAATTATGCCATATACATTTACTAGGTGTATACAGTCACAACCTCTCTCAGCCTTAGTTTACTCATCTACAAAATAGGAATAATAATAGCAGCTATCTCCAGGAATACCGTGAAGATTGAATGAAGGGGAAATATATATATATATATATATATATATATATATATATATATGTATATGTATATATATATGTATATATATATATGTATATGTATATATATATGTATATATATATATACACATACATAGTATACACATAATATACACAGACATGTGTATATATACATACATACACACTTTGCACTTTGCAAACCTTAAAGTGCTTCTACAAATGCTAAATGCTACCCATTACAAACACTACTTGATATCATTCAGTTTTCGTGGCTGTAGGAAAGCTAGGCTTTTACATGCCAGATGAAAATGCATTCATTTAAAGAGGTATTTTAAAGAATCTATCTAGAGAGTATACTGTTCATAATTTGTTGAAGTTGTTATTTCTTCAAAATGCCTTATTTTTCTTTATCCTGATCAACTCACCTATTTTTTTCCCTTCCCCTCATCCTCTCAGCAAGAACGGCATGTACAATACATAGAATATTTCTAAAACATTTTCATTAAATGCCAGAAGAATGTCAGAGGCATTGTTGTGTTTCAAATTAGAAAAGCATATGATTATTTTGGAAGGGCACAGCTCAATGTTAATTTCATCCACAACAGCATGACTAACCTGAGGAAAATGGCCTTCTAGTGGTGTGACCATTTTAGAAGTATCAAAAGTATCAAAACATTGAGCCCAGAATCAAATGTCACTTCCCATAGTGTGTGTTCTTCCTCTCTCCTCTTTCTCACAACCCTTTTTGTTTTGTCTTTCCCCATTAGAATGTAAGCTCCTTGAGGGCAGGGGCTATTTTTTGTTTGTTTGTTTGGCAAGGCAATTGGGGTTAACTGATTTGCCCAGAGTCACACAGCTAGTAAGTATTACGTGTCAGAGTCCAGATTTGAACTCAGGTCCTCCTGAATCCAGGGCCAGTGCTCTCTGCACTGCACCACCTAGCTGTCCCAGGGGTTATCTTTGTACTCTATTTGCTTCCCTAACACTTAGCACAGTGCATGGCATACACCTCTCCTTATTTTTCTCCCCCCTTCTCTCTGTCTCTGCCTCTGCCTTTCTCTGTCTCTGTTTCCCTGTCTCTATGTTTTCTGTCTCTCTCTGTCTCTGTCTCTCTTTCCCTCTGTCTCTGTCTTTCTCTTTTTCTCTCTCTGTCTCTCTCTGGCAGGATTTGAATGAAAATCCTCTAACTCCAGAGCCGGGTGCTTTTCACTGCACTACAACTATAATCTGTGGAAATTGTTAAAAAACAAACAAAAAACCAACTTTCTAACTAGAAACCAATCAAAAGCTCACACAACAATCTATCTTTTGTAAGGCCTCTGCCAATGGTGGAAAACTGGAGAAGGGTAGAAGCTAGAATTTACCACTATTATTGGCAGTCAAGAAAAAATGTTTTTTTTTTCTTTCAATTTGAAGTTTCAACCCTTTTTTTCCTTATAGTCATTCAGGGTGCCATTTGAAGCCTTGAGGAACAATGTTACTTTTTAATCATAATATCAATCCAATGAATATTGGCAAATATTTCTCTTCACTAGTACTCCAATTCATTTACACAAATATTTATTAAGAATCTGCTCTGAGGTACTGTGCCAGGTCCTGGAGACAGAAAGATGAAAAATGACATAATCCTTGCCCTTAAGAAATTCATAACATATAGAGGGAAGTGGGTGGGGGCAAATTCAAGTGCCCCATCTGTCATGGGAATGTCTTGAAGGAGGAAAAATTTCACTAAGAAAGCATGATATCCTTATCATCTCCTTTGCAAACAGCTACCTGGCACAATGGATAGCTCTGCTTGGAGTCAGAAAGACTTGAGTTCAAATCCAGCCTTAGATACTTACTAGCTGTGTGATCCTGAACAAGTCACTTAACCTCTATTTGACCCATTTTCTTCATCTGTAAAATGGGGATAATAACATCATCTACCTCACAAGGTTACTGTGAAGATTAAATGAGATAATAATTGTAAAATGCTTAGCACAGTGCCTGGCACATGGTAAGGGCTTTATAAATGTTAGCTATAATAAATGATAATAACAACTATTATTATTGTTGTTGTTGTTGTTGCTATTATTATTATTATTACTATTATTCTACCTGGAGAAGAAAACTGGTGATAACTGTCTTCAAATGTTTGAACAGCTCTTATCAAGAATTTGACTTCTTCTGCTTGGCCCTCTAGGGCAAGAAACCAGAAAAATGGGAATGAATTACCTAGGGGTAAATTTAGGCTCTAAAACAGGAAAAATATTGTAAAATTAGAGCTATCCTGTCTTAGGAAGTGGAATATCCTGTCTTAGGAAGAAGTAGTTTCCCTCTCACTGAAGGTCTTCAAGAAGAGTTTAGATGACCTATCAATCAATCAGTCAATCAACATTGATTAAGCACCTGCTTTCTGCCAGGGACTGTGTTAAGCACCAAAGATACAAAAAGAGGCAAAAGATAGTCCCTGTCTTCAAAGAGCTTACAATCTACTTATCACATATTTGATAGAGGGGATTATTTTTCAACTGTGGGTTAGATTAGGTGGTCACTGAGGTCCTTTTAATTTTAGTGTTTCTGTGACATAGAGGCAGGGGGCAATCTGTTCCAAGAATAGGGTATGATATGTACAAAGGCATGGAGGCAAACAGGAAGAAGTCAGGAAAAAATTCATTCAGTTTGGTACAGAGTTCAGAGTATATGAATAGGAACAGTTTCAAACAAATCTGGATGGGTATATTGAAGTCAGATTGTAGAGAACCATGAATACTAGGCTATCATGAAGGCCCTTAACCTTTGTTGTGCTTTGGATCTTTTTGACATTTTAGTGAAACCTATGGACCACTTTTCAGAATAATGTTTTTAAATAATTAAATAATATGCTAATTTTTAGCTAAAGATTAGTAAAAATAAAGATTTTTTTTTCCTTTCCAAGTTCTTGGACCCCCTGAAATGCCTCCATGTACATGTTAGGGTGAGTCCATAGACCTCAGGTTAAGAACTTCTGGTTTATAAGTGCTGGGGAGTCATTCAAGATTTTTTAGTTTGGATGATATGTAATTAGATTCATGTATTACAAAAATAACTGGCATTAACATGAAGACTAGATTGTAGAGAGGAATTATCAAATCTGGAAAGAAATATGCAACTTTAGTTTGCCAGTTTCTGGCCTTTCCTGGCACAATGTTGAATCCAAATCTGTTATTTTCAAGATTGCCTTTTAGTCATATTCTGAAATAGGGAAAAATAAGATAATGGTAGAAAAGAGTAAATGTGTGTGTGTGTGTGTGTGTGTGTGTGTGTGTGTGTGTGTGTAAAATCGCTGCCAACTCCAAATATTTGAGTCCTGCCTCAGATCCCATCCCAAACCACCTTCTGAAATGCCATTTCTTTAACTAAGAAGATCATAAGTTATAAAAGCTTTCATTTAAACAAAGAAAATACTGTTAGGTAAACAGAGTTCTTATCTGAACATATATATTGTTGTCCACTTAACAGAATCGTAAAAAGTTTGAGCTAGAAAGAAATTAGGAGATCATCTAGGTCAACTTCAACTTTATTAATACTTACATTCCTGCCATTTTTGTCACAGGGAAATCCTTCAAGAGTAAAACATTTCTTCCTGGGAAAATTCAAATATTCTGTCCTCCCCCTGCTTTATACCCCTCTCCCAGCACAGACAAAGATTTCAAGCATCTTTCATATTCTTAGATCAGAAACAACTAGACATGACCCAGACAGTCTTCTCATGGGGTCCTTTTACAATTCTGGAGCCAGGTCTTGCAGAAGTTGGTATCAGGAACTATGTATTTGATCCAACACATCTGCCTAGGGCTTGACAGAATGAGGGTAATTGGATTACATCATTCATTCTCTTTTGGGCTGGGACCACCTCCCTGTTCATTTAAAAATTGTTGTGTATACTCCCCTTTAGCTTTTTCTGTGCAGGTATCTATCAGTGCCTTTATATTTCCCTCTTCACTGTTATTTATCACTCACAAAGAACTATTCTATTTTCAAATTGTTCAAAAAATTCTTGTTATGTAAGTCACGGATTGGCATCATTACTGGTGACTGTCGATTAGCTTGTGGAAACTAAGTCACACAGTAGTGAATCACTTGGGCCCTTTAGCAATTATCACTGACTCACATAGTACTTTAAGGTCTGTAATGCACTTGACAAATTATCCCATTTTCTCCTCAATATTCTTAGAAGATGTCTTGCAAGGAGCTTTCAGATTTCCAGATCATCTAACCTGAGTTTACTCTGAGCTCCTTCCTATATCACCTACTGTCTGTTGGATATTCAGACAGCATGTCTTACAGGCATCTCAATCTCAACATGTCCAAAATGGAACTTGTTATCTTTTCCCTTTGCCAAACTTCTCCATTTCTATTGAGAGAGGGCCATCACCCTTCCAGAAACCCAGGCTTTCAATTTCAGGGTCTTCAGGGACTCTTCATTCTCACTCACCCTTCATATCTGATAAATTGTCAAATCTTGTCTACCTCAATATTTCTTTCATCCTTTTTTTCTCTAACCACATGGCCACCATCCCAGTGGGAGCCCTCAACTCTCTCTCCTGAGCTAGGACATAGCCTCTTAATTGTTCTTCTTGCCTTGAGCCCATCCTCCACACAGAAGCCAAAGCACCATTCTTTCCTAAAGCACAATTCTGACCAGATTATTCCCCTACTCAATAAAATTTAGTGGCCTACTATTATCTCTAGGACCAAACTGACACCTCACCCTCTGACCCAAAGAGCTGTGTACCCCTTGCCCAGCCCTGAGGTCAGGCAGATACCTAAGGTCATAATACACATGAGGACACTGCTCCAGTGGGTGTTTGGGAAGGATCCTGGTGAACCAGTCCAGAGATGGGCTGTCCTAGTGTACTAACTTCTAAATTATCTTATATCTACCTGTATGCATACATGTTGGATTCCCTAGCTAGACCGTAAGCTCTTCAAAACAGGGAACATATCACTGGTGTATTTGTATCTCCAAGGCCTTGAACTTTACCTGGCCCATAGTAGACACTAAATAAATACTTGCTGATTGATTGAGGCATCTATGACAGGTATTAATTATCCCTATTTTACAGTGAAGAAACATGGAACCTCCTGGTTTACAGTTTATATACCTTAGCTTCTTTCCTATACTCCTTATTTAAGTTCACAGATGAATGATTAAAAGCATCATCCCAGGATGATAAGAAAGACTGACAGAGATGATGTGGACTGGGACAGGGTGCCTGAGTTTTCCCTTTGACCTTCTCCTACTCCCTGTAGAATGGATGGCTATTGTTAGGAGGAAAGGATTGGTGCCAGGAAGGAGAAGGGCAGTGTGGTTCAGGTGGGAGGGGAAGGCAGAGTAGGGAGGAGAGGTTAAGAGGGCTCAAGGAGATGCAGGAGGTGACAGAGTGGCCACAAGTCTGTCTGTCCTTACCATGCCATAATGTAATACACATTATTTCTAACAAAGAAGTGGTCTTTGCTTGTTTGTCTGGTTCAGAGATTGTTTGAAATCAATACATCACAAGGATTCAAAATTGTGGACTGAATCCCTCCCCCCCCCCCTTTGGTTACTGTTGTTGATGTTTTTAATCTCTCCCCCTCTCCTCAACCTGTCTATATAATGAATAAAGGAAAATTACCTTTTTAAAAAAAATTTTCTGGGAAAGGTGTTGACCTGGTAGTCATTTCTCTGTGTGCATTTTTAAGCAGGGTTGTAGGGGATGTCATGTGTTTCAGTAATTGCCATGGAAACCATTGTTGTTGAATGAATAGAAAGGTTTTAAATCCTTGGGTAATGAGCCTGAGAAACTAAGGAGGGCTTTAAGTTTAACTTGCTTGAAAGTGGTTCCTATATTACACACAGGAATAGGAGGCCAGTGGTACAAGGAGGAGAAGGGAGGAAAAAAGACATTCTAAAAGTAGAGAAACTAGCCCAATAGGGCACATCGAGGTGTTTTTCATTGAGTCACACTGAAAAGACCAACAGCACAAAGACGTGGGCCATAATGAATGTAGTTTTGGATTGAGTGAGGCCCAGTATGACTTCAACATCATTCTACCTCCCCTAGCAAGTCCTGTCCAGCTCTTGAAAATCTGTTTTAACATTTCCAGCCTTACCTCATGCTATTCTACTGTGTATAACCCACACTCCAGCCAAACTACATGACTCACAGCCCTTCCTTTCCCCACACCCCACCCTCTCACATTGCCACACACCCATTTGCTTTGCCATCTTCCACCCAGTGAACCACCCCCAACTTAACACCCATTTCAAAAGCCAATTCCTCCATGTAGACTTCCCTGACTCCTTCCATCCCTCAAGCTGAAAGTCAGCTCTCCCACTTCTATTAGGCAAGTAAGCTCCCTTCTGCTCTAAAATTCTATGGTTCTCTGATGTTCCAAGCTTTATTTATTCATTTAACCAATAAGCATTTTAAATTGCCTACTAAGTACCTGACACTTTGCTAAATTCTAGATATGCAAAGACAAAAGTGAAACAGTTCTTGCACTCAGGTATCTCATATGCTTTGTTGGGGAAACAAACGATACATAACTAAGTAGATAAAAAACATAAACATAGTAATTCCATTGGTGGGGGCTGGTGGAAGGGGAGAAAGAGTTCAGTAGAACAAGTAGATTTATCTTCCCAAGGAAAAGGGGGGAAATGATCATGTTTGGAGAGGTAAGAGTCAAGAAATCACTGACAACGAAACAGATATTAGTTCCCATTAAATTTAGAGTTATATAGTTAACAAGTCTATGTTCCAAATGGATCATAAAGATTATATATATCAAAAAATCTCATATGCAGAATTCTAATCTATTCTGTATTTTAGCAAAAATCTCTTCCAATATACATGGAAGTAGTTATATAACCTTTCTTTGAAGACATCTAGTTGGCACTATGGCCAAGGTAAACTATTCCATTTGAGGTTGCTGAAATTATTGGGAATTTTTCCTCACATGAAGATTAATTTGCAGCTTCCTCTAGTCTTGCCCTCTGGTGCCAACCTAAAAAAAGTCTAAACCTTTTTCCTATTAATACCTGAAGAGAACTATCATGTTATCTGTGCCTCACTTACCCCAAGTCTTCTCCATGCTAAATATCTCTAGTTCTTTCAGCTAGTCCTTATAGGTCATGGTCTTCCTAGTACTATATTTATATCTTTTCTAGATGTTCTCCACTTGGTCAATATTATATTTAGATTTGAGTCTTCTATTTACCAGTTGCTCAGTGACTATGGATGAATCACTTAAATTTCCTTGAGTCTCAGTTTCCTCATCTATGATATGGGGGATAATACCTATATTACCTTCCTTACAAAGCTGTTACAGGAAAGTACTTTGAAATCCATAAAGTGCTATATAAATGTGAACTATTATTAATAGAAACAAAAGAGCAGCACTCAATATGAAAAAAAAAAGGAAATTGAGTTTTATTGTGGGCATCCTTATCCT